>NC_092521.1:133173604-133498604 GCF_037038585.1 Patagioenas fasciata | reverse complement strand
CAAAAATAGGGCTAGCCATGGACAGACAACAGCCAGACCTCCCTCTGCCCTACAGTCCTTGTGTGCTTGTGATAGGTCTCACAGGCCAAAATGTCCTAAGTTAGCCTCATGCCAACAACAGTTTCACATGGTTCTCACTAGCACTGGTTTATCAATTGATTCAATGGATTTAAATGTTTTAAGCTGCACACCCTGTTTTCTTGCCTTGCAGAACCACAATGGGGTTTGATATGTGCTTAAAGATAAGCAAGCACTTTGCAGAGCTGAAGTAAAACGTGACACTCTCGATTGGTTAACAAGGTAGTTATTTTCTTGTTGATCAAGGAGAGTAGAGGGTATTTTAATTTTGTTTGTCAGGTTAGATTTCCTAAGAGGTTATACCATGTGAAAGAAACCTTTCAACCCTTTCATGCTGCAGCAGAATTTAACACAGTGTGTTGCTTCCCATGGGGCCAGAAACATATTTTTGAGTGCAATAACCCTGCGTTGAAAGGCTACTGCCTGCCAACTCTGAAAAGTAAAATTCTCTGTATAGAAGCTCAGGTTTCTTGCCACAGTCTTGCCTTGAAGTGTTCACTTCAAGACATGCTTGTTTTTCACCACATCACTGAGCAGAACACTGTTGAGTTTTTGGCTTCTCTGCTGGTACCTACCAAACTCAAAATAGGCTGGATTTTGGGAGTGTCTGTATCTAAATCCCAAGGAGTGCTTTTAGATGCTAAAATACCTCTGAGGACCTGGGGCTTTGGTTCTGGGAACTAAGATGAAAACACTGGTTGACTAGTTTAATGAACATCTCTTTGAATAGTCATCAGATGGTAGCATCATGGATTCATCATTAAAAAGAAAAGTAGACAATGAATGCTATACCAAGAAATGTATTTAAATGATTTTAATAAATTATGCAAGGATTTTTAATGTAGGTGATCATCTGGCAAAGGTTAGGCTGAGCCCATCACTCATTTCACTTGTGACCTGTCAAGCACATTAAAATACAAACATCTACTAGGAAGAAGCTAATGCCTTAGACTACAGCATCTCCTCACCTTGCTGCTACTCTAAAGTTCCCAAATGAAATACCAGGTCATTTCCAATAATGACCACACAATCAAACGATCAAGTATAATTAAAACAAGAGATTAATCATTTTTGCCTGCGTCTGCACTCCTGCTTAAACATTGTCCACATGCTGCTATGTAATTAAGCACCTAACTGCCAAACTGTCTTTCTGAATCCAGCATTTCTCTCTTCATCTCTCCCTCTCACCCATCCTGACTTGCATGTTAATATCAGATTGGGAAATGGCAGAGAACCAGGGTCTGCTCCCACAGAAGCCAATGGCAAAACTCCCACCGGCTCCAAAGCTTACTTCCCCCATGTGTTCATGTTTACCTGCTCATGGCTTCATAGAAAAGATAAATATTTTCCCAAAAAACTTAATGATGCCTAATTTAAAGAAAAAATCCACATGCAATGATCTTCGTTGCATATCAGCACATGCTTTTATCTTCAATAAGATATTAAGATCCATTAACCCTAAAACTGTCAGATTTCATCCAGGATAACAATGTTTAATGCAAAAGCTGGCTTATGAAGTGTGGGAGGACAGATAAACTGTCTTTTCCCCTGGGTTCTCTCTTTTTCTTTTCCTTTCCTTTTCAAACGACCCTCCCCAAATAACATAAGAGTGTTTTATGTTTCAAATGTACCATATGGCATGACGTGAGTGCAGTTTAATTACATATTAGCATATTATTACAACAGGGGTTGGCTGTTTAAAGCAGCTTGACAAAACATGAATTAAAATATTAGCATGAACACTTCTGAGGTAAATCTGTCTTTGTTACTATGAACACTTTTAAATTGTGAATGTGCAATGATCTTACTAAACTTTCACAGCATGATACTGTGAAGCAGCAAGAAAAACTAGATAATTCTTTTTCTGTTTGGGATTTTAAGTGTTATATTAAGGACTGCTGAAATATACAAATGACAGCAACATGCAGCTCCCTATGATTACCTGATTTTCACTCTCCCTTCAAACTTTGAGGTTAAAAATAAGTAAAACTAACGATAAGTTCAATATTCCTTTAAATTACACAGTAGTGAAATTTGCTGGTCAAGATTTACTCTGCTTTCTGTCTCATTAAGAATGTTTCTTTACTGATACATTTAACCATCCTTGTGCTGTCCTCAGCACTTGTGGGTGATCAATGGCATCATTTGGTGTCTTAAGAAGAAGGAAGCAATTACCAGCAAATTTATATGAAAGATTTCTCTGGACATGAACCCGCTTCCACGCTCTGCCTTCTTTCGTGCTGTTTCCTCTTCTGTTGCCCAAGCATCACATTTTAAAATACCTTTTAAACAAAACAAACTAAAAAATACCTACCCAGACAGTCTATACATAGCCTGCTGCCATTGGATGGTGCTGGGAATATACTTCTATTTGATGACTGAAAAAATGGTTTTGGATATTTTTGCAAATATTTAGGCATGACTTTCATGGAATTACTTCTGTTGATAATCACTCACACAAGTAATTGTTTGAGGGCTCAGACCCAATATTTGTTAAGCGGCCTGGATCTTCCCTGTACTGACATTTCAACTCCCCAGTGCTCAATGAATTTGGGGCATTCTCCAAACATGCTCCTACAACCCTTTATCAGTGATATTTTCCTCACAGTTTGTCTTGAATTGTTTTTATTTTGCTTCCCATGGGTAAAATTCTTGGCTCTCAATGGTCTGGATAAAGCCTATATACCCCTGAAACCTATAGAAGAGAGATTATGTGGAACTCATATGGCACATTGGCCGGGTGCTGGCTCCATCCGCATGGATGAATGGCATCCATGTCAAATCGTTAGTCTCCCCAGAATGCTCTCTATAGTGATGAAGATGACTCGTGTTTCATGGAGATTGGTGGGCCAGCAACATCTGATCAGACTTTTCCCATCATTTGTTCCAGCCACTCTTGGACTGAACGTTATCTTTGGAGAATTGAAAAAAAAATAAAAGGAGCATTCAAGAGTTTGTCAGTAAAATGTATATCTAATCCGATTTGTGGGATAATTTCCATTTTAAGGCTGATTTAGCCTTGGCTAATTTTCTGTAAGCAAAAGAAAAGCTACTCTTTTGTGTGTGTGAGATGTACAAAAATAATACACTTTCCACTAGTAAGCTGTGTGGGAAGAGGAGTACTGCTAGTAGTAGGAGTCATGATGTCAGAAATAATCAGCCATTTTAACACGATCTCTTTGATAGGTGATCTTGGTCCTGGTTACAAAGCTTTGCCATTTAAAATTTGTTATTTCTCCTGATCCTCCATATAACTAGTACAGTGCCTTCATTTTCCTGAACCAAAATGCCGATCATTACTCTCCATGTGATGAAATTCTTCACCATGAGGGTAGTAAGGCACTGGAACAGGTTACCCAGAGAAGCTGTGGACATCCCATCCCTGGAAGTGTTCAAGGCCAGGTTGAATAGGGCTTTGAGCAACTGGTCTAGTGGAAGGTGTTCCAGTCCATGGCAGTGGGGTTGGAACTAGATAGTCTTTAAAGTTAGTTTTAACCCAAATCATTCTATGATTCTATGTGCAGAAGTCTCCTAGAGAGTGACCTTCTCTTCTTTCCGTTTGTGTTTGGGGGCAGAGTTCTTCCACATGGTCCATGCCAGGCATACTGAGAAGGGTAGAGGCAGTTTGTGAAGTAGAGACAGAGCTGAGCTGAAACCATAGGGCCAGGGCTCAGCCTCTGCTGGCAGAGAAAGGGCTGAAGGAGGCAGAGCCTAATTTCTTGGTTGATCCCTCAGAAGACAATGGAAGGCAGCACACAGAGGACAAGAAGGTGAGGCAATGATGCTATTTTCCCCCACTCTCTGAGGCAAGGAAGTGCACTGCCCAGAGGAGATCACAGGACAGTGAGGTGAAATAAGGAAGATTTTCTGGGAAAACTTGGGAAAGGGCTGCAGGTTTTGGGTTGGATTAGGAACAGAGCTAGAAGGGTGATGGCAGCAAATAGTGTAGAAAAAAGAAAAAAATAGAACGAACTGTCTGAGTGGCATAGAAACACAGACAGGCAACAAGAGAGCCCCATCCTCTGGCCACACCAGCATGGCATTTTCAAGGCAGCCTATTGCTTTAGGAGTTTACCGCCAAAATTACCAGGATCTCTGAGTCATCAGGTGCATTCCCTCTCCCGCTTCACACCAGGGAAGAGGAAGCTATTTAGTAGACTTGGTTTCTTCGGATAGGCCGAAGTGTTGAGTCACACTTATCGTCCAGCCACATTACTAATGATTCACCTAAATAGACATTTATATTAGGACAACTTTGGAAATAGGCTGCATGGTTTGGCATATTCTAATTATAAACTGAGCTTCAGTTTTGCAGTGTATTTCTAAGACTTCTGCTTAAGACAGCAGAAATCTCTGTTTTTACTGAAGGACATTAGAGGCACCTAAATCTGAACCAGAAAATATGATTCAGAACTGTGGCAGATGCACTCAACCCTCTCCCCAGGCAAACCAGCAGCAGTTTGGTCCAGGCTCCAGAGAAGGTGAAGGACTGAGGCGTAGCCAGGCCAACAACTCCTTTTAGGAAACCCACAAGGAAGTAGAATGACACACTGAACACTGATAAGTCATGGGTGCAGAGAGTCTCGTGCATACTTTTCCTACTGCATGCTTTTTGACTACGAGTCAGCCACTTTATTCTGTAAATATGACAGCCTTGGTGAGCCTGCTTTGAACTCTCTCTGCCAAATAAGTGGGCTGTATGGCAATGGTTTTATTACTCACAGGTCAGCGGATGAACTCAATTTAAGTTTAATACTAATAATTTATCTTAAGTAAATGCGCACTGAATATAATGAATAATTTCGAAGTATAAGTTTGTATGATTTTGAATATACTCCCTGCTTCATGTCACTTAGTAAGCTAGATTTGCTGAAATCTTAAGATGTAATGTTCTGCTCATATTTAACAAAAGCAATTACAAGCTACACTGAACACTAGCAAGATAAGGTCTAGTTTGCACTTTGCTGAGAAGAAAAGGATTTATTCAGACAAAACAGCACCTGCAAGGTTATGGACCACAAACAACACCTCAACATCTACAGGTAAACAAAACAAAGGCATATATGAGATCAGTGAAAAAGATCCAATCAGAAGCAAGAACACCCCAAAAAGAAATATTGCTATTGGACTGAATCATGGTATGAATGGTCTATAAAGATATAAAAGCTTATGGTTTCTATACTCAGGTTGGACCTCTGTGCAGGCACCCAGCTCGAGCCAGCCCTACTGCTATTCTACTCTTTTTTCTTTTTTTTTTTTTTTTAGAGAATTTTGTAAGCAGTTATCAGGTCTCACCTGAAAGTTTGCCTTTGAACCTCTAAAGTACAGACTCTGGAGTGAATGGTTATCCGGGAGAAAAGAATCCTGAAAGTTTGCACCGTGATGACTATCAGGCCTTGCCTAGAAGTTTGCCTCTGGATCCCCAAGACACAGACTCCAGAGCAAATGGTTATCAGGGAGGGAAGATGCCTGAAAGTTTGCTTTGCGAATGGATATCAGGCTCCTGGAGAGAAGGTACGCAGCATTCAGCTCGGCATATTTTCCCCATGCAGTAAATAACAGAGTGAATCTGTCACCGAACTTTTTTAAGTCACGCTTTTCTTTGAGAAATCTAAACATTGTTCTGCAGTAAGCAGAATCCTAAATCACTCCCCTGTGTTGAGAGCTGGACCAGTACCAGCTGATTCAAACCTGCAAGTTTGCAGTTGAAATGTCTCAGGTCCCTAAAACACAGAAGAAATCGGGTTTGGAGTTTTGGCTTTGACTGGTTTCTTTCTAAATGGCTCTTTTGGTGATGTGAGTTATTTGGGGAGTACAGAAGCAAGAATACTGAGTTATAGATGGTATTTATAACTTCTGAACTCTCAAACAAAACGATAAATGTACATTCCATAGTTCCCAGACAAAAATAAACAAAGCCTGCTACTTCTAATCCATCTCTTGGTGCTGATTAGATTGCATATCCTGAAAGGGATAAATTCAAGCTCTTCTGAAGTTATTTCTTAGAGGTTCAAATGTGATTTAACGCCAATGTTTTGTAGATTTGAAAGATATATGGCACAGCTGTTCCTTCTGCATATGACAACTTTTGTCTAAGCTCTTCTGAAGGAAAAAAAATAATCTCACAGCTATTCATTTGCTGTGGGATGTTGTGGCCTTCTTAAAGCCTGAAGAACATCTTCTCATTCCAGAATCTCAGAGAGGGGATGATTCTGACCATCACTTATCTGACACTAATTCCATGTTTAGAATACTGAAGGGCTGGTATGTTTTTATCTTCTCTCTTAAAGAGGGAAAGACATTTCCTGGGCCAAAATGAAATATCTTGTAATGAATTCTGATAAGCCTATAATAACTAAATAAATTACAAGACTTTACAAGTAATTCAAGTATCAGTGTTTCAAATAAAAGAACATGTAAGAATTTGTTCCTGCAAAATAAATTCCCCACGTGACTTATCTGAACCCATGCTACTGGCAGCTGTCCGTATTTTCTCTTAGATGTTACATTTGTACTTCAAAACCAAGTGGCTAACACCAAGCTCTCTGGCTTTCTCTTTGTACTGCTGTCAGCCTATTCACATGTAAAACAGTACCCCACTGCCTAATCTTTAATCTGCATTGAAACCCAGAGTACTCATTTCAGGTTTGATGTTTTGGGTCATCTTTACCTTGGGAAGGTTGTGGGAGGTGTCTCCACAGGTTTCTTCCTTTCAGTAGACCACTTCTAAGAGACTAGCACATCAATGACAAGAGAAGTTTTATAAAGGCCAGTGCTTCCAGCAATCTGGAGATAAACCAACCCTCCTTTGCCTTCAGTGATCTGCCTGACTCACAGAAAACATGGGTGCTTCGGCCTTTTGTGTTGGTAAAGAATATACATTAGACTGAAGGACAAAAGCATGTCATAGCATCAAATCCCAGTAAAAATATATGGATTCAAACTATTGAATACACGATGGGAATGACAAAAGCTTCAGGCTACTGTGTTATGTATTCAAAGGCTTCCATCTCTGCTTATTCCACACTTTCTATCTGATTAGACCTTCAGGGCCAAAAAATGTTAGAATTCCGTGACATTTAAAAACATGCATTGATAATACAAGAGCACCATGGTTGTGCTGTAAACACCCCAAAGCTGATCATTACAAACCCAGGAAAGTCATGGTTAAATTGTGCTTCAAAGCAATGCAAACATGTCAAGATGTGGAAATACAGGTCTATGTAATAGCAGCTCTGTCTTTTCCTACTAGGAACGTGATGGAATAAAAAAAGTTAGGAGGAAGACAGATTTGTGTTTTCAATCCCAGATAGATTAAGCTGATTTCAAATGACTTTTTTTCAGACACCTCTCTCTACTGGGAAAGAGTAGAATGACAGATTTTGCTATGTAACAGCACACATTCACAAGAATTACATAAAAAGTTAACCTGATATTATTGTCCCTTCTGAAATTGTAACAGTTAATTGAAGTAACCATCGATAACAATGAGTTTCCTCCAAATGTAGCCTGTTCTGGTGATTTATACTGATCTGAACTGTATTGAAAGTTCAAGGTATCTGCACTATTCTGGTGTTATGACTGTTGACACTAAAAATACCCTACAAGTATTCCATCATTGATCTACTTGAAAATTGTAACAAACCCATCCCATTTCTAGTGTTACAGTACCACAAATGGAGGGAAATTCCCCTTCTTCTCAGAGTAAACTTTTTTTTTTTTTTCCTTCTAAAGACATGAAACTCAAAGCCGAGGGAAATGCAAGTATCTTGCTGGTACCTTTGGTGAGGTCTATACTGTGTTGATAGTCCATAGCAGTCTTTTTCTGACATCTCCAGAAGCACCTATATTATAAGAAGGCAAGTGTTAGAAAGAGAAGGATATCTGAGCTCATTTGCAGGGAAACAAGGAAGTGCTGTCTCAATACTGCCTTCTCTCAGCAGCATGGAGGGACACAGTACCTGTGAGCTCTCACGAGCTCTACACTTCCTTGTGTTCAATGAAAGTAAAGAAACAGACTAAAGGAGTCTGAGGTTCTGGCCATACATTCAGAAACACTTTTTCACTGTGAGGGTGACCGGGCAATGGCACAGGTTGCCCACGGGGCTTGTGACATTCCCTTCCTTGGAGATATTCAAGAGATATCTAGACATGGTCCTGAGCAACTGGCTGTACATTGCCCTACTTGAGCGAGGTGGATGGACTGGAAGAACTCCAGAGGTCCTTTCCAATGTCAGCCATTCTGTGAGAAGATTTTGGCAAAGATGTACTTATTTTACCCAGGTCTAATTCAAGATTTCATTCCTGTCTTACAAAATCACCTCAGTTTTGATGACGACCAGTCGTTTTACTCTGAAAGTTATTTGTCTTCTAAACTGGACGTCTAATTTTTTTTTTGTTTGCTTGTTTTTGTGTTTTGTTAAAATGATCAACACTAAAATTAAAAAAGAAATGCAAAGTTAGGGCAAATCTCTCTTGCACAAAGAGTGTGGATATACGGGATCATAAAGATTTTACACAAGCAATATTTTTGTCTGCCATCTTTGAATGTTGCTGCTGCGTTAATGCCCATGGACTGTGATGGAGTCATGCATGTCATTCACACCAGGGTAGATGCTGGCAGAAAGATCCACTCCAATAAATCATTTGAATGCCTTCTATGTCTCCGATGGTTCAAAAGGAGTCACTACAGTACTACAAACACTAACCTCACAGCAAATCAGATTCTAGACCTTAGGTCAGCTTTTCTGGGTAAATGAGAAAACACCAATCCAAAGAAAAATTAGAATAATTTACATGAGACAAGAGTTTGAAAACGTATGGGCTACATATACACCAAGGGACTTGATTTCAGTTGGCCTTAGCTTGTTCCAGCATTTCTTCCATGTGTTTTACTTCTTGCACTCTAATTGACCTAGCCAAATTCTGAAAGAAAAGTTGATGCAGCTCAAAATTAGTCTTGTTCTTTTTCTTCACAAGACAGGGGATGAACAGAATTATTGTAGAGGCTTAATCCTGTGGAACTGCACTCCATTAGATGCTATCTAGCATTAGGAAATAGCTGGGAAAAATTCCCATACTGACATGTGAATAGTGGAAAAGCATGAGTTTTATTAATTCAATCTAATTACATTATTCACCCCTTATCTATGCAGTAAGTCAAAATCACTGTTATGGTCCACAAAGACAAGAGACTTAATAAAAACCAAATATGAGAGGTGTTGTTTGACAAGAGGCAGCTTAGGACAGAAAATGGTTTCCTTTCTTTGAAAAGGATGTCATTATGATTGTTTTCACTGATGATTAAGTGTAATTATTGTATTTTGTTACACTTAAGTCCCTCTAGATAGGTTCATTGGATTTCTGCTGTGCATTTGCATGTGTGCAAACGTATTTTTTACTGGACCTCTCACTCAAATATGAACGACGAAAGTCTTGTATGGGTCTCTTTGGAAATGGTAGCCAGCTTTGTTGAAACGCAGAACATCACCCAGCTGGCATAGTGAAAGCAAATGACACTCAAGCTTCAGAGTCTTTGCAAGTATACTTGAAAACCATTTCCTTTATGTTTTTTAATGCTTCACAGCATTGCCTCTAATCATAACTAACGCTTACTCTGTGCCTAATGGTGCAAATATCATGTATGATGGTATTTTATCTGAGGTGGCATAAAAACAGTACAAGAAATCATTAGAGAAAATGCTAAGCAAATGTGAAAAATCAGCAAAGTTTAAAATGAAATGTTCTCTCTTGATTTCATACATTCCTGGCATAATAATACTGTAGCATATCATTATCATTAGCTGTGCTGCTTGAATTAAGGTTATATAAACCATTTGGGTATATCCTTGTGTTAGAAGCCGTTCTCGGCAGTCTAGTTCCGCCACAGCTGTCTTAGCCGCACTTTTATAAGAAGCCCTGGAATGAAAGACAATATATCTAACCACCAGTTTGACCCTTTCTTCATTTCCAATATGAAAAGAAGGGGAGCAAACTTAAATTTCCACAGCTCTCCAAACAGAGGCCAGAAACAGTAAGAAATGCACAAGTAGCAAGAGGTGATTCAGAGGCTGCCCGTAAGGAGCTGAAACCCAGTTCAAGCACTTTCCCAAGTATCAGGGTGTTGTAGACAAAATAGGAGTTCTAGCTGAGAAAGGAAATATTTAATCACAATGACTTTCAGGTTTTGCGCTTTTTTCCCTAATTCCAAATAGTGCTGAACTCTCACTTGAAATCAATATAGTCACAGGGAGAAACTGGCAGGATTGTAGCTTTGTGCATCTATTTTAGGCTTTTCAAGCCATGATTGAAAGAATAATGTACAGGGTAAACCATATTTCCCCTTCTTCTCTTTCACTTTCTCTTCTCTCAAAACAATTAGGAATTCCTCCTTGCATCCATAATGCTTTCATTCCATTCAGCCATTCCATAAAGCAGGTGTAGATAGTTGAGCTACTTTGAATTCAGAGTTAAATGCATACCTTCTGACAACAAGCCATATCCCTGCTCACATAAGCAGTAAAAATGTAATCTTGCTTGCTATATACAAAGTCAGCACAGTTAAAAAGATAGAAAGGTGTATATTACTAGGAGAAAACAAAAACCCCATCTTAACATCCCAAATAGTATCATGCTTTAAAATTGCAGGTACTACGTTATACGCCTTGCCAGGGTGTCACAAAAACTATTCTGAGGATGGACACTGATTTGCACTCATATAAAAATGTATAGGACCCACCAAGGATATGATTATTTCCTGTCACTCTTCCACATACAGAGATTGGGCCTGCGCACAGATTAACACTCACCAGGCATCACACACACTTTGACAACATCACTTGAGATAATTCCAAGTTTGGTGCAGGATCTCTGAAAGAACACTACATTGTTATGTTTCAAAACAGTTTACTCACATTTCAGTGCATCTGCTGCACTTGCTGAACCTGCTGGCGTAAGTATAACTGAGAGGTGAGATACTGATAGTGGTCTCTCAGAACCAGATCAACAAGGCAGCCATAATAATCAGCCTGACAAGCCTTATAGCATAAACCAAATACACAGCACAAATATCTGGGAAGCAAACATTAAATTCATTCATTTGGCGTTAGTGTGTAACAAGATATTTCTAATTCTTCATGTATGTTTCACAGTATTGGAATACATGGTAGAGAAAGAACTGAAGTAAATGGAGTCATGCCTTCTGATGAAGGTATTCTTGAAATGGAAGCTATGGTTTTAAATGGTGTCTGCAGTGAAAGTGAGGCAAGAAGATGTTAAAAAGAAACAGAGATTTATTAAAAATGTCAATTTGTTTTGCAAAGCTTTTTTTTTTTTTTTGTGGTAACAACATCTATTACAAAGTTTTCAGAGCTGGGAATGATGAAGAACAAGGAGACAGAGAGGAAACGGAACCTTCAAATACATTTCCTTCCTCCACACTTTCTGCTGAACCAAAAATTAATTTTATGTAGAAAATATTGCACTGTATTTACATTCTGTTATATTCCCAGGCATTGTCTCAAAAGGAAAACCAACAGCACAATGCAAATTTTTTATGCACCTAAGTGATATGTGCTCAGAATAGTGATTGGCCCCCTGTGGAATAGGAAAAAATGAAAATCTTTGCTAATTAGACACCTTTATAATAAGGAAATTTAACGGTTACTGTTAAGCAATCAAGAATGAGAATTTCTTCCATTAAAAAGAGCTATTCTTCACTACTATGCCAGAGCAACCACTAATTTTATTTTCAGATCAATAGTTTGTATGTTGAGTTAATAAATGTGAAATGTTAATGCAGTATCAAACAGCTATTTAGGCCTCCAGGTCCTAGTAACATCCCCTCTAATCAGCACGCTCTGCAGTGATATATAGGGCTATCTATAGGGACAGATGAATCATATAATACAGAGAGCTGCTGTTAGCTCTTATAATGATTCCAAACTGGATAGGCTTTTCCAAAGATGAGCTGATCATACATGCTTTTTTATCTTGTTTGTCAAATAAAATCTGTATAATTGTGAAACTTATTTTCTCAAGAGATATAATGCATATTTACTTGCCGTCTCTGGCCAGTTGAGCTAATAATGATTGCAATCAATAAGAAAGTCTTTAATTGGTATAGTTTTCTGATAGACACTTCAAGGGTCTCCAGCTAGCAGATGAACCTACTTACATCTTGCGGGTAATTTACCAGAGACATCTTGCGAAAATGACTTAGAGAAGTTAACACTTCTTTTCGTTTGAAGCTTGTGAAAACCCTGTGAGATGAAGGGAAAGAAAAAATACTCTATCTCTGCATGAGAATGGTAACTAGCAGGTTCAGTTTTCAAAGGCCCCTCTTCACAGCCTCTGAAATTACACAAGAAATGTTTGCATGCCAGCTTTCACATGCAACTCAACTCAAAAACATGAGTTTTTCACAGGCCAAAAATTTTCCTATGAAAACCAGACATGCAATATTGCATTAAAAGTTAAGAGAACACATTTGAAAATTTGCCCCTGATTTTCTAGTGTGCTGTGCTTGCAGATGGATTCACTGCCAAGGTATATTTATGGGACACGTGAAAGTAATTGTTATTCTCTTTTTGTTCCTCTTGCCTGCTTTAGTCATTTGGTTTCTCTAACATTTTCCACATGCAAGCGATGGCAGTAGAAGGCCTTGACGGGAGGCTGTGTGAGTGCCTGTATCTCTTCTTGACAAGCAGGTCCCTTCTTGGGGCCAAGCAACACTCAGTGAACTCTTTGGCCACATGAAGCCCAGGCTAGCAAGTTGTATTGTCAATTAAGCAAGTAAATGTAACCATTTTGTGGTGCTACAGGGCTGCCAGCTTTGCTGACTATGCCATGATTCCTGTAATGTTTTATTTTTTATGAAGAGGATCCTGACTTTTCTTCAAAGAGAATGAGTTTCCAGTCTTCTTGTTTGTGAAGTAAAGCTTGAAACTGTAACAGAAAGGAAACATGGAGTGTGCAGCTTAAGGCTAGAACTTTTTGGTTTTAAATACCCTGATTTCTAAACAAATCTCCTTATTTTTAAGGTCTAACTCCTGACTTTGGAATTATATGCAATAATGATACAACAAGTACTACCATGCACATCATGTCTATTACATTGCTGTTGTTATTTTTATGAAAAATGATGTTTTTATCTCAATCGGTATTTTAAAGTGATGCTTGAAGGCCAGCCAAACTGAAGCTCGTTCATATTAAATTTTGTTTAAACAGTTGCAAATTGTGATCTGTCTCAAATGTAATATATTATCTAGGATTTCTCGTGTAAAAACCTATGCAATTTTTTACTGGAAGGTGAAAGTTAAAAATGTTGATAGACGCAACCAAAGGTGCAGACATTAAACCTTCCTGTATTGCTGCTGAATGTTTTTCCCCTTACTATATGAAAAAAGATAAAAAGCATCTTACATAGCTGAAGACTTGTCTGTGCAGAACTACACTCGCTGTAAAACCATTTGGCCTGTTTGCATTCAAATTACAAGCATGTGTTTGAAATTCAGTGGGATGGTACACACCTCACTATGTACAGGATAGTATGCAATAGCTGAATTAGAATGGAAAGAAGTTCACGCTAAAAGTTTTATTATGTGGGACTTTAATTTTTGAATATGAACAAGTAGGTACCACATTGTGATACAGACCAAGTTAGCAGAAAACAGAATAGTTCTGAATATTTGTCATTCTTTTCCTAACCTGAGTAGCAGGCAAAACAGCTACTAAAGAGAATCTTCTATCTTAAATAGAGCAAGCATAAAGGATGCATATCTTCACAACAGTAAAGATATGTGCAGAGACAGATAATTTCAGATAAATGAAAACAAATCAGATTCTAAGTACCAAGTGGTATGTGGTTTGCTTGTCGGTTATCTATACAGAGATTGTTAGGACCTTGCAATAGCCCTAATGGAAGATTCAGTCAATGGTGCAACTTTCCCATCTGTTTAACTGTAGGAATAGTCATGCAGAGTTCAGAGGTCAAATTCAAGACTTTATGGCAAGTCCGAGAAAAATTACCTTTCATTTTAAGAGTCCAGGAGGAACCCAGTCATTGCAACAGTAATTTAGAATGCAAACATAATGTATATGCCAGCAGATACATTGTTATTATGCTAAAATATAAACAAGAAACAGATTTTAAAAAACAGAAGAAATCAGTAATACAACTTCTGGTCAGCAAAAAGCTATTACAAATAATCCATGGAGATCTGAGGCAAATATTGTCTCTGAGCATGGTTGTCCATGCAAGACGAGTCTTCACATAAAACAATGATTCTTGGTTATTTGTCCATTTAAAATAACACTGATCTCTAGCAGAGCTGTACAGGAAATCATTCGATTATGTAGTGCCTTAGACTACATCAGTAGCCACTCTGTAGTTACTCCTTCTCTTTATACCCTTCAGATTCATCTTTCAAGGTCTTCTGCATACCTAATACCAAACTGTGAAATATGAATTTTGGGCGAGTCCTTGCTGCTTAGCTTAACTTTCCTGTAAAAAGCCTGCTTCTCACTGCTGACATAGTGATAGAGGCAACTTAAGCTCTCATTTTAGATTGTCTGTATTTTATTGTGTGTGAGAAAAATACCAGAAGTAAGATGCTGATTAAGTGGACTCAAACCCAAAATATTTTTCCTGCTTTTACATAAAGACCTAGGTACTGACAGAACACACCGCTGCTAGATATTAATTAAGCCCTGATGCATAATTATGTTAGAAGAGTAATTGAAAAAAAGTGATTTATTGTTTATGACTTGTGGCATTTTAATTATACCTAGACAGCTCATAATAGTTCCTTTGAAAGCCTATGCACTTTACACATGTGGAAATAAGCATTCAAAGATGAATTTCTATCACTGGCCCTTCTGTTTAATAATTTTAAATACTGGCGCAGTTTGGTTTTTTTTTTTTTGTGGTGGTAACCTGCATTAGCTTTTGCAGTGTCTGGGTTTACTTGAGAACTTTTTGCACCTTGCTTGCGTCCCCTGTGAGAACAAGACATTTGTAATTTGAGGACTACAATGCTTAACACCATGGTGAGCACAAATAAGCTTGCTACCTGGCGAATACTCCTGAGTATCTATTATATGTGCCTTTGTAAAAATAGTCCTTGAAAATAACTTATTATAAAAAAGATCATTAAGATGTCACTGGACTTTCAGAGTGAGAGTCACTTGTATGATGATTGATAAAAGGTGTGGACAACTTTTCAGACTACTCTAAACTAATAGTAGTCTTACAGACCAACTGAGAAAATATTCCTGATTTTTGGGCTGGAAGGGATGTAGTCTGGGGACTGGCTGCTGAGGGGCTGTCATTTGGGAGGGTATCCCAAGATCTGGTTAAGGTTTTTCTAAGGAAATAATCTTTTAACTACCTTGGACAGGAGTGGGGCATGCCAGTTCTCCACGCAGTGTTGCCAGTTCTGCCTATAAATGCACAGTCAGAGAGTAGGGAGGAAGGAGCATCCCACCAGACAAGGGTCAGGAGCAATTATGAGACATGTGATTGGGGGCTAAAGAAGGGCAAGGAGCTTGTATTCCTCATACGCTGTGTTTTGTGTTTCTCTGTTCAGAAAAAAAATGTAACTCAAAAGCCCGCCCTCCTGATGCAGTCACATCTGTATACTTTTATCACCATTTTAAAGACAGTGCTGCGGTTACATTTCTAAAAGTGAAGTTTGAACAAGAAAGAAAAAACAAAGTAGTTTTTTCTGTACCAGCTGGAAGGAAAAATGGACCACCATTACAATTAGTTTATCATAAAATGTGGTACTTCTTGCTGAGATGCGCATGTTGGCAAAAATTTCTTCTGCCCTCTATCCTTTGATACATTTGTAGGAAAATATTTACAATGAAAATACTGCCTATTCAGTAAACTATAATTTCACAACAAGAACAAAGCTGCAGCAATTACTTTCCTATCAAGTAATTCTGTGGATTTATACTATCATTTAGCAGGTGGCCTGTTGACCTTCAGCCACCAGATAGTTCTAAGTGTTGTAAAGTGGCTACCCTTAAAATATAACATTTACCTGCTGAGAACAACATTATACTATTTATGAAACCATATAATTTCGATAGCCAAACTCAGCAAGATTTTATTGCTCTCTCCACCTGTAATTATGGAATAGCTGACTCATCAGTCCATAATCATCCCTTACCAATGAACAGCTTCACTAAAACTCTCAAAGTGACTTGTTTTCTTATAATTCCTGCAAGAGCTGCCTCTCCCCTGAAGTCCTTTGCTTTTTTTGACAGCAAAAGAGTTATCTCAAAAGTTCAGATCAATACCATGGAAACAATCCTGTAACAAACTTCACTGCCTTGTTGAAAGAAAAATGTATACTTGTAATAACATGAAAATAAAATAAAATTCATTCATATCTTAAAAAATCATACGTATTTTAGCAGTCAGTTAACCTTTCGTCTAATATGTATTAAATATTCCCTCATGGATGGAGACAGTTTCCTCTGTTTTATCCCATCACTAACACAGAATACTTCTTAACAAGCTTTCATCTACCTAACAACTTTTCCCCATTAAATCTTCTGACGACACACGTCATTCACTATGGTCTGCAATATTTGTTAAGGAATCAAACACCTGTGAAGCCGAAATTTTTCCTATTTACAGCCCAGGGACAGAGGAGAAATCTTTGCTTTCATAACAGATGAAGCTCTGTATTAATATATGACTGCAGACAAGTCATGTTTCAGGGTTTTAGTGAATTAGCTGCAAGCATCAAGAAGGAATGTCCAGCACTTTGGTATGCAACTAGAATTTGAATTTAGATTTGGTTTTTTCCTCCTGTTTAGGCTTTTGCTCTGGCAACAGCTGGGGTTGGGACCCTAGGCAGGATGGCACAAAACTCTGAGTCTCCTTTCTCCGGTGTTTCCCAATACAAGGTGTTGTGACTTACTTATTCAAACTGTTGACCAGAATGGGAGTGAGGGAAGCTCTGGCAGGAACCCTGTTTTTTGCAATGTCAAATATAGATCACCTGTCAGAATAGTCTGAATCTGACAAAGTCTCTGCCCTGCAGCACGACAAACTACTAAACAAAAGAGCATGGCCGCATCTGCAGAGCAGGAAATTAATGCTCTTCAGTGGATAGATGATTGGAGAGTTCACCATAAATACCTCAGACTACTTGTATTCTACTAATGGCATACAATCAGTGATTCACTGACGAACTGAAATACTTCAGATTCACCTAAGTCATTGGACTCAATCTGTCAACAACTGTACTACACTGCCTGGCTTGTGCTCTGTGAAAGGTCAGGCGGAACAGTGCAGAAGACCCCCATGGCAAAAGGCTCTGTGAGTCTGGGCGATTTGTGCAACAGAATTTGAATCTTGCTTATGTTTGCAAGGGAAGAAAAATAGCACCACAGGGACCGAAGAAATACTGCAGTAGGTCTCAGCACGAATGACTAAGTAAATCCAGGATCCAGGCTTCAGGAAGGACCCTTGATCTCAGAGCAGGTGGTCCCTGAATCTCTCTCTCTTTTATTTTTTTTTTTTTCCCAGTAGAGTATGTAGATGTTGTACATAACCAGGTGATCACGACAAGTTTTTGTCACTATGCGCAAAGTAAGGGTTGGTTGTCACTCTGAAGAAAGAGACTTACCTTTTTAGATGGTTTCCAAAACTCCCACTACAATGATTACTCAGAAACTTTTCTATTTTTCTTTCAACAGTATTGCTAGGGAGTTTGGGCTTTTCAGATAAGCAGCATCCTGCATTGGCAGAGCACGTGAGAGGGCAGGGATGGCCAGAACAAGCCCCTCTCTATGAATTTCTCAGAACACCTTTGTCTCTGAACTGAGTGCCTAAATCAAAGCATTTTCCCAACACATCCTCTCTATGTCAAAGTGACATTGACAGTGGTTATTGTATTTTCCATGCTCCTACACCCTCCATCCCCTACTTTCTTATGCTAAGGGGGAAGTGATATTCGACTTTTTTAAATGTCTTGCTGGTTTTTCTCCAAAAAACGAACATTCTTTGTTTTATTCCCCCTGTGAAGTGACTTACATTTCTGCAATACTGACTTGTGGAACACTGTTCAGATAAACCAAGAGGAATTTTCTTTGATTCATACTTATATCTGAAGTGCTAAGAGGTACCTAAAGGAAGAAAAAAAAAAAACAAAAAAAGAGAGAGGAAAAATACACATAGGGTCAGATTCTTAGCAAGTAAAAATTTGTCACATCCTCATTGCTTTAGAGTGACTTTGCACCAGCTGAAGATTTGACCCAGTATTAAAAATTTTGGGAAAGACATTTTATTAGTCATCTCAGGTAAATGGAAAGAATGCTCAGAGAAGAAAGACTACACCCTTTATTTGACTTCTTCAAAACATTTTTAGGCTTTATTGTTAATAAGATTAAAAAGGAGATGAGCAATAAAGATATTGTAGACGAGTTTATTATGAGAAAAAGTACACTTCAGAAAGAGTGCTCTCCCACCACTTAGACTAGAAGTTTGTGTACACATCCTTCCATTCACATTTTTTTATTGCTGTTGGTCTAGGAGAAAA
Organism: Patagioenas fasciata; assembly: GCF_037038585.1. Taxonomy (NCBI): domain Eukaryota; kingdom Metazoa; phylum Chordata; class Aves; order Columbiformes; family Columbidae; genus Patagioenas; species Patagioenas fasciata. Next base: position 133,479,969 of record NC_092521.1, on the reverse strand, counting down.
AAAAAGTCCCTGTTAAAAGAATGTGAGTGGGAGTGCATTGCCTCCCTTCTCCAGGTTACTCTGATGTACTGATCCACGTATTTCTCATAACTATGTAATTTTCTGCCAGTCATGATAGTAGACCCTTCAGTAGGTGAAACATAATACTTCCCTTGAAAATAAAGTAAGTAGTCTGACAAACTGTGTTCCTCCTGCCTTTTGTGGGCCATTCAGTGACTTCATTTTACTGAGGGGACAAGGGGAAGTTTATAATAGGATCAGTTTTGTTTGCAATTTGTTTCTAATAGATGCCAATAAGCCGGTTAACTAGGCTCTAGTTAATGGAAATTTTATTGTTTTTCCCCCTGCAGTGCACATGACCTTTTCTTACAAGAGTCTGTGATTCTTGAAAACATGTATCTGCTGCCTTGCCTCAGGGTCTGCTTACAACAGCAGGGATATGACCATAGGCTCTTCTGAACTTGTTCACGAGCCCTCTGCTTCAAGTAGATCAAAATACTTTGATCATCCTGTCAGTGGCAAATTTACAGCAACATACTGGCTTTTGTTCCGTGTGTATTTCTCCAAATATAATATCTCCCTCAAGAAATCAATGATAAGCTGTTAAACTAAAGAGCATGGTAACATCCACAGAGCAGTAAATTAATGGTCTTTTGTGGATAGATGGTTACAGATTTCATCATAAAAAATGGATAAAAGATTACATATCACACAGAGCGAAACTTTTAATAACTCAACATGACTTTTCTTAATGGGTTTTATTCATTTTAATCATTATAGTGTCAATGATGATTATAGCCTTATTAGATTCTGGTGATTGAGGAGCCTGTTTATGAGATATTGAAAATCTTAGTCTGTTCAGAACTGTAGTTGCGGTCTGTGTAGGTTTGATGTGTAACTTCATCTGCAGAAGTACGGCTTGCCAGAAGAGTTTCAATTAATACTTTTACTAAATTGCTCCTGTCTGTACTGACCTAGGTCACAGATGACTTAAGGATTCCACAACGTCGGCTTCTCAAAACAGTAGACCAGTAAGAGTGTAAATCAAAGAGAGATGAGGAACTCAAAAAAAAAAAAAAAAAAGAAGAAAGAAAAAAAAAGAGGAAAGAAAGGAATAGGGGGAATCATGTGGCAAAAAGAATCCAATCTGCTTTCCTCTCTAGCAGCCGCATAAGAATCTCACTTTAGGCTAAGTCTTCCATCCCAAAGATGGAGTTTTTCATATATACTTAACCATATATGAACACTCACAAATAGAATGGCTCTTAATATTATCTGGAACATGAACATAAGAAACAAAGCTGGTACAACAATGCTGTATAATTATCTTTGCATTCTGAGGGAGAATTATTATATCACTTTTTAAGAACTGTTTTAAAAAATGCATATCTATGCTAATTCCTTTTAATGTGGACAAGAATACACCAGACAACCATTTTGATTTTTCTTGGCTCTTGTTTAAAGCTTGTTAAGAGAGCATTTTTTCTTGTGAGGCCACAGATGCAATCTAAACACTATGAAATAAAAATGATGCCATAAGATTGTTTATAATTAAAATGGAATATTTTTAGTAGTCACATGTAGTTCTCAGAAGTGCAAACTTCCCCTTACAAATCAACAGCATTATGAACCATAAAAGGCTTCAGTCAGAGCCACAAAAATCTATCTAAATCATCCTGAATTAATTAATTGTTTGGGTCCTGAAGATCTGAGGAGTGCTTCAGATGCATCCTACGTCTTAGCCTCATTCTGCTCTCTGGCCTGTCCCTCACCATCAGACAAGCAGGACGCAGGCTAACTGGATCTCTGCAGGATGCTTGTCCCTGTCACTTCTGCCCACCGCCAAGTATGACAGGAGCTGGAAGCTCCTCCTGTGCCATGGGAATTGGCAGGACATCTTCAGAACTGCCTGCACCCTTTTTCCTCCCACCTGCTTTGCTAGGTACGTTCCAGGTGCAGGAATAGTCAAGTCAACCCTCATCTCCTTGTCTGGTAACTGCTTCTGGGCAGTGTCATGCCTCTTTCAGAACTTGAGCAAAATTCTGTGGAATGACCAGGATCCTTTATACTGAATAAGGACTTCAGGATTTCTCCTGTCAAGGGTTCAACTAGACCTTGCCGTGACACTGGATGTGTTCCTTTTTGTTTCTTTTCAGCTCTAAAACAATGCTAGCAATGCTTCAAATATGTAAAAGGCAGTTCAGACAGAAAAGAAATAAGCTTTTCCGTGTGCACTGGGGATAAAACAGCAAGTGTTTGATTTACATTGCAGCAAAGGATGTTTAGGTTAGACATGGACAAAGAGCAGTATGGACGGCTAACAATAGGGACTGCTGGTGGTTATGTAGGGAAGCTATGGAAACATTAACTCTGGAGGTTTTTGAACTGTCAGGAGAAGAATTAGAAGATTTTCAGAGTCTCTTTTAGCCCAGTGTTTGATGATTTCTAAGATTCCCCTCCTGTTCAAAAGTTCACACTATTTTTTTTTTTTTTTTTTAAGTTCTAGGTAGTCAAACAGGTTCTAGCTTATTTAACCCGACTCCAGATTTGAGTTCTTCAGTGTGAGTGTTTCAGGTCCTGCATTTTCTTTTCTATCTGTTCAGATTGTACAAATCATCACGAACTGACTATCATTATATTTGTTACTGAAAAAACATACTTACAATAAAGGATTACAATTACAATCTCTTCATTATTACAGTGCCACAAATAGATGCCAGAGGAAATGAGCATGAATGAAAAACACTGGCAAAAATCCTTTGGCTCAGTCAACATGAAGTCATAATTCCATACAATAGTCATGTGGATCTGTTTGCTACTCTTAATTCTTACATTGCAGACAAAATGCTCCAACTGCAGACCAAGACAATAAGTGAATAATCATTCGCTATGTTCTTACAGATATATCTGGCAGATGATAAAACACATAATAAAAACCCACTGATGCTCATGTACCTTTTCAGCATGCCAGGTGTGATGCATTGCTTCAGATGGTCAAGAAAATGTCATTCTTATGTTGCTATATTAGGCATTGCTACATTAGGCAACCCACCCATGTACATGATCAAGATAAGGAAACAGGCCTTCAGAATTATCATTCTACAGCTCCTTCACTTGATTACTCTTTTCTTGCTAAACCTATTGAAAAGGCAACAAATATGTCAAAGAAAGGGGAGAAAGTTTGTTTTAGAAATGTTTGGCAATTTTATTTTTAATTAATGTGCCAATCACTTACTAAGCTGCAGGGCAGATTCAGTAGCTGGGCCAATCCAAATAAAGCTCACATGCTCCTGTTTTGGTCACCTCCCTTTCCTCAGGGCAGGCTTGTTAACTTGGAAAAGGGAGACCAAGGTTTAGAAGCAGATATCTTTGTAGCTCTGCACAGATGAAAAGTTGGGAATCAGCCTCTCTCCCTCTTGATGTCTCTACCTGGATCATCTTGTAGCTTCTTTGCTAACCTCAGGTCTCTCCTGCTCTTTCTTACTAGCTGTTATTTTGCTGGAAAGCTGCTACATGCCTTCAGAAAGGACCAAGTATAGAAGCAGTAAAGATAGCCTACAGTTTGCCATGCACCCTATGCCCCCCAAAAAGGGCCAAATGGATTTTGAGACTTGGAGGTGTCTCACAGCTCTGTCTAGGTCCGTTTGGCTTTGCCCTGCTTTTCACCAGAGACTGAGCTCCTCCTAAAACACAGCCAAAGAGCTGCTCTCAGCTGCCATGCCCCGGGAGCCGGGGAACGATGCTTTCCTCAGGTTCTCCCACTAATCAAAGAGCAAAGCTGACTGGTCCTGGCCCAGATCACCAGTAAATCACTTCCCACTGCGTGCTGGGGTGTGGGAGTGGAGGGCTGGGGCTGTGCTGGCTCCCTGGCAGCCTGCTCTGCCCGTGGGCACAGCCAGGGGGTGCGTGGGGGCCACCCAGGGAGACCTTCACTTCCTTATTCCCTGGCGTGGGTGTGTGGGGCAACCTTACCCTGTGTTAGCAGGAAACGCTCAGCAAATATATCAAAAGCACCAAGGCAGAACCTTGCAAACCACAGTCTCTTCATCCATATGGAAAAGGCTGATAGCATTTAACAGAAAATAAATACCTTTCTGAACTCTCCTAGCAAGTACCATAGGGGTTCCTATACACTGGGCTTTGCAGACAAGCATGGGGATGATCAGGGCTACAGGACTCTTCAGAGCAGCATGAAAACCAACCATCCTTCTGGTCAGCTTTAGTCATTTGATGAGCTCTCTAGGTTTTATCTCTATCAAACATTCTGGGACACCATAAAACTTAACGTAATTCCATCAGAAGATGGACCAAGTTTTTCTAGTGTGGACACACATTACATCAGGTTGTGCAGGATTTGGCCAAGCATGCTCAAGTCTGTGTATGTTACCACCTAGTGACTATTCAGGGTACATTGCAGCACAACCTGTGCAACGTGATGATGTATTAGGAGACTTGTAATGCAAGCAAATAAATGACAATTTATCAAAGTGACTGATCAAAGTCATTAAATTAGTATAAAACAGTATCAGTAGTAAATCAGGTGATTTTAAGAAATGCCATGATTGCTTTAGAGAGATACACCAAAAATACCCTCTCCAAATATTTGGGTTTTTTTCATTAAGGTCAAGCGAACTATCCTGCTTCCTGGAATTTGCCTTGTAGGTTCATGGTCCTGTCTTTTTTTCTTTTATTGAGACAATAACTAATCGTTTCTGCTCCATACCTTTGTCATACTTAATTGCCATTTTATTGTTCCCTAAGGTCAATTCTACTAAGACTTTTAAAATGCTGAATTTAAAATGACTAATGCTGATTAAAAGTGGAATTCCAGGTTGCAAAGCCTATCACAGCCTCATGCCATTTCCTGTGGCTGTATTTTAAGGTAATTAAGAGCAGATCTCCCCATAGTACATCTTTGTAAAGTAACTGCAAGTGTATTAAGGCACAGGCCTACTTAGTAAATATTCATGCTTGTTTGTGAGGTGGGAAGATTTTCCCAAGCATTTTTCTAAATTCTTCACTTCCACGTGTATACCAATAAAAGTTCTTCCAGTTGACTCTCACCAAAATGTCTTTAAACTGCTTTTCCCCAACTAGTCAAACCCAGGGATGATAGCATGTCAAATAGTAGCAGTTTAATACTATCCGCCCTTTACTCACCCAAGCAAGGCTGATACAGCTTCTAGTGGGGTGATGGTGTCTTGGGATAGGATGAAAGTTTCCTATACAGCTAGAGAGGGTTACTTTCAAACTAAAATCTCAGCTATTTCTCTGGATCTGCCAGTGACAGCACCTGTGAAAATGAGGACTACTAGCTTATAAAGGTAGTGAGACATTTTGTGTGTTTGAAGTTCTTAACCCATGGAAATGCAGGCTGTCGGTAAGCCTGATGGAGTTAATGAGTCTGGTCGCTGGGTGTGGAACTCTTCACAAAGGTAACAAGTTTTACCTTACAGCAAAGCTTGCCAGATTCAGCCTATTTCTGCTTTTACTCCAAGGGTTTTACTTCTAAACCTGGAATTCACAGCTGAGAAAAATAGAAGTACATACTGAAAGTTTCTGGAAAGACACTACTCAGCCTGTGAAAGGTGGCTGAAGTATGATATAGAGGAAATATTTTAATCTTAATTATTATGATTTTTTTTTTTTGCAGTTCTATGATGCTTCTTTTAAAAGTACAATAAAAATTATTCACGCCAGGTTCCCATTACTATGAAAGGTCAAATCTTACACTAGACTCATAAGGTTAGGCTAGCTATTAGTAAATAAGGGTTTATGGAAAACTCATAAAGTACCTTAAGTGCTAGGTTATGTAATGTATCTAATATAATGAACACTCTGAGGGGAGTCTAAGAGTGCAAAAAACGCAGTTTCTTATTATAAAATATTTGAATGTACTTGAGACTTTAGAAATCGATCAAACAGTGTGTCCCAGAAGGCTTTGTCATGAAGCCTGAAAATCCAGGAGACCTTCAGCTTGCTGAGAGAAAGCATTGTAGCAGATCCTGCAGGGTGAATTGTTAATACAAACTTATATTCACAGTGCTCTCAGAAGTTGCGTAGGAGAGTAATCTGGCACAGTCATCGTTAGATTCTCATTACACTAACTACTGCACAAACAACTGCCTGGTTTTAGATTACAACAACTATACTGTACTGCCACTGAGACCAAGTAATGCAGAAGGAATGGAGCATATAACTAATTTCTGTTGCATAGATGCCTTTTAAAGAGAGTCGCTGAGAAAGCCAGTCATTGATGGCTGGTTGGCACTGAGTTAGACTGTTTTCCGGAGCAAGGATATTCCCACAACGGTTATAGTCACCTGGTATTGTACAAACTACCTGCACAGAGGTGTTTGATTTGACACTCCATCGTTGTGCTATTTTTGGCACGCTCCTTCCTAATTTGTGATTAACAAGGATTAGGTTGTTTTCACTTTGTAAGGGCTATTTATAGTTCAATAGGAGATTTCCCCATACCTCTTTGCACTCTTATAGTGCATCAATGGCACAGTTTTAGTCTTAACGTGTGACTACAATTATACAGTCATGTTAAGTAATTAAAAAAAAGAGCTGATTATGAAATAAGAAGGACTAACTAGAAACATGTGAACAATGCACTGCATTTATGCAACATCTATTTCTTCTAGGAGAACTAGATCCTGACAAGACTTTGTATGATGCTTTCACAACTTACACACCTCCTTCGAGTGGACTACGCTGTGGAAATAAACCTGAGCTTGAAATAATAGTAGAACTCAATGAACCAATTTTTCTGTCCCTGAACACAATGGGAGTTTTAAGACTGAATTCAATGGGAGCAGAAACAAGCCTGGAAAATAATTATCGAAGAGGGAATTGATTGAGATAACAGGATTATGATGCATTTGTAAATTCACAAGACAGAGCAGTGTGACATAGGACACTGCTCATAACAAATTAACTGGGGTGTATTCTAACTTGCCAGTATGCAATCCTGATTTAGGATGAAGTTATTAAAAGGTCGAATGCTGGAACACCTGTGCTCCCACTGAAGTCAGTAGGTTAAAAAAAAAAAAAAAAGTAACTTTTTAGTATTGATTTTAAAAGCTGGATCCTTGTGAATCTTCAGATAGGGACAGAAAAAGGGATTTAATCTGCCTTCATCTACATTGCAGTGCCCTCAAAAGAGGTATCAGACAAATGGCTCTACCCAGAAATTACTGCAATGTACAGGGGTCACCTATGCTGATTACTGTCATCAGTACTTTCCAAAAGACAACAGTTGTATCAGGCTGAGATAGGTAGCGAGTGCACATACAAACAGCAGGCAGAAGCAGTTGAGAGTTCAAGAAAGGTTTTGTGCATAATGAAGCTGAACAAGCACAGTAGTCTTCCCAACTTCTTCTGTCACAGAAGTAAAAGTCCTCTCAAAGTAAGTTGGCTGGGTGATGCAAGGTGGGATATGTACAGCAGAGTTATCAGCCACAGGTCCAGCAGAAGGGCCAGTAACAGGCTGCTGATATCCATGGTCCTGACCTCTTTGACAGGACAGGTGTAGGTAGTAAGGGTGGGATCCAAATCCTGTGCTGTCACCTATCTAAAAAAATTAGGTTCTTAGTCTAAAGCTAGCTATTGAGAGAAGTAGGGGTTTTCATCCCATTGTAAGACAAGTGTGAGAAGAGGTGTGATGAAATCTTCTGTGGATGAGCTTGCCTCCTTCCAGAGACAACTGCAGGAGTCTAGGCAGCTGAGATCTCAAGCTTTTGGACTGCTCATGGTGCATGAGGTGCATTCAATGCCAACAGCTGCAAACCGCCTGCCTGGAAGCTCCGTTCTCCCTTGTTTATGCACAGTTGCTCACTCTGATGCAGCCATATGATGTTAATGGGTAACTCGAGTCCGAATGGCTAGAGAGCTGGATTTCTACTTGCCTGCTTAAATCCCTGGCTTTGTTTGCTTTCCCAGTTGTGCTGTCTTCATGCGCACTTAACTGTTGCATGCAATCTGTTAAGCCTGCCCTACTGAGCCAAACTTGTGCTGTTCTGTGGCAATTCTCATTTACTCTTCCTCTGGTTGTCTGTCAGCAGATGGGTCCGTTACCAAAGCTTTGTTTGCACTGTTGTCAAATAGCCTCTTTCCCCACTGTTGCTCTGTACAGAGATGTAGCATGGTTTGCTGGAGCTGTAGGTCTTCACTGAACCCCAGGAGTGCACTTAGACTAAGCACTGGGACATCAAAGTGCAATAATCTGGCGAACAGCCGCCCATGCAATTGGCAGTTTGCAGTTCTGCATCTCCCTTGAGCGTGTCTCTCAGTTCAGCCCTCCCTTTCTTCCTCTGGGCTTTCCTCCCACACTGTACTGCCTGCCTGGCAGCCTTCGACCCAACCCACTTTCTGCCTCAGGGTCTTCTACTCATGACAATTAATGCTCTAAAAAATTGTGGCCTGGGAAAGTTGGTAGCAGGCTGCAGCCAATAATACAGTGGTCACCCTTTTCATCTGTTACAAACTTACCCCTTACTTGCTCCCACTTTGTTTTGTCCCCTCAGTCGATAAGTCCTTTGGTGCAGAGATGCAAATCTCAGCTAGCTTTGATGTCATGCATACAAATGTTGTTTTTATTAACCTTCCAAATGAGTGCTGCACTGGGCCGCATCCTGCTGTTAGTTAGTTAAATGCAAGTAATGTTTCTGCTTGATTTCTCTTCTGTTTTCCAGATACTCATGTTGCTTTCATATAATTTTATACAACAATGTTCTTATTTTCATGTGCCTTTTTGATTAGTTGATCAGTTGGATATTATTCTCCTTCACTGATAATTCCTTCACCTTTACTGCATAATTTCCTTTCTTTACTAAAAAGTGAAACATGAGTAAGAGCCATTAAACATAACCAAATATAATGCAATGTACTTTAGGAAGTCATCACACTTGTTCATTTGCATTCTTTATTGCTTGTTTTTCTTATAAAATATCAGGAAACATGCAGATTACCATTTGGTTTTATTACTTAAGAGCTCCAGCCATCCTTACTTAAGATTAAAGTCATTCTTGCCACAATAGCTCGGCCACTTCATCACAAAGGATTGAGTTTGCAGAGAAACGCATTCAGTATAAATGGGTTCTGCTGGATCTCCAAGACTCCTGCCTAGATTAGGGCAGGTTTTTATGTTGGGAAATGACATATCTGAGCTGTGATCAGTTGCGCTATCCAGGCAAGTCTATTTAAAAGCACTTTCCATTTTAAATATAGCAATAAAATACCACACTAGCAAACCTTCTTGATAAGGGTAAAAGCAATACATCCAAATCCAATCTAAATTTGACATTGCCTAGAACAAGAATTCACATTGATAAGTCAGGACTCATTTACAAGGCCATAAATGGGTGGGTAGCTATAATTTGGGTATTAAACTCGTGAAATATATTGATGGCATGCAAGGGCTAAATAAATAATTTACTACAAGAAAATTGGAAATCTTTACACACTACTTAATTGACTAGCCACTCTCCCGTGTTCTTGATAGCTTCTTATTTTGCCTTTTTAAATTTTTTTTTTCACACACTAAAATTTCCCCCATGTGTGTTTCTTTCCGACTTCAGTGAATGTTTGTAAGTTGCTATATTCATTTCTGCAAACATAACCTGTTTCTATCTTTGTTTTGTCAGTCAATTACATTCTTTATGACATTTTCATTTGTTTGTTTAAAAGCATGAATGAATCAAATGCCTTTTCTGGACATGGCTCAGCTAGTGTTATTCTTAAAACTAAAATGAAATTGCCTCAGTGATCAGCCTAACTTTGAATGTTAGTTAAATCCATTTTCAGTGCAAAGCAGATCAAGGTATTGCTGTTAATGGGTATTCCAGTGATCACAGTAAGAGTGGGATTGGCAGCTTTATATAAGCTTATAAAAATTCTTATGACCACCTCACTGGCCAGTGTAACTCAGGCTAGTTGCAGTATGGCAAATGAGTTTTGGCTTTAAAGGAGTTTTGCCATCCACAGATATTAAAAATCTGATTTTGAGATTCCACACAGGCCCTCGGTTGACCCTGCCCTCCAAAGCACCCCGTGAGTCATGAATCAGACCTACAAAATGTATAAGATTTTGGTTTTTTTAATCATCACACTTGCTTTTTGTTAGATTTATCTTCTGAAACCAGACCTCCGGGGTATACTTCCATCACCTTTTCCTGTGACCCAAGCAAGAGAAGCTGGGGCTCTCACCTTACCTCTCCAGCAATTGTCGTTTCCTTGTGGGACTGTGGCACTACTGTACATGCTTGTATCTCTTTGATGCTCATGTGGACTCTCCATCTCTCTGCTGGAGCAGTAAGAGGACAAAACTGTGCCTTTCTTTTTCCCATTAGGGTTCCTGTGGTCTCTCTGTGCAGTGGCTTTGCAGCAATTAAAGAGCTCAAACACATTCTAGAGGAAGGGGAGGAGCATCTGAATCTAGATCCCTTCTGACCTGTTTTGGTGCATTCTCATCTTTAGCCATCCACAGCAACTTACTGTGCAAAGAATTATGCTCTAGACAGGCAGCGGTGGTGCTTCCTCATACACACATCCCTGGAGAGCTTCCCACCAGAGCTGCTGCTTCCTCTTAGAGTGGAGTTATTTTGCCTGTACAGTCTGTACAAATTTCACAGGAAGTAAAATGCGGAGCGCTGGAGGGCATTGTGGGTATTAGAGTTACTCTGTGAGGGTTTTTCGCCAGAATGAAATACCATGACAAAACACATGCCATACCACCATAAGTCATATACCTGATTGAAAGTAAGCACCGTAGAGGTAAAGGAGAAAATCTGGAGGGAGTATAGCAAATTCAGGGTAAGCTGAGGGAAAGTTTTGCTCCAGCTGCTCTGGGCCACTGCCATCAGCTTCTGTATTGTTACAGGCACCCTGAGACTCCCATCTAATTCCACTTTCCACCTGTCCTCCCCAATAAATTCCATTTAAAATTGTAGTTATTTTTGCTCAAAATATTTCCATTGTTTCCTGAGGAATGTCACCCCCCTCCCAATTGGGACCCTGACTCACAGGTTGGACTGACGGCACTTTGCTTAGCAGCCACATAACCATTTTGGAGCCCGGACCTAGCATCAGAGTAAGGTATTTGTGGGGGCAGAAAGTCCACTATTCCTTGGATAGTGATAGGGTGGAATGTGGGGTAGGGTTTTTAAGCAAGGGCTGTTGTACCCAAATTCAGCCATTAAAAAGTCCCTTGGCTGGTGAAACTTATATGCAAGGGAGCCAGAAGAAAGCAAAACTCTGCTTCACATGTGCGTAGGACGCTGCTGCCTGAGGGAATAAGAACTCACTTACAACTCCGCATAGATTACCCTGGTTTTGTCCAGGTGCATGGGCCACACATCTGCTTATTTCCTCTCTGGGGATTAGAAATTGGAGGGTGGGAAATGAGTAGAGCCTGGGGTCGGTTCTTGCTTGCCAGCTCAGCTGAGCCCATGAGCACTTGAGGGGACCAGTGGAAGAAGGGGGGAATATTATTTTATTTCTGGCTTGGGATGGAGGTAAATGACTGCCTAAGGGAATAGGAGAGGAGAAGGTGTGCTGCTGAGTTACAGTGCCTCGAGGGGCTCCTGCTGCAATGGCACAGCTACGTAACTCACTCCCTGGGGGACTGCATCTGAAATAAAAACGTAGCCTGTTACTTATTGGCATTAATGTTCGCTTACTAATGTGTTTTATTGCTTAACTCTTCTACTTTGGCGCCTGGGTAACTACTTAGGCTCTTTTAAATTCACTAGATCAAATTCAGAGATCACATATCCAGAGATCTATGTAGAGTTCACAACTGGCAGACTGCGGTGGATTGAAAGTAGTACATTTAAGAAAGTATAGGGAGAAAGATGTAATGAGTAAAAGGATGATGATAAATAAGATTCCTACCCTCACCCCCATTTACTTCAGTCACATTAGCTTGAGTGGGACGTTGTATCTCTCTGTCTCCTTTAAATACTACAAATTATTTCTGAATCTGAGATGCCTGTGAATGAAAAAGGATGCTGATTCAGAGTCAGGACTTGCTTGTAGACGCCTAACACACTCAAGAAACCTTTGTGTAATACTTGGTAATATAACATGGAGGTCTTAACTCTCTGGTAATACAAAGTTCACAGTCAGAACAACATCACTATAAGCTTAGATTAAGCTTTCTGTGAACTATCCCACCACTAAACCTGTCCTCAACAGGAAAACAACGTCCAATATTCGGTATGTTTCCAGAATCAAACCTCTACCCTCTACCCTTTCCTTATTTAATTACCATGAAGCATTTTACCACCCTGTCTGTGCTCTAGTCCATAACTCAAACACTATTTTTTTACTCAGCATTTCCCTGAGTCCTTGCATCCTGGTTACATGTAGAGAAAAAGCTAAGAAACTGTCTCATCCAGCTCTCATGACTGTTACAACAGCAGCATTGGCTCAAACCCAAACACTCCCTATGCACAGCATGGGTGTGGATGTCAGGGGAGTAGTATTTTATATTCTGGCCTTGACTTGCAGATTCATGGCTGTTTGTTGGCCATCGAGAAAGCTGCTGTTAGGTTCCTTTTCTCAGCCCATCACTTGGTGTCTATCATGCTTTTCCATGTCACTTCCCACTTGTTGCATGTCTGCATTTTCATATAGTGTGCTCACTCTCTCATCCCTTTCTAGTACTCCCAGCTCCCAGTTCCCATCAGGTATACATTCCCCAAAAATATTTTGTGCTTTCTTATCTATTTGCCTTCAGATACGGAAGCTATGTCCCTAAGTCCTTACCAAATGATGTGCTAATGCTGTCTTGAAGCTCTGCTCTGCCACACTGCCCTTGAAAAGGCTGTTGGACCCAGTGTCTACAGTGGGCAGCTCTGCTCCCCCGTTAGCATCTCCCCATCTGGTATTTCCTGTCTTTTAAGAGAGAAAAGACTATTTTTACTGTTTGTACAGCTCCTAGCACTCTGAGACCTACCTAATTGCTCTAACCATACAAAATGCATGTAACAGTATCTACCTCAAAAAACACCACCATCTTCCATAAGATTTTAAATTACATGTCAGTCCAAGGGTTCTCCTATGCTACTGAGCCACTGCACAGCAGCTGGAAAGGAGAGGGGGGAAAGGGGTATATACAGAGTTCCTCCATAAGGCAGGGGAGCAGAAGAACCAGCTCTGTGTATTTAGTTACAGTTAATTATAAGTTTATGACCTTATGATGCAATTATTGTATCCTTGCTCAATATACTTTTCAGGCAGAGCATGTTGAACATACAGAGGGGGTGTATTTTATGGCTGCAGTGTTTGCTCGAGCTATGCAGATAAGAGAGCTGTAGGGAGGTCTGTGTGCAGGATGAAGTGGAGCCATTTTGGCCATGTAGTGTTGGCAAGGTCTGAACATCTCTGCCAAAAGAGCTTATGAAGTGTAGGTGTAAGCCATGCTGATCTGTCGTCCTCTGCTTTCTCTGGCAGCAGGGGTGGAATTTCGTTCTTGCACTTTCAGAGGGGAGGAAAGCTAAGAGAGTAGGTGTCATCAATTTGTAAGGGCAACTGGAATAGATTTTTCTTTTTAAGAGAGGCAGCTTTGAAATTTGACATTTATATCACCTGAAGATTTTCAAATGCCGCACAACTGTTTTTTGCACTGCTCATATATATTATGCCCATTTTACGGATAAACTGATTCAGATAGAGAAAAGCAAATAGAGTATCATTTGCAGGTCTATGAATAGATTCAAATACCCTTGAAACCTTAATCCACTTGATCCCACTTAATGCCTTCAAGATGCATTAACAGGACAAAAAGATGTTTAATCAAAGCATGTCCAACTTAGTTTAGTCACTGCAGCCCTTCTGCTTACAAGGGTAGCCACAGAAAGAAAAATAAGGAAGCATTAGCTTGCATTTCCTGGGAAAATAAGTAAGCAGGAATGTATGTAACATCCTGGTTGGCATTTTAATCTCATCAAAGCAGAGCTTTCAAAATGGCTGTTTTTTCTCTACTGTGTTTTCCAAGATGCACAGCACAAATGTGCTCTGAACACAACAGAACTAATTGAACAATCACAGCAAAGGAGGTCAAAACCCAACAAACAGTGTAGCATCTAAAATGACTCTGGAGGATTTTAACAGATGGACACTTGTAAATCTAACAGGATTTCCTACTGGTGAGAATGCCTTAGGTAAAATTCAGAATGTCTCATTAAATTGTCAGCCAGCTATGAGGCATTGCTCATGTGAATATGAACAGCTATGCAGCTTTACTGTAAATACAGACAGCCGTGTATTATCATAGGCCTGAAAAGCAACATTTGGATGGGAGTTTGGTTAGAAAACCCTTTCAAAAGCGAAGAAGGATCACATGCAATGTTTCTGGCTGGGATCCATTAGAGATACAGAAGGGAAATTTAGCTGGGGATCAGGCTTTTTCTCTTGCCATTCTCAAAGTCATCTGTTTTTTTCTGCCTGTGTACTTCCATGAAAATTTGCGAATCAGTTTGGTTTAGACTTCTCTAATCCCTTTTACTATTGCTTTCTTTTAACCCTCCATGTTATAACGCTGTTGACGAAATGCTTCAACAGACCCAACACAGGTATAATAGTGCTCCACGTCTCCCAAGTAGATGCTCTCATGCCAAGAATGTGAATGTAGGTTAGCATAATGCAACGACACAGCAATTGCATGTTCCCATTTTTACACGTTTGTTTTACATAGTGCCAGTGATCTGGATAAGGGCAATTAGTCTGTTTCTCACCAAAATGCTGTGTGTGCCCCTTTACCTCCTCCAGCAACCCTACTGCTTATGAGATCTGTGAGCCTGTTGTTCGAATTCACATTCCTGTATAGTCCACTTTCTCTGTAAGAAATAGTCTCTGCTGGGTTTATTGGCATTTCTCACAGTATCTGAGTTCAAAGAAAATGATTACAAGTTAAGACAGAGCTCTGTTCTTTAAAGCGCCACAGCGTATAGATCTGTTGAGTGATATATAACATAGAACAACTTCCAACTGAGGAAAGCTTAACACAGCTCGGGCTAGCTTGCTGATAGCTGCTCAGCTCCTAGAATTACTGCTTACAAACCATAAAGGCCCCAGCTTGAGTTTCATGGAGGATGGGGGTGCGATGTGTGTTGTGCACACCACAAGTACAGCCACAGGGCGGGTAACCCGCCAGCTCCCTAACCTCAGCCAAAAAATCTGGCCACTGCTTGACAGGCAGAGAATGTGGATTCGCTGTCTGTCAGTGGCAGCAAAACAGTTTAAAGTCAAAAAAGAATCGTGTGAAACCACCAAGTTCAGTCGTGGGAGTATTAACGTGCCAAACTGACAGGCTTGGTATCTGTTAAAACTGCCCTTTGCTTCTGTGATATTTTTGGCAAAGAAACAGCCCGTAAATATAAACAGATCGCTTCCCTCCTTACTGAAAAGCAGGCACCTCAGAGGGAGGAGGCACAGCGCATGTTTATCAGAGTCATAAATCCTGTGCAAGGTTTTAGAACTGGCATGGAGAGGCAAATTTTGTGATTGAACTAAAAGACTTGAGGAAGGACCAGTTAACAGAGAGAAGCACATGCAGTATATCCCCCAAACCACAGCACACACCTCTGTTTTGGACTGTTTGCACTACTGTGAGTAGAACTGTGCTAGAACGCAACATGCCAGTCTGTGATTATTGACCAAATCCTTTAGCAGAGAACAGGTGCAGCATTCCCAGGCTGCAATAGTAACCGTGGAGCTGTATTCCCATTCAGTATCCAGCTGGAGAACCCCCATCTCCCCAACATCCCTCTCCCAATCCCAAGGCTCTTGTATTCAGGCTGACACTGGACAAGGAACATCGAATGCACGTGCGTGAAACTGTGTTATGGTAAGATGCCCATACTGGCACAAAAATTGATATTGATCAAAAAATGAAGAAGTTACTAAAAATCCACTGTTTAAAGACTGTTTCCTGTAATGGCTACTACGTCTTTTTCAAATTTCAGTTTTCACAATTTTCCCCTTCAATTTTCACCATTTTAACTGCCCACCTGCTGCCATCATCAAGCATACACTAGTGCATTATTATTTTATTAGAAACTTAATGTCTTCAAATGATCCACACATGCACGCTTTTGTATTTCAGCATCCTTCTCCTTCATACTCAAAAGCATCTTCTTTTCACTTGTTTCTAAACTGAGCCTGAAGGAGAGAAGAAGGAAAATTGATAGAGTACTAATGATAGAGGATGTGATAAATCTCCAAAACAAGGCCATGAAAACAAATGTAAAAGTCAAGTTCCTGTATTCATTTACCCATGCTCAGTGTATGTTAGAGTTCTTTTCCAGAAAAAAAAACACAACAAACCTTTGAAACTGTATGCATTGCACTGGAGCTATCCTGGTTGTTATGGTTATGATGTTGCACTGGCAAAACAAGGTTAAAATCAGGCACCAAATCTCTGCAGTGGGAGAAATCCTCCTGACAGCCATCAGAGCTGCAGTGGTGTCCTGCCCTGGTGTGCTGTTGTCCTGAGGATGCTTGGCAGGTGACTGTGTCACGTGCCTTTCTCCTGCACTTTGGCAAATCAAAGAACTCCAAACGATTTGTGAGGTGTGACTTGTTGACAAAAGCCTTGTTGACTTTCCCTTGTTACAGCACATTTATCCATATAGCTACCAGCTCTCTTCTGAACTGTAATCTCTGCCAGGCTGCAGGACAGAGAAGTCAGACTACAATTCCCATGATCAACCTTTGTTACTTTATATTCAGCTGGCATTAGGGCATATTTGATCAGCAAGTTACCTGTACCACAAAAGCAATTTCATACTTAAGTTCATTTAGACCTCTTGTGTGCATATTGCCTGACTGGCAGTTTCTTACTGTTCAGTTTACCGAGTTGGCCTGCAGTCTGTGTTATTAACACTAAAATGTAAAAAAAATCCTTAGGTTCACCCCTTTAAAGAGTAAGTCTATTGTATGAACCTTGCTGAGGTCTTCTTAGTGACCACAAATGCAAAGGATTAATTTAGATTATCAGTAACACGTTTATCTTTCTTAACTATTCCTTTTATATTTTGTTAATGTTTTTGTCATTCCAGATCTTTGGAAGGCATCCTGTTTCTGATGAGTTTGTTATTATTAATTTTATGGTTGTAGCATAATATCTGAATCCAGATTTGAACTTTTGCAGATTTTAGAGACTTTAGACTATATTGTTCATGCTCTGCAAATGAGACGCAGGGACTGGGTGTAAACTTTGGGTGTAAACCTCATCAGGGCTGCACAAATACCTCACAGAATACAAAGCAGTCTAGAAGTTCTTCACTGTTCATGATCACGTGGGAGAAGAAAAAGATCCACCTGTGAGACAAAGCCTGTATGTTTATGTCTTATGGGACTTTTGGCTGACAGATTTTGGACCATTTACAGGGAGCACCTACATATTTGCCCTGTTGTGTTATGAGCCACAGGCAGCTTGTTCCAACCAACTTCTGAGCTGACTATCAGCTGTAACTGTAGGGAGTGTAGTGCCCTCGGTAATTAAAACCTTCCGAGAGACAGGTACATTACCCCTAAGCTGGGGTGACACAGCCTTTAGCTATCTTGTGGTGTAGGCTTACAGCTGTTGGGATTTTACCATTTAGTGTATTCTGCAGACACATTTATGGACCTATCTCAAGGAACCTGGCTGACTTCTGAGTCTCTCCTTCAACCCAGCAACCTCACTTTAGTTTTCTACTAGCTGCTGAAAGATGACCTCTCAGACAAGTATCCATCTCTTTTATTTGCAGTCTTCTCTGGTAAATCCCATGTGCTTGCTGTATGTCAACCCTCATTGTGACTTCATATTCTGCCATTGAAACAAGGTTCGCGGGTCAATAAATACATTAGAACAATGGTGGTGTGTTTGTGATATGCTGTGCTGTTTTTCTGTCACACCATTTCACATAAGACAGGCTAGTAAGAAATTAGAAATTAGATATGCTTCTAGAAAGTTAGTTTGATAAAAATAAAAGGGGTGGGGAAGATTAAATTTTGATGAGGTTTTTAAAATTTCTAACCACATACCTCAGCTTGGTAAACAGTAAATAAAGTCAACAACAAACTCTCATTGTGTGATTTTTACCTTACTTGTACTATTTTGTCAGAAAGATGAGAAGAATTGAAGAAAAGAAGACGGAAACTAGCCCAAGAGATTCATTTTTTCGAAAAATAAATCCTGATTTGCAACTTCTGCTCATGCATTATCTTATCCCTGAAAACTTGTGGCTTACTGTAAAGTACGGCAGTACCAAGGACCTAATTTACTCTGTACATCAAATATAGCAAATAACTCTCCCATGTAAAGAAGAGATGAGAAAGCTTTTCTGTATTTCAGATCTTGCCAAGAAGAAAGTGGAGAAGGCAGGGGAAGACACAACTCCTGACATTATTCACTTACTATATGCAAATTTAAAAGATTATCCAGACAGTTAAAGAACCATGTGTTTTTTTGCCTTTTTGTGGAAAAAACGAATAGCCCTTTTTTTTGTGCAAAAGATTCAAGTACAAAGAGCTAAACTCTGAATAAATTCATTACACTTTTCAGGAATCATATTTCTGACAATTTGTTAAAGACAGAAAGCTTTATCTTCCCAGAGAAGCAGAATTTGGACGCACTACAGACACTTTGAAGCAGAAGACTGCTTGGACTGGGGAGGAAGAGAAGGGTGTGAAAGACCTCACTTGCAGTTGAACAGCACCTATTAAAAAGACATGATACTCTGATAGAATTTATTTATTTATTTATTTATTAAAAATCCAAGCAAGAAGTGTATCTCTGTTCTCTTTACTCATCCAGTGTTGTGTCGGCAAAACAAGGAAGAATTTAGATTGCATTTCTGACATGAACGTAGTTGCAAGCGATACAAACCATGTTCACAAATCAAAACCATCTCACTTGGCTCTCCCTGACTGAGGACTATTCTCCCAAGGAGGGATGATCCTTACAGAGTTGGAAAGCCAAGAGCAGTGCCGGGTGTCCTGAACCTCCTCCCTACCATGTGTCTTGAATATTCTGAGAAAATGTCAGCACAAGGAGGAGTTGCATCTCCATGCTGCACTTCCTAGTGGGCAAAGCCTTCCAGCTGCTGTTAGGCCACTGCTAGTGTGCATGCTAAGCCGGTCCTATGTGATGACAGCTTAACTTTTTCTGAGAGTATCCCAGGAATTACCAAGTCCCAATTAACTGCCCATGCCAGCAAAGTGTACCTCCATGGCTATCATAAGGTAAACAGCAGAAATTTGTAGCAAAAATATTTTGGCAATCCATTCATGCTTGTAATAATCCTTCCAGATGGCACTAGTGGGAGAAGACCTGACACTACCTCACTCCACAGGCCAGCCTGGCTCTCTAATTGAATAGAGGAACAGCAGGAAGCAAAATACGACGAGATCAGGTTGTCTTAATCAGTTTTTGTGCCTAAAGCTCCACTAGGCCCCAGGACTGGGAACCAGTGCAAAATCCTAGCTCAAGACTACTAAATGTCCTAAATTAAAGATTAGTTAAAAGTTAAAAGGCTGAGGGAGCTGGGTCTCTTTAACTTGGAGAAGACTGAGGGGTGACCTTATTAATGTTTACAAATATATAAAGGGTGAGTGTCATGAGGATGGGGCCAGACTCTTCTCGGTGACAACCAATGATAAGACAAGGTGTAATGGGTTCAAACTGGAATACAAGAGGTTCCACTTAAATTTGAGAAGAAACTTCTTCTCAGTGAGGGTATCAGAGCGCTGGAACAGGTTGCTCAGGGGGCTTGTGGAGTCTCCTTCTCTGGAGACATTCAAAACCCACCTGGACACCTTCCTGTGTAGCCTCATCCAGCTGTTCCTGCTCTGGCAGGGGGGACTGGACTAGATGATCTTTCAAGGTCCCTTCCAATCCTTAACATTCTGTGATTCTGTGTGATTCTGTGATTCTGGGAGAACTTTTCATTTTCTAGGTGAATTCAGTGCCCTGTTTGTAGTTTCCAAATAGGTGGGTTAGTATAACCCCTGATTCTTAGACACACACTTGCAGTGCTGGAGGATGTCTTGCACAGCTGGCAAGGATTACCAATTTCATGCTGTGCCCTTTTGCTCAGGAACCCAGCAAACAGGACTTTCCTCCAAGACATGAAAAACCCAGGATCAAATTGTTCTTCTGCTCCTGGGACATGCACGCAGGTCCTCTTTGAAAAGACCCATTGCCCCAGGTGATGAGGCAAGTGAGATTCAACCACTTCTGTCAAAGCTGTTCTGCTACGTGTAGGACAGTTGAATATTCATGGTGATTAAGGAAGGAGAAAGAACAGCCTATGTCTGGCTGGAGGCACAGAGAGACAAGCAGAAATACTAGTGTACCCTGTGCTACCTTGCTCTCCACAATGTCACCATCCTCTCTTCTTCCTGGAAGTCCTTCTTTGGCCCCTGACACTGAGTGATAACTGGTGCTGGGGTTTCCAGGGGATCACCGGAGTGGAGTGAGAGGTGTGGGATGTACTGCAGACAGACGGGCCGCAGTCGGGGGGAGAAGGAGTCCCCAGGTTCTCCAGGCCCTTTAATTTTGTCCTGAGTGGATGGCCATACCACTCCAAGATCTCTACAGGCAATCACAACATTTATTCTAAATAATATTCAATTCAAATACAAAGTGATTAAGCTTTGATAGGTGAAAGAAAGGCATTCTCACCCCAGAGCTCTGTAAGAGCTAACGGACAGACAGAGCAGGCCCTTGTACAAAACATTTTCGGATCCCCTTACGCTTGAGGCAACAAAGGCACTTAATGTGATGGTGGCACCTAAGTCCTCTTGCAGAACCAGCTGTAATTATCTTCTAGATGAAAAACAACCCCATTTACAGTAATTATACACGTGTTTACAGCTTCCAGAGGGAAAACAAATAAAGCAATTAATGTAACTTACAAAAACAAAGTGACTACTCCACATTAGGGGCGAATAACATGACAAAACAATATTTTCTGAAGTGAACAATTTCTTAACATTTCAGAAATCTTAGAAATAAAGAAATCATTAATTAATATTATTTTATTTTTAAAAAGTAATTAATGAATATTCTTTCAGTTTAAATAAGTAATTAGAGAATATTCTTTTTTTAAGAAAAAAGGTGAAAAATTACTTAATGCCATTAGGGTAACAAAAATTCTTCCAATAAAACTACATGCTTTTTACCCTAGGGAGATTTTGCCTTAAGAGCTTTTAGAGTCCCTGAAATGAGCACACATTATAGCATATCCAAGATCCGTGGGCTGTAGCATGTGCATCTACAATAACCATTCTATAAAATGCATGTATAGAATCTTATACAGTAATCTTGCGTCTAGAGAAAAAATCTCTTTGACTTCAGTGGGAACTGGAGAGGCCCTTAAGGAATAGAAGAGTATACCATAGCCAAAACAAAGCTTAGTTTAGATGTGAATCACAGTGCTGCCATTGAGTTTATGCACAGTTTAACCTATTAAACAATGTGAGATGAGCAAAAATTACTCATTTCCATACTGCTGATTTTGCAGACTTCAGAAACTCTGAGCATGAAATAAATAACTTGCTCTTACTAATTTTCAGTGTGGATAATATATTTAAATGCAGTAAGATGTAAATGACAAGTTTTTATTGCATTGCTGGATAGCTCTCTGTATCAATTCAGATAGATACAACAGTTTAAATTACAAGGAATTGCTTAAAAAAATTGTTGTTCATCACAAGTAAAAAAGTGGGAAGACCACTCTATTATGGGAAGTTCTGAAGATTGAGTCAACTGTACCAATATAATCAGTACTGTACTTCCTGAATGACTGGCCTGATTGTATAGATATGTCTGTACCATAAAAATGCAATGATAGTTTTATCATGCACAGAGGAAAAGATTGGATATCACTGTGCACAAATCTAAGTTATATTTGTCTACATTATTCTTCATTAGATGTATTTCCTTTGTCAATATATCATGTTCATTTCTAAAGAGAGCACTCTGAAAAGACAAGATCACTCTAAAGTGCTCTTAGCACTTGAGATGTGTGTAGCCGCTCTAATTTTTGACGAATAAAATGAACATATCTTACAATCAATGCTTTGGGAGTCTAACAGATAAATTATTCATATTGCAAGACAGGATGTATAAGAACTAATTTATCTGACATATTAGAGAGCAGCAGGGAAATTGGTGATTATGAAATGTATTTGCTTTTCTGCTGGCTAATTTACAGTTGTGATAAATTTTACCAAAATGGTCCTTATTTGTGGTAGACAAAGTTGTGGTCACATTCTGCATAGCTGCTTTCCTTTGTGGGTCTTTTCATCTCTCCTTTTCCACTTGATCCACTCTATGACCCTTTTCACTGTCAAATCTTAGTTCCACATACGAAATGGAACAAATAATAGAACACACAAAACCACCTAATCTCTTTTCATTCCTTCCATCAACATTACTTTGTCTGATTTCTCTATTTTACTACCTTTTTCTTACAACTTTATTTTCCTGTATCTGTTTTTTCTTACCATAAGGAAAAGAGAGACAAAGATGTGCTCGCTACCTGCAGACGTATAACCTCTATGTAGACCTGAGTCCATCAAACCCATAACCATCTTGCTCCAGATCTTTTCCTTTGCAACACTCCCTGTGGCTGTAGCTGTCTCAGGTGAACAAAAATACGTTATCATCAGGTTCTAAGGAAGCACAAACAGTCCAGAGTGTCAGAGGACTACGAGTGTTATTTGGGGACATTAAAATGTATGAGACTATAGCCTGATGTTCTGAAGATATCTCATGCTTAGAAACGGAGCTGCAGCATTTCCACAAGTTTCCATGTAGCTTCTTTCTGAACTTCCATTTTCCACTGGTCATATATTCTTTCCTCCTGAGCTCCTGCACCATGAGATATCTAACTGTTTTGAGGTTTGTTCCCTTTGAGCCTGCCTTACTAAAAAAATGGATTATGTCTAAGAATAAGAGCTGGCAATGGAGGTACCCGCAACAGTGCTGTTGCTTCTGTGAGTAGAGACAGAGATCCCATGAGACATTGGACACCATCAGCTTGTTTCACATGGTTGAAAAACTTTTGGGTAAACTGTGACTTCCAGAGCTTTGAAAGCATTTAACTTCTTCCTGCAGTCAGGGTGTAGCAATGCCCTGAGCTAAACATGATCTGTCCCTGGACCTGAGCTTCTGCAGTGCCCTGTTACTGTGCAGCAGCTGAGCTCATGCACTCATCCTGCACGACTTATTTCTGAAAAAATCAGTGTTCAGAGGGTTGAGATAAAAATCAAAACTGATAAACAGCCAAGTGAAAAAATACTTGATACGTTTCTAGGATTTGGGATTTGAGTCTCACTGCAAATGAGAGAAAAAGGGAGAGAAGAACAGAGAGAGGGAGGGAAGAAGACATCTTGCTAAGTCTACGAGAATAAATACCCTTCTGAGCTTTTGAAATGTCCTCTCTCAACGTGTTTTCATTGTCTTATTTACAAAAAAATATCGTATTATGCCATATACCAACCTATAAATATAATACATCATACATGGCCACCTTATAACCAATCCAGTTATCTGGATCAGAGCTGTGATCCATTTAGTTAAGGACCTAATTATTTGGGAAACAGATGTTGACTTTATTTCAGATACTGTTCTGGGATTATTGTTTCCTGTCTCTTTAAAAATATGAAGAAAAAAATACATTTTAAGATATAGGATGCTTCATTGTGATTTCCACTGTAAATCCTGTGGATTACATGTTAACTTTCTGCCTTCTTGCTAGGAGAGAGAAAAAAAAGTTTTCGATATGTAATTTTTTTTCTGTGCATGATTATAAAGCAGCATGCATTAATTAAACTCGGAACCGCCTTTCAAACTAAGCTGGTAAACTTATAATTAAACAAATGACAACAAATTTGCAAAAATCTCTCTGTAGACATAGTAAGACTGCAAACTACGTATTTTTCTTATTAGTAGTGACTAATTTTTTTGGAATGGATGAAGATCAGATGAAACCCATAACAGATATAACCTCATTAAACAAGTCTATATACCAAGAACACTGTGCTTTAGCTGTTGCTTTCTTAAAGTTAATTTTGTTTTCCATCTGCTTCTTATCTGATCAGAAAGAACATAATCAGACCGGTTGTTTGAAAGGCATGTAGCAAAAGTTTCTCCACCCTACTGAAAAGACACAGAAAATTGGACCCAGTGTTCAGGGTTCACTTGAGAAGTTTTCATCATTCTGCATCGTTATTTTCAAAATCACCATGTCCGAATTCTCACTTCTCTTAGCTACTGTTATTTCCTAGATTACTTTTCTGAATTTGCAGTGTTAAAATTCTAAGTTGTTTCTGTCTGATCACAATATCAAATCAGTTTTGGCTCTAAGTAAATGTGGTCTCCAATAAGCCTGCTAAATCATTTGGATTCCCTATTCTTAAAAAACAAACAAACAAACCAACGAAAAAAGGGAGAGAAAAAAAAAAAAAAGAAGAAAAGTTTCCAGAGATCTTCGAATTTTCCTTTTAAACAGAGGTGATTCTGTTTAGCAAGACCATGTTCATAAATAAGAGTCAAGACACAGCCTCATATGCTTCCTACTGTAATGTTCCTGTTAACATCCCACCTTAATGGCATGTGCATATCGATGCTCTTCTGGCCGGGATTAACAGCCCTTTCTTTCTGTATGCCACCTGAGTCGCATTCCTGACATGACCTGTTTGTTTCTGGGATGGGAGGGGTAGCTGCTCCCTGGAGCACGAGATCATCCACCGCTGCCACCATAGCCAGGGCGAACCTGTGGTCTGTCTGCAAGCCCATTTCAGCTCTCAGTGACATCTAAAAGAGGACTTCTGTGGCACTGGGGGCTCCAGAGGCCAACTGAAGAAAATGCCTCACCCTACCACATCTGTCAGACAAAGAAGCTCTTCTTTTGTTTTCTTTCAGGCTAAGCCCCAGTACTTAATATTGATGCTATTCTTAAACCTAAAAGCTTGAATACTTTCATGGGGCCATCAGGGAGGACCGTGGTTAAAAGCGTGGAGGCTGCTCCAATCCTTCCACTAGCCCAGGTGCTGCTAAGCCCATCTGAGGTTCACAACAGCATGCACATTGTCCCACATTTCAGAAAGGACAGGGATTGCTTTCACAAGATGACTCATGGAGCCAGGCAGAGGCTGGCTTTAGCTGTCTCTAAAATGATTGTCATAAGCCACCCGAAGAATTAAACAAAAAGGATGAAAATATCTACCAGGGCAAAGATACTCTACAAGAAAAAATCCAGCATGTTCTAGTCTGAAATAATGGTACTTTCAACCTGGTGTTGATCTTCTACAGAGAAGGGTTAAACCTAGGATTGTAAAAGACAGGGACTAGACACCAGAGGTTATAGGTATCTTAGTTCTTTACATCATTTTAATGTAACACAATATGTATGTTTACATTTTATACACAAAACTGCTTTATCTACCAGGTATTTGTAAATGTCTTTATGCTACCAGTAATTTTTTTTCTCTAAGTGAAGCAGATAAGATTTTAAAGAGGAAAGTTGCAATCAACAACAGAAGATAGAGTTCTCTGGAGTAACAAACCCTAATGCTTTCTGCTGCTGCAATTGCCATAGAAACAGAAATGTTATTTCCCTGTGATGAAATATTGCCACTTGAGGGGATTTAGAGGGTTTCATGCAAAGACCTTGATCCTGCAAGGTGCTGAACACCCCTGGTGAGGTGCTGGGACCCTGGTTCCCAGCGTATTTACATATATCACATCTATTGATTTTCAAAACCAAAGGAAGCTTGATGTAAAAAAATTTCAGAGGATGTGAGCCCTGTACGCCTTTTAATTCTTGCAGAAAGGGCTAAGGGTTTAGGACTTCACTCATTTCCCATTGCTGCTGTCTGAGGCTTCTTCTGTTTAAATCGTAATAGGTCTGAACCTTCATCAGTCTGCTTGGTAGTTATCTGAAGTCAGAATGGGTCACAGAAGGCAGTCACTGATGCAGCACAGACAGGTGACAATGCAGTCCTAAGCACATTGGTTTAACTTGCCCAGTTCTACCTATTTTCACATCCTTATTTCAATCCCATCCAGTCAGGTGGCTGAACCATGATATATTTCTTCTTTAATGCTGAAGGAACCACAAAATTATCCAGAGCAAGTGGCCAGATAACTGTCTACAACTTAAGTAAAATTTGGGTTTTTTTTTTTATCCACAAAGGGATCTCATTTTTTACAGAGAAAGCAGACTGGGGTAATAATAATCAAAGTAATATTTACCCCTTAATAACTGCCTATTTTTATACAGGTGCTAGAGGTTAATAGCATTGTTATTTACTCCTCTGCCAAAAAGTACTGAAGGATATGAAATGTAGCAGTCAATAAAGCTGAGCCGTCAGATAAATAACATTCATATTACTCTCTGACAAATTCTTTTGCTACACAGGGATATAAATAACACTAAGAAAGCAGTTCCTACATTACAAGTTTACTGATGTGTAAAATGTAATTTTAAAAAGAGCCCAAAGCACCAGGAGTGTGACTCCCTGTAACATGATATATAGAAAGAGATATATGGCATATCTCACACCTGTAAGGAGAAGAAACTGGGAGAGTGAGACATCTTTGTGAAGGTGGGATGCAGCACTACAGTGGAAAAAATGGAAAGAGCAATGGCCATTCAGAGAAGGGATGATAGTTTTACGCACTGCACAAAGCTTCATATAATTATGATAATGTTTCTGTTTCTGTGTTCACAGTCCTCAGTAGGACAGACCAACCAGGAACAGGCTGGGTCTCACAGCAGAATTGCATTTTGTTTATATTCAGAAAACAGAAGGTGCGATGAGCTCCTGACATAAGACAGAAGATTTACCTCTGAGGGTTTTCTTTCCTGGGAGCACCCAGGCTGGACCAGGCTGCATCTTCCCAGCAGTGAACAACCACAAAGAGGGACACTACAGTGCACTTGTGGACAAATTGTCTGATCTTAAAATAACACTTCCTGAGTTCAGCCCCTCGAAAGTGAAAGAGAGAACTGTTTTCATTTTTGCATAGGGTTTTGGAGTGACTCAGTAAGAAGAGACATATTGGTAGGTAGGTAGGTAGGTAGGTAGGTAGGTAGGTAGGTAGGTAGGTAGATAGATAGATAGATAGATAGATAGATAGATAGATAGATAGACAGACAGACAGATAGACAGACAGAGGAATGTGTCTTCTAAACTAATAATGTAAAAAATATTGGCAGTAGAAAAATGCATGTGGAAAATGGCAGCATGCATGAAATTAATGTTGCGAGTAAGAAAGAAATGTGGGAATTATCTTCAGTGCTGTATCTGCTTCATGCAGATATGTGTCCTTTTGCAATGGGTGTGACAGCAAAAGAAGGAATCACTTCATCCAGGAAAATTGTATAATTCATTTCAATTGCTTTGCCTTCAGTTTCTCTACTGCTCACTCTTTCAGAAAGCTTTCTTTGCAATGTTTTTGGTTTAAAACTATACTGGCTGAGCTATTTCCATGGAGAACATTGAAAATCAGTGAAATCTTCAGCTTCATCAAACACAGATCATTCAAATTATGTTCATACCATTACAATGGAGAGGCCCTGCAGCCCTGCCTGCACTCTGTCTTTGGTCCCTGACTGGGGACTTGCCGGTGCTGGGCAGCAGGCACAGTCCGCCCCAGCCCCATCTCTGCTACTCTGGGGAGAGCAGATCTGTTCAACTGTCCCATGGCTCCGGAGGGGGCTCTGGGAGATGGCTGTGTGGCCCTGCTCCAAGTGCTGTATCATGTGACCCTTTAGATTACTTCTTCCAACAGGTTTTATTTTGTTTTAATTTTATTTATTGAATAACTACATCCCCCACAGTCTGAGAGGGGTATTCAGAGGAGCTCTTGTCCTGCAAAATGCCATGTACTGTGTTTTCTGTTTTGTGTCATTAAAGAGAATTTCTGCATTGTGTTACCTTTCAATATTTATAAATTATAAAACTTTCAATTTCCTGAAAATCTGACTTGGGAAAATGTCAGTCTTGTCTAACATTTGATGCAATAAGCAAACCTCTAGGCTCTCACCCATCAAAGACCTCAGCGACATCTGCTCAGTGCCTGCCTTTTGTAGGGGAGAGAAAGAGGTGAGAGAAGGACAGAGAGGAAAAAGGGGGACGTACTGTCAACTATTGACCTTACAGCTGAGCTTGGCTATTGCTGAGGTGGATGACTGTTCTTGAACAGTCCTGGATTTTGCTTTTTTTAATGAGAGATAATAAAAAGGTGATTTAGGGTTATTATTCATGGCATTAATATTTTGAAGCTTCTTGGAAATATTATGATGGCATTTTAAGGTCTAGGTTTCCGGAACAATTGTCTGTGTCTCCCGTTGCTGAATTCCAAATGATCATTCTCAGAGTACACAAAGAAATAAGAAAAGGAAAGCTGTTTCTAAAATGTCAGAAATGTCTTTGTCCAGCTAAGTAAATTTGTAGCACAAACCAGAAGAGGCAGCATAATGATGAGAATCAGCAAGTGTACTTGATGGTGTGGACTAAATATGTCAGTAATACATTTCAATCAGATCTTGACGCTGTGGGATTATTTAGATGAGAATGGAAAGATGTCCCTTCATACATTTCCCCACTAATGGAAAAAGCATTTTTGTAATCCAAACAACTTTAAACTCCACCTTCTTCAAAGAAAATAAATAAATTACTCCAATTAATATTAGTTAAGTTTATATGGCAAAGTACTTCTGCAGCAGAGGAGTGAGACCTCTCTAATTTCTTTTAAAATGTGTTTCAGACATGGTAGCTGCCATAATCAAAAGGATAAATTTTGCAAACATTATGAACATATCCATTCGGGAAGTCAAAGTAAATATGATGTAGACCCAGCTTTTGTCACAGATAAATAACTTTTTTGTAGCAAGCCCTGGAGTATTTAGAGCAACCTAGCAAAGTCCAATGAAGTGTCAACTCAGTCCAGGAGCATTATTATTTATTGTCAGTAAGGAACTTCATCACTTACAGACATCACTGGAAATATTACCAGTGATTGATACTGATGGCAATGATGATTACTCTTGCAATAAGCTTAATTAAAATAATGAAGTACTGTTGCACAGAACTTGGTTGTTGCCCAGGCAGGATAATGTATAAGCAGCACAAGGAAGTCATGAGCTCAGAGAGTGCTTCATATTTCAAGTGTGACATTGCTAGGCAAGCAAAGAGGCATTGTGTGTCATTTCTCCACTTTTCCTGCTCCATCTCCTACTTGTGTGCATATACAAATAATTGCTGGAGTAGAAACCACAGCTATTCCCTCTTAGATATTAATCCTGACTCTCTACCATAATGAAATGTATATTGACTGTAGTGGTGGTATTTCTGTTTTTATAAGATGCTGCAAGACTCTGAGAAAATTTTTTGTGTTGTTGTTTTTCAGGGAGCTCTTCTCTGACCATTTGGTTGCAACAGTTTAATTGATCATCATCTGCCACAGTGAGTAATCAATGCAATTGAAGGTTATAAGGGACCTGAAGCGAGAGGTGCCATTTTTGAGGTCTCTTGTTCTAGGTAGCCAATGCCAGAAAAACCCCCAAGCACTATGGTGTAACCTCATTTCATTATTCTTGGATAGTCAACTTAAGTTATTAGCTGTGCACTTGAAAGCGCAGAATATAGATGTACACTCTGAACCATCCAGGCTGGCTGAGTTGGTCTCAGACCAAAGTCTCTCACAGCGTGGGGAGCAGCTATAAAGTTCATGGGCAGCTTCAATCTCAGAACAGGAAGATCTGCATTTATAAAGGACAATATTATCCCCATATTCTAGGCTTTTTGAATCAGGTTAATTAAGCCAGTAAGCTGCGTAAACTTTTAAGGGCAAGCTGATTATAAGGGTTTTCATAACAAGATTTGTATTTCTGGCTGCTGTGGCCTAATGATTCGAAGTGAAACGGATTATTTAAAAATCATTTAAAGAATCACATCTGTCAGATAGACACGGACATTTATTTAGGAGGAAATTTCACAAGACCCTAGGAAAAAGCCTTTTCTGAGCAGGTAAATGCAACTGTGCAATAAAATTAGGAGTTAGGTCTAGAGTTGTCACCACATTGTGCTATTGAGATGGTCTAATTCTGTCACTTGTCCTTTCTTATTTCTAGGTCAAAGATGTATGACGTTTAATGTTATTTTGCCTGGAAGCTTGCACCTTGTTCCTTTGCCTGTCCATATCTTGTGAAACATGCCAACTGTTTGTTTTTCTTGCCTGCTACTTTCCACTTACTTTAATTCACTGAGCACTTCCCTTTGCACTCACACCAAAGTTTTGAATATAACCTTTCTCTTGAATGAGAAAATACTGTAAAGCTAAGCAGTATTTTGTATAAATTACACACCCTGCAAGTGAAAAGAAAGAGACAGATGATGTCCAGATGAAGGAGAAAGGGCATGACTTAGGCACCTGTGTCACTCATACAGATCTGCAGATTCTTCTGGCACAGCTGAAGATGCACCTTCCCCAGCACCATTCCAGTTGCTCCAGCCACCACAATTCCAGTATTACCAGACCTCTTGATCTATGCCAAGAAATTATTTTGCCTGAATAAACTGCCTTTTCTCACTAATTAAGCCTGTATCCCGCCTCTATTAAGAGGAAGGGAACCACAAAAGAGACACGCAATCAACTGAAGAGTGGTGGTTGTAAAACTGGTTTCACGTAAGATGATATCAGGGTTCAAATTTTCTTGTGCATACCAAGAAAGCATATTTGCCTTTGCAATGATATGTTTTGCCTATTAAACACAACACAAAGTGCCAACTGCAAAGTGAAGAACCACCCAAAACCTCTCTTAGAGTTGTTACAGGCAATCATACAGCTTGAGGTCTAATATTTCTCAAAGAAGGGAGAAATTATTCGACTAACACAAATGTGTTTGGCTAAGTACCTCTATTATCAGTGGAGAGCATAGTGGCATTTTCAGAGGTACATTTGATCCAATTTTGTAGCACAAGAGAATCTCTGTGACTTTGTGTCTTGACTTGCCACCCAGAAGCCTGGAAAAAGGTTGCCCCATTTAGGCCATTTGACAAACTTACAGGTCACTGCAGTTATCTCATGAAGGAGAAGCAGTCAGAGGACAGGCGCAAGAGAGTTTCAGCTAAGCAGGAATAAGAAATCTGTTTGGTGAAAGTAAACAAAATCTGTTGAGTTAACCAAAACTTAAAAGTTTGAGCTTGTATCAGGAACTAATGGGAAAAAAAATCAATTTAGTATAATGCATCTCAGTCATTCAAGACTAGAAATTTGGGGCTACATAAAGCAAGACAGCTTTGCTCACAAACCAGACAGGTGCTAATTTTTAAGTAAGTGTTCTTAAGTGCTTTATTGAATAAGGAAGAAAATAAGCAACATTTAAATGCTTTTCTGCACAGGACAATGGTGCATGTTACACAGATAGGGGCTTCAAAGAGTTTCCACAGAAAATGTAATCCTTCCATCAAAAAATCCAAACACAGAAGGGCTGTAAACTTTCCTTTCAGATCCCAAATGTGTCTCTGCAGACATGCTATTCACACCTGAATTCTTCCCTTTCCATGTTGATTCATCAGCTTTGTCTGTGATATAGTGAAGCAAGTAGTCTCAAAACGCACCATCATACCTCACAGAGAAATTATGGTGTAAAGTTAAATATGTGGGCCATAGTTAAGAAGTAAAAATCAAAGCATTTCAACTATCTCTCTCAGAAGCAACCACAACAATTTCCCCATTTGATTGTTTGGGTTTTTTTTAAATCAGTTCTGCTGAACTTTTTTCCCATTGTGAAAAACGTGATTGTTCAGTAGAAAACTTTGATGACAATAAATTTTTCCTATGTTTGTCAAACTTTTGAAAGGACAAATTAATACTAATTCTTTTCTGT
Source organism: Patagioenas fasciata (assembly GCF_037038585.1). Taxonomy (NCBI): domain Eukaryota; kingdom Metazoa; phylum Chordata; class Aves; order Columbiformes; family Columbidae; genus Patagioenas; species Patagioenas fasciata. The sequence continues at coordinate 133,448,065 of NC_092521.1, read as the reverse complement.
TCTAATGTTTTTTTTTACACCCAGATACAGAACATACACATTTAATGCAAGCAGCTCATTAAAAATGTTATCTTACTGTTAAAAATTATCTGTTATATCTCAAAACTTAATTATAAATTAAAATTAATGAATGTGTGAGAGTATTTCTAGTGGGGCTCTGTGAAGATTGGTTCTCTGCTAAAAAGAAATATGACTAATTTTATATGGAATGTAAAAGTTATGAAGCGCATCTGATAAAGATGGAGGAAGTAGTTAAATAATGATGAGGAGAGGTCAGGTATTATTACAGTCCTGGTAATGTGATGAACTGGAAACAGTCAAACAATATGCATTTTAACATAGTCATTTACAAGGTCATACAGATAGGAAGAAATCAGGTAGAGAGAATGTATACTATTAACACTGGGGAAGAAGTGATTTTGGAAAGGACTGAGAGGTCACAGTAGACAGACAAATAAATATGATTTCTCGGTGTAAAACTATGTCCAAAAAGTTCTGTGATGTTTTGATATATAACTGAGGCTAAGAGGGTGATATTGTCTATAAATACAGTGTCAATTAATTAGTAGGTCGAGAGAGGTTCTCCTCCTCTACTCTGCCCTGGTGAGACCACATCTGGAATATTGTGTCCAGTTCTGGGCCACTCGGTTCAAGAAGGACAGGGAACTGCTGGAGAGAGTCCAGCGCAGGGCAACAAAGATGATTAAGGGAGTGGAACATCTCCTGTATGAGGAAAGGCTGAGGAAGCTGGGTCTCTTTAGTTTGGAGAAGAGGAGACCGAGGGGTGACCTTATTAATGTTTACAAATATATAAAGGGTGAGTGTCACGAGGATGGAGTCAGGCTCTTCTCAGTGACAACCAATGGTAGGACAAGGGATAATGGGTTCAAATTGGAACACAAGAGGTTCCACTTAAATTTGAGAAGAAACTTCTTCTCAGTGAGGGTATCAGAGCACTGGAACAGGCTGCCCAGGGCGGGTTGTGGAGTCTCCTTCTCTGGAGACATTCAAAACCTGCCTGGACACCTTCCTGTGTAACCTCATCTAAGTGTTCCTGCTCCGGCAGGGGGATTGGACTAGATGATCTTTTGAGGTCCCTTCCAATCCCTAACATTCTGTGACTCTGTGATTCATACTGGAAAGATTAATTTGAACTATACAGTCATACCTGGTTCTGATCTCACTATAGCTACTCTGCAATCACTTGTCAGCACACCTGTAACAGAAAAAAAAGAAAAAAACAGGAAAAAAAAAGAAAAAAAAAGAAAAAAAAAAGAAAAGAACATTGAGACTAAGGCAGGGACTATTACAGTGGCATGATGTAAATCTTACCAGGATTATATTTTTTCCTATCTCAAAGATGACATAACAGAAATTGGAGAGCTTGGAAATGGCTAAGGATGATGAGGAGTATGTAAATGCTTCTTATTTTGAGAAGATGAATTTAACAGCTGATAATAGAATATAGCACCTGATCTCATATAAGGAAGATGGGACACTGCACTTTTGGTTACCCACTGTCTTAATTAAAAAATGAAAGACAGTCAATAAAAGTACAGGGCAACTTTTTCTTTTGTTTAACACTGCCTGAACTGTGTGACACAGACTTCATTTTAGCCAAGTAATTAACAGGACTGAAAAAGTTAAGACTGTTGATAGCTAACATCATTTAAAACTGAATTAAAAAAAATTTTCTTAAGCATGCAAATAAACCCTCATGCCTGAGGACAAAAGCCAGCCACATGCAGTTTCCCTGTCGGAGCCATTACTCCAGAAGGCTTCAGCTCAGCAGTTCTCTGTTTCAGAAAGCATGTGGAGTGGAAATGTTCATAAGGGGTAGAGAACAATTAGGTGTGCAACTCCCATCCAAAGCAGGGGGAGGAGGAGGAGGAGAGGCAAATGCTAGACTTCCACCAGGCTGTTGAAAAATCTTCCCATGCCTGAAGTTAAACATGTGCTTAAACACCTTGGACTTCCACGGTGGAGACGGGACCCTGGATTAGACGACTCATGGCGTGGATCAAGCATGGGGAGCCCTACGCTGCTGTACAATAAAGCTGAAGTCTCTTTTCCTGTTGTTAATCTCTTTCCTGTCTGTTAGCCTCAAGGCACAGTGAAGAGTTAATTGATTTTCATCCAGGAAAAGAGGACTTCACTGCAAAGTGCAGTCATGGAATTTTTTATTTTATTTTAAGCACCAGGCACACCTGCCAGGCCTCCAATTATTCCTCAGGAGGAGAAAGTCTACTGTTTTTCCTGTGAGGAAACCCTCTGATCCAAGCACTTGTCAGAGGTTTATACTTCATCCATGCACTGTGTTAATCTGTCTTCCCTTTTAAAACCTGGCTGCTGGCAGAGGTTTGGGGGTGCCTGTCCTTTTGTATAGTTGTTTAGTGGTTAGGGCATTTAACCAGAGAACGATAAAACCAGGGCTAGTTTCCTCCTCAGCTGGGGTGTTAAAGCCCAGGGAAATGTCCCCCACAGTCCCGCTGGCTGCCCAGTGAAGAGGGAGACGAGATTTTTGAGCCCCTTGGGCTAAGCTGGCCACCCTTCCTGAGGACTAGCTCCGAAAATGGGACATTTCTCCACGTTGCATCTTTTAACAAAAAGCATTTTGTGTGGGACCTGACCCTGCTGTTGAGTGCTGGGCGTGTGGAAATGCCCATCAGTCAAGCCTCCTTCTTGGCTTAGAGAGTGGAGTTGGTGTAAACACAACATCAGGCCAGAGCTAATCTCAGAGGAAATTTGCAATTTAATAATTAGGAAGCACCATTAAGAACCTGGAGCTGAAGAAAGACGCTTTGCATCATTCTGTGCAGTGGCATTAGGAGTGAGGTTGTGCTCCTGCATAGGCTGTTGAAGCTGCATCAGGGTGCTGGCTTCCTGCAACATCTGGACCATTTTGGATGAAACCAAACTGCAAGATCTTCTCTGGGAGAACCAGAGCACTCCAGTCACCCATGGATGTCTGCGAGTGCTGCTCTGAAAGCTCCTCAATTTGTCCCTCAGCCTGAACAGATGATGCGCACTCAGTACCAAACATTTCTCTCTACAGACCCATTCCTGTTGCACCACTTTACATGTAGATGAAATCTTAAATATTCAAAATCAGTCTAATTCTTATTTAAGGCACTTCTGTCCTTTTTTTTTTCTTTTTTTAAATGGTTTTAATGAGTCATGTTTTGAGGCACTACTTTAGTACCCTACCAGAATAGTTTTTATAGTATTACAGAGGAAACAAGATCTGTCTTGCTGAGATTTGAAATTAAAAAAAAAAAACAAAAAAAGAAAAGAGAAAAAATTATTTGTGTTAAATTCAAACTTGCACGGGAGGCTACAATGGTTTGACATTTTTTTAAAATACCAGTACGAGTTCTGTTGTGTGTCTTGTATCCACTAATGGATTTTAACTTTATTACTATCCAGTTTTATTGGAACTAATCAGAAGACTGTAGGAATGAAAGGACTCCCACATTACTGAAACAGTTAATTTTTTTAAAGCCAGGCTACTGAAGTGCAAGTTAAAAGGGAGGAACAGATCAAATCCATGTGCGGGCCATTTAAGAGCTCAGTCTCATTTTTGAAATATAGATTATCCAGGATAACATGAATTCAGCATTTCTATGTAATGTTATTTCATTGATTGATCCCTAAGGCCAACAGGACTTGGCTGTGGATAGATACCTAAAAGTGAGTTTTAAAACTTTACCATCTTTTAGTATTTTATAACCTGTCAAAAAAAAATCAGTTAGACGCTCTGCCTTTTCTCAAGTTCTGATATTACAGCAGCAGATCTTCAGCAGAAACGCGTTTTTTCGTACAACTAAATGGTAGTTGCCATGAAAGCACATGGCAAGTCATGACTCCGAAGAAATTCCTGGGTGAACAGTAGCAAAGGTGAAATGAATGGCTAAAACACCTGCCAAAACCTGCATGGAGAGTGCTGATGTCATCAGCAGTGCCATCACTTCGCAGGCAAAGCCTCCGCTCAGGTCTTGACAGGTAAGGGTAGGAGGGTATGACCTTCAAATAATCTATTTTAAGATGCATTTTCTGTGTGGTCTTTCTAAGTCTCACTGAAGCCTGGGCAGGACCCAGCCTTTTATTCATCAGGTCCTTATTTATGTTTATTTATAAGCTTTTCCATGGAGGTCATCCTGGTACTTTGTGAGTGCATTATGTATATTAATGGCCTTGTCCTCAAGCTATGCTAGGAGTGATCAAAGTGTGATTCCTCCCTCTGACAACAGGGGACCAATGCAAAGAGGGGCGAGGTGACGGGCCAAGGTCACACACAGACTGAGGCAGAATCTCCCATGCCTCAGCCTTAGCTACTGCTCTCCTTTTTGCTTGTTTTAGCTATTTACTTCAGTGGGAGCTGAAGCTTTCATGACACTTCACAGAGTCAAGTCTAAAATGTTCATGGCATATCAGTAACGTGACAGACAGACAGTTAGACAGATACACACAGACACAAATTTCAGGACTGAAGCTTCATGAGCAGTTTTACAGATATCCCTAGAACTCCGCTGGGCATTTTCTGTGAGCAGTATGGAGACAATGTCATCTAGCCGACACAAAGCCAGAGGATGGATTTCTGGCTCCACCATAGGCTCAGCATGGGAGTATTGGCAATTTATTTAATCTTTCTGCAGCGCACTGTCAAACAGACATTCTGACGCTAGACCCATCCTGCCAAAGTGGTTTTGAACAAACCACTCGTATCAAAAGCAGTTGTTGAGATTTAGATATCTTTCATGAAACAATTCACTTTTCAAACCTTGCTACCCCAAAAATACAGCACCGTACCCTAAGAAACCATCTACTGAAGCACTGGGAATACCCAGTCAGCATCACAATGGTGCCTAATACAGTTAAGTAGCAGCAGTACAACAACAAAGTGTAATGTTTGTCCATATGCCAAGGCCACAATTTGGGATGAAACTGCACATGGAACTAGTTAACATGCCTGATACTAAAATACTAGCAATCTGCATTATATTGACATTTAATAACCAGTCAAGAAAGATGAGAAAACACAAAGGAAATGGCAGTCCATTCTGAGGTATGTGGAAAAGAAAAGCATATTTACTCTCATATTGGAAAAGACTACCATGCTGTAGCATCAGAACTGATAGTCCAGGCTAACTGGCAACAAATTTAAGGTGTCAGGACACACAGCAGCTGAAATTGAAAGTAATGTGGACGAAGTTGATGTGTTTAGCCTCAGGAAGCATGGAATTAAACTGTCTGCTGGTAGGAGGTGAGAGGGGAAAAAGCTGGAAACGCAGCAGTCCCTTGTTTCGGCAACAGCAACCCACAGGAAGGTGGGAGGGGGAAGGAAAGACGGGGATGAAACCACAGCAAGTTTTCTCTTCAGTGTACCTAGCAGGAGATTAACAAAGAATATGCTTAATTACTGCTTCCTGCCCACCTGCCTAGTTCCTCCAAGAAACAGAGCTCACTCAAATAACATTCACTCCCTCGGCAAATGCACTTCTAATGGAAGCAGTTACAAATTAACCAAATCAGTTTGCTTCTTTTACCTCGAAGGACTTGCAATTATTTTCCTCTGCCTTTTTTTTCAGACCTGCTGGTGAACTTTCAGTTTTCAAGGATCAAAATCTGGATGTCACGCTGGGGTAAATCAGCGTAACTTCTGTTCAAGGCAGTGATATTGTCTGCATTTACACCAGTCAGTCATCCATCAGTTCTGGATGATCAAATTCACTGTCCTATTTACCGCCTTCAGTAATTCTGTGTTATCCTAGCCAGTGCTAGATTTATTTTGTTAATAATTCATGGGTTGCCTTCAACTTATGACTCTCTGTGCTGCACAAATGATATGGAGTAATTAAACTACCTTTAAAGCACATTGAGTGCTGTTGGCAGAAATAACAGCAAGTATTTAAAAGAATATTTAATACCGTGCATTGCCGGCATGCATGCTGGGAAACAAGCTCACATCCCAGAGCCTACCCATGGCCAATCACAAGAGAATGGCTTAATTGGTTAATCATATAAATTACATTCACTTAATCATTTTAATCACCATCAGCCAATTAGCTCAGAGTTATGGGCTCTGAGGTAACAGTTATGCAAATGTTTGTTCCACTGCAAGCTATTAACAGCCATATTTTCTACATCAAGCTGACAGTGACTGATGTGAAGAGGCAAGTGAAGAAAGCGAGCATTTATTTAGTATAAACTTCTCTCCTTCAGATTAGAATGAAGCAAATTATAGGAATGGCCTTAAAATAGAGCAGTTGTCTTTTTTATAATAGAAATTATCCTCCATCAGTTATGCTGGTGTGAGCATGCTGAGGTGCTCTCCTAGATGTTTTTGCAGGACACTACCATGATTGCCCCAGTGTCCCAGCATCCCCGTCACCATTAATGAACTATTTCACTAGAGGGACAGGAATAAATGCTACCATTCAGTTGCTGGAAATCTGCAATACTGAGTGAAGTCTAGTTGGTTGTAGTTCATCAACAGTGCATAATTTCCTGGAACAGAGGTGTGACACCTTTCCTGTGTAACTTCGAGTCTCTCCTGCTCTGTTTTTGTCAGAGTCACTCTGGAGTCTCATTTCCACAACCACAGTGGCACCGTGATGGCTTAAGTGGAGACACTCACTACTTGCAGTGAGGATTAGAATTTAACCCCAGCTCTTCTTCATAGTGAAAAAGGATGGATGAGATTTTTCATTATCAGATGGCTCATTTGCACTGCTTGGGTAAGGGAGGAAACACAGTAAAAACCCAGATGTAGGAAATATAGAGCAGCAGAACCATCTCTGGTACAGTAAGACTCATGGGTACATTGGAGCTGAGACATACAAGACATTTGTGTGATCAGATATCCATTGGTATTAGTTCTGTTCAGGAAATATATTGTTCTGCCCAGTCACTAACTCAGTCTCCCTTGACAGTCATGCAGAGGTTTCCGACCTTCATTCCTTTAACAAAGCTGATATGGAAAAGAAAAAGGTGGAGAGGAGGGGTACATTTGTGAACATTACTTTTTTATAGTTTATATTTATCATCCAGAGGTACATTTAGGTATCTAACAGATAAAGAGGATGCAGCTGGCATGACTCTCTGGAGCATCCAGATGTTTGTCACTGAAGTAGTGACACAGTTCTTGGAGAAACAGATAGGAATTGCAAAGCTGGATATAGAAAACACAATTGTTATATTTGGTGTGAGAAGCCACAGACTGCCCATCCTTAAAAATGCCATCAAGAATCTGAGCTAAAAGGTATGGCAGAAGGTTTCCACAAAACTTCACTAGCTTCATAATACTTTAGTATTATTTTGTGTGTGTGTGTTGTTGTTTTAAAATATTTGGGGGTAGCAAAGTTCCATATTTGAGGCACTAACGAGGTCTATCTACATATATACACTTATTGCTGTCACCAGAGTTACATATTATGGCTTAAACTAAATATGTCTACCAAGGACATTGGTAGAAAGAATAATAGACAGTTTTAAGACATGGTTATTTGAAACCAGTTGACTTGTTGGACTCTATAATACTCGATTAACAAATTATTACAACATCTATTAACCATTTAATAGTTCTTTATCTGTTACTCATAAATAGAACCTTAATGCAAAGCACAATCATTTTGGCTATTTAAATTAACAGTCACTTTGGGGAGATGATGAATTAGTTACTAGTAACTTATTTCAGGACAGGGGGTGATCTTGTCAGGTAGAGCAGAAAAATCAAACCCCTCACTATATATTAATCAACATAAAAACAACTAGGGGCTGAAAAAGCTGTTCACAAAGTGTTTCCTCTTCAGTGCTGGGGAGGAGGAAAGAAATATGTTTCTGGGTTTCATCTGAGTCTCAGTGATGCCATGAGTAAATGAGCTGTGTCCATATTCTAAGTACCTTAATGAACAAAGTGCTACAAATAGGTTGCCGTCTCTGAAATGTGAAAATACCTGGGGAAAAAATTGCTGCTGTGGCTGCAGATGGGTCTTACATACAAAGCAACTCTGATGCCAACCAGTAAAATCTCTAGTAAAGGCAGCCAAGCTGAATGGCAGGCACCCAGAGGCCAATCCCATTCATAATAGGTCTGTGAGCTAGAAAAATATTTGCTTACAAATTTTATGGGGGAAATTGAAATTGAGATTAAAGTCTTGATCTTATAAAAGGACTAGACCATGCAGTGCTCTGTGCCTACAGAGCCAGGATCCATCCAGGGCACACCACAGAAGCACAGCGCCTTGCCCATATGGATGGCATGGCCTTAAACAGCTTGAGGATCAGTGCCACGGCTGCAGGAAAACCCAGGGGTCAATCTCAAATAAGCAAACAAGGCCAGGAATGACATAGCCTCTGGAGCGAGTTCAGAGAAGGGCAACAAAGCTGGTGAAGGGTCTAGAGAACAAGTCTTATGAGGGGTGGCTGAGGGAACTGAGGCTGTTTAGCCTGGAGAAAAGGAGGCTGAGGGGAGACCTTATCACTGTCTACAACCACCTGAAAGGAGGTTGTAGCATGGCGGGTGTCCGTCTCTTCTCCCAAGCAATAAGTGATAGGACAAGAGGAAATGGCCTCAAGTTGCACCAGGGAGGTTTAGATTGGATATTAGGAAAAATCTCTTCATTGAAAGGGTTGTCAGGCATTGGAACAGGCTGCTCAGGGAAGTGGTTGAGTCACCATCCTCGGAGGTGTTTAAAAGACATGTAGATGAGGTCCTTAGGGACATGGTTTCGTGGTGGACTTGGCAGTGTTAGGTTAACAGTTGGACTTGATGATCTTAAAGGTCTTTTGCAACCAAAATGATTCTCTGATTCTATGACCTCATTTGGGAGAAATCCTGAAAAATACTTAAGCGATACTTTTACATTTCTGATTTTAAGCAATACCTTACTTTTCTGTAGCACCAAGGAGGCTACCGTTGAGTAGCGGTATCTTTCATCTGTGTTGACAGGGCCCCTTGGTCTTTGCCATGCCCCCAGCAGAGATACTTATGCGTGGTAAGCACTGCTTCCTCTGTCAAGGTCGTTCCATGGCTTCACAGACATGCTCTGCCCAAAATAAATTAATAACAGAGCACACCTATCAATATTTATTACAATTACTCAGGCAGAATATAAAACAAAGGCTTCATCCATCAGCAGCCTGCAGTCAGACCATTTCAATGACTCCAGGACCAGGCCCCCAAAACCTTCGCCCCCTGTAAACAGTGTTGTGTCCTGTCAGAAACGAGGGCTGGAGCTGCTCTTCTGCTTTTGCAAGGACGATGGAGAAAGATAGAGTCCAAACTGGAGGAGATCTTCCTGCAGAGGAGGGAGAGAGTTGCTGGGGCTCTAATTAGTCTTCCACTAAAATATTTCCCAATGCCAAAGAGGAAATGTGTTATCTAGGATATTCATTTACCATGTTAGTCTGAAAACCTCCAAAATCTTTCTAAGGCTACATGCCTTAGATGGTGGTTGTACAAAACCACTCACTTCAGTAGCTAAGAGGTAATATGATAGCCTGTTGCTTTCCAGCTTTAAAAAATAAATACAGCTGTGATTTTGTACGTGTGTATGCACTCTCTAAAAGCCTTTAGGAGAAGAAAAACATTATTTTCTTGCTAGTTTATTGAATGACCACCAATTGTCATATTTTGTGTCTGCTACTGAAAAAAAGTCTTTGTGGATGTTTAAAAAGATACTTTAATGTCAGGTTTTCTTCATTTCTTTACTAGTGCTATTGTTTTCCTATTCTTACATTCACTTCAAACAAGCAGTGTGCGAAGAATGCCAGATCAGGCTTCCTGAAAATTAGGCTCAATTAAGCCAGGTGGCCTTTGATTGTTAATGATTGATTAGAAAGCAAAAGACAGATTTACAGCAGATAAGTCAATAACTGAGCTTGTTTTTTTTTTTTGGGCAAAAGATATCTCCTTTCTGCCAGTTGTTATTTTTGTATTCCATTAAGATGCCTGTATTTGTGTTGCCATGTCTCAATAGAACGTTTTTTTAAATTCTATTGACAAACCTGTCACTTAAAAAAGAACATAATGCCACTGCTGATTTTACTGATTAGCTACAGGGTTGACTATATTAAATACAATAATGATCTTAATATATTGTCATTTAGGTACACGATGGTGCTTGTTTTCTGCTTGTAGGGAGGTCACACTGTACCACACTATTTGTTTTCATTAGTGTGGTGAGGGCGGAGAGGTACATCGGTACGTAACCCCAGAGCAGGAGCAATCTCCACTCAGGAACAGTGCTGTGCAAATGTGTTTCTCTCTGCTATTTCTGACCTTAGAATGAGCACGATGAATCTTTGACCTGCCTTAAGCAACAGTGTGCCTAAGGAGTGGCTTGCATCACAAACTCTATCAATATTTGTTTCAGGCATTTTATTCCAGACAGGCAAGTTATCTGAGGTTGTGAATACCAGCAAACACAGGGAGATGGCCAGAGCTGCATTCAAGGAAGGGCTGTGGCAGCAAACTGCAGCCCCAGTGGAAGCTTAGACATCTCAGGGAGCAGCATCTGAACCAGTGCTTTCTGCATCTCAGTTTTGGCCTGAATACCTATTTGAATTGAAGTTTGGATGCTGGTACATCCACCAGCTGTAATACCAATTACAGCTTAGTGTCAAGGTACCTCTGAGAAAGATTGTAGCCACTTCTGATTTTAGAGGCCTAAATATTTTTGGAAGGTTGGCACCATAATCAGTTAAACAGAGAAGCATCTTACAGCCCATCACCAAAGCACAGGGAACTGACACGTGAACAAAATTCTCTGTTCTTTCTCCCCATCTCCCTGTTTCTGACATTCTCACCAGCTGCAGGAAACGCTGAGGAGCTGAATGACACCCAAACCTGAGAGACAGGTGCATGGAAGAAGTTTGAAAGCAGATACTGAAATCAGTAGGGAAAACAGTTAGAACCTGTTTTTCAGTGAGAATTAAATATCAAGACCCATGACTCTCTTTCAAGTACCCATATGGCTGGGTGAGTCTGGTCTTGGGCATGTCAAGGCCTTGAGTGCATCCAATGGCTCTTCCCCTTTGGTACAGGACACGTTTTCCCCACTGGCAGTGCAAAGGCAGTGTACAATTGCAGATTTATTGAAGGCACAAGGCACTGCAAACCCCTCTTTGACTTTCTTCCTTTGCAGTGATTGCATGTACAGACTCTAGTGATGTTTAAGGGCTGCAGGGAAATGAAGACAAAATCACAGCTGTACTGCTAAAGAAATGTAGGAATAGAAAGGACATGGTTAAATTAATAGGGGTGTTCTGTTCTTCAGAGCTGGGAACATGGAATACAAGCCAGGTCTGGGCAGTGAATGTTAAAGCAGCAGTAAAATGGGCAACATTAAAAGTATAAAAGGACTATTATAAACTCCTGATTTAACCTTCTTAATAAAAACTGAAAGCTGGCATTGCTTCCAGTAAGGGCTACTGAAAGTGTGACTGTGTTAGTACAGGTGGGGCCAGAGAGAGGGAAAGGAAGAGAAAACAGAGCATCAGGATAAAGTGTGCTTTTATTGTCTGATTTTGGTTTTTATTAGCAAAGTTTGTAATGAAAAAGGGGTAGCTAGATTCCTCCACTTTACATAGTGAAGGGGAGCCTGTAAAGTCCCCACAGAGAAAGAAGAGAAGGAACTAGTCTTTTTAACGTGCTCCATTTTCCATCTTTGAATCTAGAGGTTTCAGGCTCCAGGCATCTGTCAAGGCAGAAATTAGACTAAGGAGAAGACAGAAGAGTTTCCCTTCTTATTCTTTTTGGTCTGGCCATGAGAAGTCATTCAACTTCTCTTTAAGGCCTTATTGCACACTGAGGTAAGCTAAATGACGTTGCACTGTCTACAGGCTAAAAAGAAAGCAAACTAATCTCATTCCACAAAAAACCTGACTGACCCTCTGGAGGGTTCCCTGTCTTTGCCTCTGTTGACTGCTCAAGTACCTTCATCAGCTATTCTTCCTCACTGAAATCCCTTAGCTCCATACCAAACTAAAATGGTGTGAGCCTGGGGGCACTGTGGGACCAAACGTGGCCTATTGGGACATTGCAAGTGGCCCTTGTCAGTGCTGCTTCCATTGATGACAACCAGCTCTTCTCCATGTGTGCTAGACTTCCGGCAATGTGTGACCAGTCAGAAACTGAAAGCACTGAAGGCCTGACTCTACCCTAAACATTGGCTAGAAACTTTATTATTAGTTATGACCAAGAGAACTCTGTTCTGTTTGTTCTTTTCTGATATACTGTATATTAAATTAACTAGTGATTTTTCCCCTGAAGAACTCCGTCTTCTTCCCATCGCTCTTGCTCCTTTAACCCTTATAGCATCTAAAATAATTGAGAACTGCAGTTATACCAGCCAAAAATGAAACGGTAGTTGACTCCAATCTTTCAACGGTTCCTTTCAATTTTAGTTGCCCTTGTAAAGACCCTTAATGAGGAACACAGTATTTTTATTATCTTAACTAATTCCAATTATTTTCTCGGTTGTGTTATGGAGTCTGCTACTATTGATTAGGCTACTGCAGATTTTTTTTTCCTTAGAAGAAGTAGGTTAGATCTATTTGTGACTGACCAACACATTTGGTTTATTCTTGCCATCTCTAGTTGATAGAAATTGGAGTAAACTAGATGAATAATTGAAAGACTGTTTACCACCAGTTAGTAATGGATTTAGATTAACCTAGGTCTGCAATAATGCAGGTGTGAATGAGGATCACTGACTATAATTAATTTTTGCTTCCTCAGTGAACAGTACAACATATTTGTCTGTATGAATGTCTGTATTTACAGGATAGATTAATGAATGATTTGTCAGATCAGCTTCATAGAAATGGTGTGATTTGATGACAACAGGGCAAGTGGTATACAGAGTACCTGCTCCGTCACACAGTGTGTTCAGCATCTTGCAGGATTAATCCCTAACTGAGGGCTGTTATTACTCACATTTATAATGACCAGCTTACCCTAATAAGAAACAAGCCACATATCAAACTTTGATCTAAATGTAAATTGGCTGCTGGTCAATTAAACAAAAATTAGATCATCACTCACTAGGCCAAAGGCATCAACAATATGTTGATGTATTTCTCAATAGCAATTTCTCGAAATCATTCTGCAGCTGTAATCAGGGAAGGCAACAGAGGTTTGTTTCTCTGCTTTCTTGTAGCTCTGTCCCTTTTGAGTCCAAGAGGAGGCAGCTGTGGTCACGCTCTGATGCATGGAAGCTCTGGAGATCTGATAAAAAGAATCAGGTGACAATTTGCAAACTGTGGTTCCTGATTTGCTGCACTCTGAACTTGAGCAGAGTCTCATGCCTCCCACGCTGGGAGGAAAAGTCTGTTATAAAGAGCTAGGCAAAACCCCCACCCACTAAATGGGAGGCAGGTATGGACACAAGAGGAATAATTTCTGTAGATTTAGATCTCCAGAGATGAAAAAAGTGTGGTAATATATTACAGGACAAAATGTTCTAATCACTTGAATTTTAATGGAAGAAATTATGGAAAGAGGTGAGGAATCAGCACCAAGGGTTCAGTGAGATACTAGGGCAGTAAATACAGTAAAGGTTTACCAAGGGGAACAGTATGTCAGAAACGCTTTGTAAAAGGCAGGAAAGGCAGCTGTTTGATCCTATGTTCCTGAGTAATACATGTCTTACAGGTCTGTGATTGCTTACTATGCATCATGTTTTCTGTATTTCCATCTCTATTTTATTCCAGATAATGATAAACAGCTAATATTCCCACAAGTACAAAGCTACAATGATGTACTTTCATCTCCTTTTGAGGACTTCATATTTTAAGAATAAGAAAACCTCCCCGAACTAGAACAAGTGTTTACTCCAGACCAAAAATATATCTGCAACTGTAGGAGACTCTGAGTGTCTCCCAATCCAAAGGGTGTCTGGAGATTCCTGTCAAAGATCAAAGAACTGTGCAAAGGGCCACACGTTTGTGGCAATCTGAGTGCAGTTTATGCACTCTACTGGATAAGAAATGCTGCGAGCATGGCTGCAAAAAATTGAAATATTCTCTTTTGATCATGCTAACCTTCTTTGTACCACCATTATCACTGGGTTACCTTTGTTTTTAACTGAAATGTCAAGGAATATAGATGGAAAAATAATATTGGAGGGCATCCACTATTTCCAGTGGCCTAGAAACTGTCCTGAAGACTCAACAACCGTAGACTATGTGTGACCTTATTTCCAAATAGTTCTTAACTCTGGGCTGATCTGAGTCAGGTACCAAGCTATAGGCAAAGGTTAAGCCAAGTCAATTCAGCAATGGAAACAGTGCTTTCTGATTTTAAGGAAGAGGGAAGGATGGAAGTTGTGGGGGAAGGTGGACCAGTGGTTTAATACTGAGAATTTTACACTGGCGGCTGCCATGGAAACACAGAAAAAACAGAAGTGAAGATAACACAGGGAGAAGGCAACTAGCTGGATGAGGAGGCAGGATTTGAAGACTGAGAAGGAGCTGCAGGATGGGAGAAAGGAGAGAGGCACCACTGAGGTTACCAGGGTGTGAAACAGAAGTGAGCCCGAAGGGCCAGATGGGATGCTGGGTCTGACTGAACAAGGACACGAGAGAGAAAAGCCTAGATATGAGGCATGATTTATTGGTGAACATGAAGAGCAGAAGCTGCCCGGCTCAGTGAGGAAGGATGGTGGGGTTGGAGGATACTGTACCAAGACAGGGAGGGTGTAGGACACCTGGCAAAGAGTTGCATTTGAGAAGAGGAGATGAAGGTGTTTCTGGAGCCATAAACAGTACCTGAGATCCCCAACTTGAGCATTTCTATTCCTCCATTAACAAATAACTGTGAAAATCGGTAAATATTTCTATTATTAACATCCCAGAAGGATGACAACTTAGTACTGTTGTCACTTACTCCATTAGCTCACTTACTAGTGGTCCAAAGGTCCAGCTCTGCTGATGACCCATAGGAGTGTCAGTGTGATGCCATGGGATGGAGTTTTTTTTTCCCATGTGCTTTCCTGAAAGCCCTAGGAAATTACTCTCACAAAGCATATTAAAAGGACTTTATAAATACAGCAGAGTTAATCAGAGTGTAAGCTAGGTAATGCTAGAAGTGCCACAACCAGCTGACTCTTACTCCTCTGGGGTGTTGCAGTCCCCACTAATAAAATATCACAACAAAAATTATAATAAAAAAGCAAACAGATTTTTTTTGGTCAGTCATGCTGTGCTCACTTTGGAAATGACTGTATGGTAAGGCGAGATTTTTAAAGTTCTAAACAGAAGCAATTAACTTGGTGAAAGAAAATATAGCTATTTCCAAATACGCCTTCTCCTCCTTCACTCTCCAGTGCAAGAATGTTCCTAAGGGACCAGTTAATTTCTGCATGTGTATGTACTGTTCTTTAGGTCACAGTACAACAGACTGACACACCGAAGTTTAAGCCAAAATTGTTTTGCAATTAAGAAAGTGTTGCAAGGTGAAGTTGTGAGGGGAAATAATAAAAAGGAGGTCTTTAGTATCTTTTTTTTTTTTTATTTCCTTCAATGGGTCTGAAGCATATGTTTTAACCTAAGGTACATGCTTGAGAAATATTGTTTTGAATTAGGTCAGACTTAGGTGTTGAAGAGAATTCATGAATGAGAGGCAAAGCTATACACGCTGAACGTTGTGTAATGCTTTGGTTTAAGGGTCTCTGGTTATCAGAAAACAAAACTGATGTAAATCGTGTCAGTAACAAACATTAAAATACATGCTGAGAAAGGACTGACATACTTTAAGCAGCTGGCATTGTGAGCACCTTATGGCTAACAGAGTCCCTGACTTATAGCAAGGAGTTACTTTCTAGCACGCGAACGAGATATCAGCACAAATTAAGAGTTTTCCGCTGTCACAAAGAACACTTTGGATTGAAGCAGGGTCTCCTGAGCCCTAGCCCAGCATTCACGGCCCAAAGCAGTTGTATGTAAACCCCTCCACACTAACTAAAAATAGGCTAAATACATTTTAAATGGCAAGCTTTTGAGAAGTGTATTTTCTGAACAACCAGCCATGGAACACAGAACAAAGCAGAACCCAAGTGTTAATTGCTCCAACCCCATAATTAAATGCAGACATACTGTACTCTGACTGTGATTCTTGAAAGCTTGCCCACTTTTTTTTTTTCAGTCCCATAAAAAAGAACACCATCAATATTTTGTTTGAGTAAATGCAGTTTGCAATAGCTGATGTGACAATAGGTCTTTGGTATAATTATGATCAGAAATGCCTTCATGCATTAGCCACAAGCTGAAATAAAAGGTAGTAGTCAAGCCACTGCAAATTATTCTGCTTATTAACATCCGGTATGCTTTAGAAAGCAGGGAACGCACATGTGTTTATTTTGCGGTTCTGTCGGGGAATGGCCCTGGGATCAGATTTAGTGCATGCCTGCCTGGATGAGCCCACGCTCTGAGCTGGACAGATGCAAGCTTGTCTGGCCCAGAAGCCAAATACATCAGCACAGTGCCATGAGCAACCTAATGTGGTTTGCTTCTGTGCTGGTATGTCTTCATAGCTCTGGACCAAAGGACGACCTGCATATACCTGGACCTGAAGCCTTTGCAACTAAAGCCAGTGTCACTCTTCCTCCATTCGAGTCCTACCGTCTGAGCCAACATAAACAGTTTTCAGCTGACCCATAGCATGTAGGTCCTGCTATCCCTCGCCAAGTCTGACCTTCACTGTTGGCTCTCTTTGGGAACTAAATGCAAGTTGAATATTTATGACTTAGATGTGCCAAGATCAAGTTTTTCCTTCCCAATTAAATTCAAGTGGCTGGTTTAATAAACAAGAAATCTCTTCCAAAAAATGAATCAATACATTATATGCCTTCAGGGCTTGGACCCCCAAGGCTACCTTCTGCTTATGTTTTATTTGCATCCTGCACATTTTCTTTGTAAGTAAGTGTCTAGCTCTGCAAACAAAATCAAAGCTGAAATTTTCATATGATCAATTGTGACTGCTTAAAAAGAACACCAAATTTAATAGGCCACTGTAAAATATGCAATATGCAATAATTTTCATTTTCTTTAGAGGGTGGGTGACATTAGGGCGTTGGTCTCATCACCGTCTATACAACAATGAGGTCCCCTCACGTGGATAGGAAGGCAGAGGTGCTGTTGCTCTCATTTGGGGGTCCCTTCTGAGAAAGCTTTCCCCGTGTGCTTGCAATTTGGAAGTGCACTGAACCAAAATGCAGGTTAGTCCATGCTCATGGTCCACCTTCTTCCCCGGCCTCGGCACCACCTATCCTTTGGGCATTTACCATCTGTCTTCAGCCTCCCATGCAGAAGGGAGTTAAAAGCTTTGCTACGCTTACATCCTACACTCAATGGACTTTGTACCACAATGGTTTCTGCTGTGCCCCAGCAGTACTGGCTGGTAATTTGAAAGGTGCTTTATGATCCCTGCAGAGTGAAATAAACTTGCGAGTGAGAGGCAAAGCCTTGAGCCTGAATAGCGCTATAAAGCTGTTTAGCAAGTTAGACAATCTCAAATAATATCCCCTTGGGGGCTGAGTAAATTCTTGTGGGAGAGGAGGAAGAGGATCAAGATATGGTGAAGGAAACGCTCAGTAGATGCTGTGCTGCTGGTGGTGTCAGGGCTTTTGCCTGTGACACAGACTGTGCACCCATCATTCCTCCATCCACAAGCCACTGGGCCATGCACACCACCTGCAAAGCAGCTCTCCTAGATTGCAATGTGATCTTCTGACTCTCATTTGAACTTCCAAATAATCTCTAAATCTGATCTGATATTTCCTGACTATCCTGGTATACCTGTTTTTTTCCTCCCCTTAGTACCCAGATACAATACAGCTACTGAATTAATGAATTTTTTTCCCTCCCATATCAGTACTGCATCCTACTGTCACATTCACATCCTGCCTTATATATTTCTTTATAAATAAGACACTAAATCTGAGGAAGCTGTGGTTTTTTTAGGGAATTTCTGACATAATTCAGACATCTTCCTGGAAAAATACAAACTGTTCCTTTCTAAATATATCCTACAGTTTTAAACGAGAAATCTAATTCTTCTGAGGCTGTTAAATATGGTGCAATAATTAAAAGGCTGTGGTGTGCACAACAAAGAGGCAATAGCATCACTTCGAGCAGGTAAGCCATCCCTGTAAGCTGTTTTAGAGATCCTTACTAATAACAGTAAATGATTACTATTAGTTCTATAACCAAACTGTTTCAGGCCCATGGGAATGCAGGGAGAGAGCTGGCTTCTACAGTGAGAACTGCAGCCATTATTTTGGCAGCATTGAACCTAGATTTATGGTATTCCATTAAGAAGGAATGCATTAACTCTACAACTGTCACCACTGCATTGATGTCAAAGGAAGTGCTCTGGCTGGCTTTGCTGACTTGATTGATGGAAAATAGTATATCAGTCTGGTCGTTCTCTCTCTGATGAGAAAGGCAAGTATCCTGGATCCCTGAAGCTACAGCAAAGCACCTTTTTTTTCTTTTTTTTTCCCCCTGCTCCTGGCTAATTTTCCTACATTCTTTGGCCCTGGCTATGGAAAAGGAAAAACAAGACAGTTGACTTTTCTGCATTACCCAGAGAGGAAGCAATCCAACAGGCAGAGCAGTGAAGTTGAACCCTTCTCGCCTTCCACTCCAGTTTTGTTTCAAGCTTGAACTTCTCACAAATGCTGTCACCACAGTGGGCCAAACTTAAACAGTGAGTTCAAACAGCGACGGATTCGGAGATCGCTGCAGATTGAAACCTAGTCAAAATCTTGACTGCATGATAAAGACTTCTTACCGTGTATCCCGTATCCCAGCGGACTGGAAAAATATTGGATTGATCTCTGGCGAACACTTAAAATAGCACCTATTCCTGTAGCACATTAAAAAGACACTTATTTTTTTGAAAAGTGCGGAAGTGCTGCTATTGCTCTTAACAGACAGAGAATTGAGACACACAGGAAATGTCTTGTATGTAAAATAACCAGGGACCATGCACTGGCCCTGAGGCCAGGCAGCCCAACATGGCCCAGCCCTACATACCATAGTCTCTTCTTTCCCTTCCCCACCCCCTCAGACCCTGGGTATTTGAGTCGAAATTGCCTGCTGGGAATGGTCCCTGGCACATGGTCTCCCCTGAAGCGTGTCTGTGTGTTGTCTGGAGGAACAGCAACCCACACAGCCAGGACTGCGCTCGAGAGTGTGCTGGCAATTAAAGAGCATGGATGACTGCCGGCCTCTGCTGCCTCCCCACTCTGTCTGTCAGGGCAGACACAGCAAAAGGAGCAGTGTGCCCTTTTATGGACCCTTAAAGGACTTGGCAGAACACAGGAATTCAAGTCCTTGAAACTCTCATCTACAGCTATTGGCATTTCAATTTTTAACAGCAAGCTCAACCAGATGGGTAACATTCTGCATCTGCATATGTCCTCCACTGCTTTGGTTGTGGTGACCTGGGATGTTTGCTCTGAAATACTTTGATCAGATCAGGGAGGACTCTATTCTGCTCAGTCAAATCAAGAAAGTAACATAAGGAAAAGATGGGATCCATGATCAGCTTCATCACATTTGCAAAGGATTTGCACGCACACAGAGCTCCGCATGTGCACGCATATGCATGCACAGTACAAGAGGCAGTGCCCAGTAAAACTCTTCAGAGCCATCTAACATACACACCACAGACAGGTTCTGCAAAAAACAATCCCTAAGTCTCTTTGTGAACCAAGTGATGTCCCCACAGTCACACTGGGGTCTTAATACTTTCCATGTCTAACCTTCCTCCTTCCCTGTGCTGACCAAGGAGCTGAAAAATCTGAATTCCTCAAAAAACAGAATGACAGGACCACAACTACATTATATACTACACATAAAAGATGGAGAAATCAACATAACATATTTTTCTGCATTTTGTTTTCACTTTGAGTCAAGAAGTGAATTCAGGTTATGGAAGATACTATTTTGTCAGCTTTTTGCCCATACACATTGATGGTTTTAATTATACGCCTCAAAAAAATTAAGATGTTTTCTGTTAGTTTTCTTCCTGTGTTATTATTAGAAATCATCCCTGTAGACTTAAAACTAATGTTCTCTTTGCAGAAATAATCTCTATTATTCATAATATTTTTGGCTTGAAATTAGTCCTTCCACAAAGCCTTCCCATCTCAGCTGAAAGATCAGTCTCTTTATTGTCTTGTTTCACTGCCCTCTTCTGTTACTCATCTGCTCATACTTCATCTCATCCAAAGCTTTTGCAAAAGCAAATGGCTTACAATGAACTCATTAATCAGTGTTTCTGGAGCTAAGATGTGGGGAAGTCTCACCCCTACACATCCTCTCATCATTGCCGTGCTTATCATCCTCTTAAATTGGTTTGTTAGCCACTCACCTCAGTCACTGTTTCTTGCTAGGCCAGCATCACACTCCCTATAAGAAATAAAAAATTATGGCATGTACCAAGGTTCATATACCACTGAGCCAAAATAATCATTCAGAATTTTGTTACCGACATTTGCCTCACAGCCTCTTGCACAAATGGGTGTTTCTAATTTAAGTTTTTACATTTTCTTTCCACCAGTTTTCATTCAAGTCTCATACTTTTATTAAATGTGAGCTATTGAACTAATTCAGTTCACTCAGGTATTTCACAAATGATTAACACAGATTATTCCAGAAACCATCATCCCTTAATACTTCACCTTCTAAAATGTATTTACATATTACGTTTCTTTAAATTGCGTCCACATAAAAATTGAGACTGCCAACATTCTAGTGGTGCTGCTTGAAGACTACTTGTAGTCACAGCATGGGAAATTCAAAGTAAGCCATACAGAAAATATAATAAACACAGCTGTGTACAGAGCAGTTTGAAAACTGCTCCTTTCCGCAATAGGGAGCAGATTTCTATCTGTATTTACTTGACTACTATCTTGCCCTTTCTAACACACTTAGTCATCACTGTTTTAGAGTGCCAGGCAATGTGATTCAGCAATCTTCAGGCAAAATATAGCACAGATGTGTTTGGTCAGTCTGTTGGTTAATTGATAATATATCAGCTGACAGCCTGCAGGAGAACTGGCTGCAGATGTCTCTTGTTGAGAGCCGGGTAGCTGTGATAACAATTATGATTGCATTAAGGTTCACATTTTTTATTTTTGTAAAGAACTCTGACAAACTGATGGACATTTAAACATTCTGAAATGAATAAGCTAAACATATTCCTGACTAGCAGATTTCATTATCAAAATCTACAGTTGCCAGGGGCTTGTTTTTGATGTATTCATAGAAGACAAAAACGGAAAGAAGCGGCATAAGCTTTATTCGATAATATATATTTTTAATTGTTTGCATAAACCCTGGTAGGAAAAAACTCTGTACAGGAACCTAACATACACTCTCATCTTTCTCTTTGATTGCAGACTTCCAAATAACCATTGGCAGGACTAGCAGAACACAACAAGCATCTGTGTCTCTGCTTCAGTGTCTATTGCCACAACAATTGACTGTATGAAACCGGTTCTTTACAATAATATGTGCTCTACCATAGCAGACCCTGTCTCTTTGGTACAATGACTCTTCAGAGGAATTAACATTTTATTATATTGAATCAAAAAGAAAGAAGCAATCTGACTGAATAGTTGACTCTTGAGCTAAAACATGTTTTATCCATTCATTTTTCAAACAGCTTTCAAGCCTGTACTGCATGAAGTTTATTTTAGCTATCAAAAAAACTATCAAGATGTGTTACTCATTTTAAACAAATGTTCCTATTGTAGTGTCAGATTTACATGTTTTTCTGGCTCTGACTCAGATGGATTCTTCATGAGGATCAAAGTGATAAAGTTCATTACATCAGAACACTCAGATCAACTTACAGCACTTCAATGAAAGCAAGTTTCCTCTACTGGAACAACTTGAAGTATGTGCAAATGTATTTTGATGTTCCTGGTCCCAGCCTTGTGATGTACTCCTTGGCTCCAGAGACACAGAAAAGGTCATGCAAATATTTCAAGGTTATACCTGTTATACACAGGGTACAATGTTGAAAGTTGCAGCTTCAACAGCAACTTAGGTTATTTAACACTCTATCAAAGAGCCTGACTCATCATTCAGGAAGATTTTTACTGTCTTCAGTGGGTTCATGATTTTGTCAGCTGGCAGACACAGATTATGTTGCATATTTAATGAACTGCCATCTTATCCTACAGAATATTTTCCTGCTGCCCAAACAGTAACATTCCTTTACACCTACTCACCTCTTAATGAAAAATCAATGTAAGATTAGGTAAAGAATGTTTTAAACCATTTTTAATGGAAAACTGCAGATCCACCTATCAGAACATGTTGTGAGAAGATGTCATTTACATAAATATTACAAAGGTTTGGGGCATCCAGAATGGAAAGGCTGTTCAGAGGGACTGCCGTGAGTTGTGAACACACAGGGTCAAATTCACAAACATGCACATTATGCGGGTATGACTCAGCTATTGAAACGCTGGATCTTTCGAGCTAGATTTTTTTTCTTTCCTTCAAAACTGGTTGAGCTTGAGGCTTTGCTGCATTGCAAGACAAAAGCAAATGTCAAACATCGGGGCTCTTTTTCCAGAACAGGGTTCCTGTTTTCCAGTCATCCTTACCTTAGCGAATAAGACTGATGAGCCCATCATCTTTTATTTGCATGAGTTTTCTGATTTAATACTACATTATTTTGTTGGACAGCATTTCTTCCTGAACTGATCCCTGTTGCTCATGATCAGCAGCCAACTGTGTTTTGAAATAGCTAAATATTTCTGCCAACAGTTGCTTAGCACAAGAGTGGTCTATGATGCAGCTGCCGGAGTTATCCCTAAATTAGCTTTTTCCAACCCGTGGTCTTTAACTTCTGGAGGGAAACTTTGACATGCTCACCTGGATGGAGACCCTTTTACAATTGCCAGTTAGCAAGTAGTTCCATTCTGTCCCAAAACTTCAACTCCTCAGCCACAGATCCTACAGTAAGTGGAAGAGATGAAGCAAAGACCAACTTGGAGCATGCAGACCATTTCATGCTATGATTACAGATAATGTCCATCTACTACTCTTTTGCCCAGACAAGCACTGCCAGCCAGAAATGTGCTGACCTGTGCAAGGATACTTAAATATGCAGCAAAATGGATTATTGTGGTGTTAGAAAGTGATGGGTTGAAAGCATGTGTTTCCTTGGGTTCCCAAACTGCTAACTGTGAATATTTGTAAATGATGCGTGGTTAGTTTAGATCTAAGCCTAAGTGCTGCCTAAGTACCTACACGGTTTTGCTTACCAACTGGCTCTTAAAAATGACCAGTGAAGCCTTGCAGAATTATGCTAAATACAAAGCAGTAAAGCTACATGATATTCTGTAGCATTTGCCTCACTCTCTCCCTCCTTCCAAACCGATTTCTGTGTCTGGCATTAGAACCAAGCCTCAGTGAGACTACCATGAATCCTTGCCATCTTAGCAGCAAGTCATATTAAAAGACTTAAGTCCAGTCCCACCGCTATCTTGTATTTTGCAACCTGGGAAGGGGGATTCTCTTTGAAGAGGAGGGCAATTATGAGAATCTCAGGACAACAGATGATTTAATGACATTTTCGCAATGCTGGAGACCCTTGTGGGATTTCCCTGCCACTAAACCAGAATCTGAACCTCACCCAAGGTTCAGCCTTTAACTTGAAACCCAAATTCTCATTTAAAGCTGACCTTTACCCACATCTGGTCAACATTTTCTGAGTTTACATGCTAAAGAAGCCTCGAGCTGGTTTTGTTCTTTTTAAAGGTGATGTTCTCTTGTTTGAAAGGTGAAAAAGAAAGTGTTTTCATTTTATTATTATAGTAGCTTTCATTTATACACTATTTTTTTTATCCCCAAAATCCTAGAGCGCATTAGAAACCATACAAAGGATCTCTTAATCCACTTTTGAAACACAACACTTAATGCAATACCACATAGCAGCTTAGGAGAGGATGCATGCCTAAGGTCTTTAATGGCCACAATCAGACAAGACCTTGGTTTTAAGTTTCACTCAAAACACAGTAGCTCTATCAGCACAGTCTCTTAAGCTCCAGACTGGGTCGGCAGTTCAATTCCGACTCCAAAGAGAGGTTGCCACCTACTAAATCATGGATGCTCCTCATGGCAGCACCAACACATTCCTCGGAGCCTTTCTGCTCTGTAAATCCACTCCAACCTGTGAGGTGCAATATGCTGGCACTAGAAGGTGTAAGAAAGGGTGGTAAAGGGGAGAACAATATCCAAGAAGAAATACTTGCCACCTAATCTACACTTTCTTCTTGAGAAAACAGAATCAGCCTATCAGTTATCTTGTTTATAAAAATCACGTGAAGTAACTTGTTTAAAACATACCACCAAGGCATAGAAATCATGATATCAACACATAAAGCCTAATAAATTATATTAATTCATGTATTGATCACATAATCTATTTAAAAATAAGCATAACGGCCCCTCTGCTAATATAAAACATTAATAAAACCAGTATACATTTCAAATGGTACCTACATTACCTCTCTCCCCAGAAATCCTAGACTCATCCAATAACATTGGCAGCTCACTGAGGTTGTCTATTTTTCAGATATTACATCAGTAAAAATAAATTTCTGAATCAACTGGAATATTCTGATGACAGACTATCTACAAAAAGTCTTTTCACATTGTGAGAAAACTCAGACTTAGGTGCTTAACTTTTTTTAATCACCAACCTTTTAAAAACAGGCAGAGATGAAAAACAATCCTTGCAATATTTATATGGCTTACATGCATACAAGTCCTATTATGCAAGTAAAAAGTGAAAAAAGGATTTGTTGTAAGTGCAGATGAGCACACCAGCAAACAAAGCCAAAATATGTCTGTTTCAAATGACAAGACTTACCATTTTTAAAGCTGAAGGCTAAATTTTTCAAGACTGACTAGCAAGTTGAAAATCCTCATTTTTTATGTCCAACTGGATACACCTCTAATTTTCACTACAGGTCTTGAATTTTGCATTCCAACTTGCAAATGCTATTTGAATATTGTAACTGAAAAGCGAAAGTTAAAGGAAAAAGAAAGAATGAATTATTTTTGTGGATTGTATCTATGATAAGAAAGTGGAAGGAGCAGACAAAACCAAGTATTTGTTGCAAGTTTTGAACTCAGCCATTTTCATTTTCCAAGCATAAGGCTATAAGAATAATATAGGAATTGAGTCTACTTGCATGAAAGTGGAAAGCTACAATCACTGCATCAGGCTAAGGCAGCTGCAGAGGATGCTCCAAGTGATAAACAGGAGTAATGCTGGGATACAAATGCTAATGAATTTAGTCTCCTTTAATTCTTTTCAGCTTCATAGTATACTTTTCCTGCGAAGTAATTTCTGAAGAGCTTAGCTTGGCCAAGAAAAATTAAGAATACTGCACTAAAATAGGAGAAACAGTATCAAGTCAGCTTTTTCCTTATTAAACTATGCAAACTCTTATTGTACCATTAAGGTACACAATCCAATTACTAAAATATGTAAAACTGAAATAATGAACATGTAGTTAGATTAGACAAGGATATAAAAGCTATGGTAGTAAAGTCAACACGAATCAATCAAGTTTATGAAAATTAAACTAGCAGAGCATGCATATATTACTTAAGCATGCAAGCATTACTGAAGTATTCAACGTTTATTAGGGAAAATAGTGGAAATTCCGTTTTAATCTAAAATAATATCACATATAGGCATGACTTATGTCACTTCTTTAGTGCTACATGAGAGAGCTTATCATGCTAAGTGGCAAAGACTTTTCAGTAATTTTCATTGTTTACGGTTTCCCATTAAAGAAACTTTCAGAACATTATTTTTCGTGCTGCAATTTATTAAAATAATCATAATTTTACCCACACAAACAACAAATCGCATTTCTGCACTCAGAAAGCACAAAAGAAGGTCCACCATGCCAGACTGCTCAACTAGTGCTGAACACAGAAATGTTGTTTCTGAGCTATGAATGCCTGTTTCTATGAGAAAATGTTTCTAAGTGAAGTTATTCAGGTTTCTGGCCTGAAGCTCTCTCAGTTTCCAGACTGCAGCCTCTATTTGTTGCAATAGGAAAAGGAAACACCAAATCAAAATTTCAGGCCAGTCTTTGTATTCCATCTGTAAAAATGCATTCAGAAAATATCTGTTTCAAATCCAAATGCATCAAAACAGATGGAGTCTGGATAATTTCCCCCCATGTGTTCACATTTCTATCACAAGATTGTTTCATATACACAAAAGCAAAGGGTCATATATTATGCAAATGGTAATAAGAAGAAATGCAGTATCAAGTCAGAGAACCCATCATGTGTAACAACACCTAGAGGGCCATCGTCAATTGCTAAAAGAAAAAAAGGTGGCTTCTGCTTAGGGATGCATATCTGCTCTATTTATGGCCCTTCTGCTTCCTTTATTATCCCAAATTGACACATTTTCCTTGATCTCTTTCTGTTGCTCCAGAGATCCATTCAAGGGTTATTTTCCCAATGAGGAAGCAAGGCTTTAGATAGATTTGTTATCCGGAGTTTAGCAACTGTAAGGCTAATTCATCCCTCTACTTGGAGGGGAGATATCTGCTCATCTGCTGACCACCTTACTCTTCTTTTCAACCCTTCCCTGCGGCCTCTGGCAACAGATTTCTTCTCCTGTCTTCATATCAGGCAAGTTAGGCTATCTTCTCTAACCCCTAACCAGAAACATCCAATTGCTGGAGGGTTTAAAACAGTTAAAAGGTGAGTTTTGTTTTTGTTTTTGTTCTGTCTTTTTTCTTTCTTTCCTTTTAGTAGCTGCTATTAGCCTTACCCTCATGTTTCAGTGAGTTTTCTCCCAGCAGGGAAACTGCCTGCTGCAGGGTGCTTTGTTGCTTTCATAAATCTCTAATTAGGTCCCTATCTGATTTAACAAGAAGTCGGTCCTGTCCCCAGTCATCTTGAAAGCTTTACAAATCTTAGCTTTTTGAAGATCCCAGTGAGAAAACAGCCTCCTACCTAACCCAGAACTAATCTTTCCTCCTTGCTTTGAAGGCATTTTGTAATACTTTAACCTCCACTCCAAATAAATTTAGAGCAATTAAATAGGAAAACGCTGTAACATACATTTCCATGCTCAAAGGATGTCTGCTGGATGGTCAGGAATGGTTCCTGACTGAGGATAAGGCCCTTTAATGGCAACAACAGGGTTCATTAAAGCAGGTACAACTCCACCATGCTTTGGCAATATGAAGATATTATTTCAATTTCAGAACCTTTTTTGGTTTTGTTTTTGTTTTTTTTTTAATTTACTTTAATGTTATCTAGCAATCACAATCCTAGACAAAAGAGGTCCACCGGTGGAATTTGTTAACATTTTCTCCACTCAGATTTCGATCACTCCTTGCTTACCAAGTATAGGAGGAAAATGGAAGAAGTAGCTGTTTAAAAGTTAGAAACACAGTCTGGAAATTGAGACCAGTAGCACACAACCATTGATTGTATGTTTGAGTTCCCCCCTGGGCTTTTAAAAGGAAACGTAACATTTCCAGAATCTGAAGAGGTTATTCCTGTACATATAACACAAGTGGGATTAAGAACAAGCAGTTTCCCTGATAGCAAAATTTGAAATAGTCATACTCATGTTACCCCCCTCCACAACTTACATGACCACTTCTTTTGTGGCTTTTGTCCCCAGGGAAGCCCACCTTCACCTAGTAGTTGCTCATGCCTCCCACCTTTCTCTGCAGTTTCCAGCTCAAATGCCAGGGACCTGAAGAGATTAATACATCTTTCATGAAATCATACAAAGCACCTTGTGAGAGGTGCTGAGTGCCCTCAACTCACATGATCAGGCCAGTAGAAAATCAGAAAAATGGGTACAAAGCAGCAAGAGTGTAGGGGAGCAGACTGGAGAAATTTCATGGTGTGGTTTCCTTGCCATCCTCTTCTTGCCACATCCATCAGTTACTGCTGTCTATGTCATGATGCAGAGCTACATGATCAGACCTGACTTGGTGCTTTTCTATTCTTACAGAAGATTGTAGTTCAAAGAGAACTATTTCACATTAATTGTTTCACTGCAATAATGTGAGCAGAGATTCACATGGGAAATAAATCACAGCATTTATTAACAGCCATCTTTGCAAGAGGTACAAACTTCAAATTTTTAAAGATTTATTCTTCTAGCAATTCTATAAGCACTGTTGAGCCTAATCAGGGAGAAAGGAAGAACTGGAGACACAGCTGAGAACCTAATCCATGTCAATAAGAACCTCAGTTCTTGACATCGCTGAGAAGATAGACCCAGAAATAACTTTTATTGCTATGACATAGCATTACATGCCAAAATCCAGCCGGAATGCACCTGTATCTCACATTTAGCTATCATCAGGCATTAGTACCACAAATCATTAGAACAAAAAGCTAAAAAACCCATCCCAAATCCTAAAGGACAAATGTATTGAACAGTAATTACTGCATCTTTACAAGGCCAGAGCCTTGTTTAATATTGAATGCAAAGAAGAAGATCCAAAGATGCTGTCACGCAGCCTGTGTTGATTCTGACCATGAAGCCCAGTAGCTGGGTGACTGAGCATTTGTTAAAAGCATTCCCAAGGATGGATTTCTCACTTTTCCTTGTGAACTCTTTGATGATTATTTACTGTCACTGTCAGCAAACACCACTTACGTTTCCCTCACTTGAATTTTTCAGGCTTCAGTGTCCAGCACTGGAAGGGAACTGGAGTTTGCATCTCTGCGGGGTTGAAGGACTGGCCCGTCTTGGATATGTTCTCCCATCATAACCAGGTCTGTTCTTCATCTCTTCTTTGGAAAGCCAGCTGACTCATGTTTCATCAGTATTGCTCTTCAAGTTTGCTTTCCGCAGACCAAGACCACATTTGTGCAGCAGGATGCCGCTGGCAGCATTAGGCCAGCAGGTGTGGAAGAGAGGTGCCTTTGACCAAGGTAGCAGCACTGGCAGAAACTTCAGAGTAGGTGACGTTCCTGCAGTAAAATTAAAGTTCTGCTGGTGTAATCTGTCTATAGCTGTCCAAAACACATCTCTGTCTGTGATGCATGCATGTGATGAGTGCTTTCCAGGTTCTAGTTGTAAAAACATACGCCCCATGCAGCTGGCCAAAACACTCCTGGAACTTTATCCAGGATTGCATCCAGGTTTCTAATGTGCGCATATCTCTAAATATCAAAGCTAGTCACCTTATCCTGAAAGTAACACTGGGACATCACCAGTGCTAAGGAGGAGGAGCATTGATGTGCAAATGGGCAGACTGGCCGAAATCCCAGGTTAACTCTAATTTAAAAGCTACTTGGTAGAGAAATTGTCAGACACAGCAGGTCGCTTCTTTGGAACTTGGTTTTGCATGTCAATACACAGCATGTCTCTTCCTTAAAGGTAGAGGGTAACTGAAGAGGGAACATAAGGTAGCCAGAGGCTCTTTAGAGGAGGGTCTTTATAAGAACAGAGACTTAATCTGGGGGGTATAAGATCTGTGAGCAAAGACTCTGAAAAATCCGTACATATTGAACCTGCAGACTAACAGTGGGAAAAAAAAGCGATTTGTCACCTGGCACAGTTTTGGAAGCGCATCAAGTGTATTGCAAGGAGCTCAGTAACGTGCAAGTCGTCCTTTTGATCTAGATTAGAAGGAAGAAAGCATAAAACCAGCTCATCAGCACACTAAAGGCTCAGGAATTCTGTGGAAAAATCTGTAGACACATTTGCACATTATACCAATACTGATGTCATGTGTGACAGTGATGATCTATAAAGCAGGGGCTGGAGGGGTACTCCCATTTGTGATCCCACATACAAAAACTCTACGAATGCTCAAATAAAACAAGCAATCTATGAAAATACATTTTATCTGTTAAAAAAAACCCCTTTAATTCCACATTAAGGTAATAACAGAGAACAGTGACATTTCTGCTGCTTTGTTCTTAACTCCTTTTAGGTACATTGTATTATTTCCAAGAAGTGACAGACAAAATTGGACATTTCTCAAAAGGTCACGTCCATCACAGTTTTTATTTTCTCATTTGATTCATTGTAGTGGAGGGTCTTGTTATTTATTCTATTTTACCTGTTCAATGAAGTAAATCATTCCTCCCCTGGAAAGAAACGAAATGTTATTTATAGAGTTGAGCGAATATTTCACAGCAAATAGCCTATCCAGTCAATTCAAATTTTCCTTCTGTTCATTATTTGTTTATGATCAACTTGCTATTTATTATCTTAAATTAGGGATAGTAGTTCAGCCTAGATCAATGGAAGATTTAGGCTGTCACGTGCAAAATCATTGTACTTCATCAAGTTACTGCAAATGAAATTATTGCCTGTTGAACTCTAAGTATATTCTTCTGCCCATTAGCAGAAAAGCCTTCATATAGGACATTGCACTACATTCAGGGTGGCCTGGCAAAGTTTGCCTTTCACCTTGATTATAACTATCATGACTCTCCAGACCACCCCACAAAGGGAAACAGACAAATTTGTAGCACCCAGTACAGTATCAGACATGTGCACTTTCTCATGGTAAAAAGCATTAACTTAATGGTTAGAAACACTGAATACTAGGAAGAATTTCTGAATTAGACCCCAAACTGTTTTCACTGGATTGTTTTATGTAGCTGGTTTTGCCACCAGCACAGGTCTTTCACCTAGAGACTATTTTTTGCTGGTTCTGGTTATAGCGTGGAGAGAATGAGAGTGTCTTATTTTAGAAAGGGTAGTTTAGTCGTTCACTGAGCACTTGGGGATCTCACTAGTTGTGAAGTGGTCCCTTTGTGGGAAGAACGCTACAGTGAAGCCACAGGTTTCTAACCTCACCATGGCGTAGAGGAGCAAGAAACCATCTCATTGCAGACCAGCATGCTTGGCCGTCTATGGGAAACAAGTTGGTAGAGGATGCGCAGAGAACCAGGGCTCGGTCCCTGTTCCACACCAGAGAAGCTCTGCCTTTTGGAGTTATGCTGATATGTGCTTTTGTACATGATAAAAGAGTCCAACCTGACATGAAGATGATGAAGGGACTGGAGGATCTCTCCTGCGAGGAAAGGCTGAGTGTGCTGGGACTGTTCAGCCTGGAGTGGAAACTGAGTGAGGACCTTATAAATGTATATAAATACCTGAAGAGAGGGTGCAAAGAGAATGGAGCTGCTGGGCTCTTTTCAGTGATGCCCAGTGACAGGACCAGAAGCAGTGGGTACAAACTGACGCACAGGAGGTTCTGTCTGAGCATCAGTAACCACTTTTTTACTGAGCACAGGTTGCTCAGGGAGTAGAGTCTCCATCCTTGGAGATACTCAAAAACCATCTGGACATGGTTCTGGGCAACTGGTTCTAAGTGGCTCTGACTGAGCAGGGGGTTGGACCAGATGACCTCCAGAGGTGTCTTCCAATCTCGACCATTCTGGGATTTTGGGATTCTTCCACACACCTGAGGCCACAGGGACAACAGACTACTACTCAGTGGCTGCAAATTTCAGCAATGGGTTTTCCTCCTTTGCTTCTTCATCTATGAAAATGCTAAATAGACCAGGTTCCTCATTGTGACCCTGTAATTCCTGACTTCCAGCTATTTAATATTTGGCTAGCTTTCATCACCAAAGTTGTTGATCTTAACTTCCAAGTCCAGACAATTTGCCCCTCTGTTAATTTTTGAGAGATCCTGTCATACTGTAATACAATTCAGAAGTAAGCTGCACTCCTCATATTCACTATTTCTTGCAAAATTATTTGGTTTAATGATACAATCTGATATTTATAGAATACCTGACACTTTTTGTAACTTGAAGAGCCACATTCCAATTTGAATCGTGTCAAAAAAATTAATATCGGAGAAAAAGTCCTGTCCTACTGAGGTAGATGGCAGAATTTCCATTGGCTCCAGGAACACTTGGATTTTTTTTACTTGCTTAAGGCAGAATCATGTCCAAGTGGCACAACTCGAGTCAAAGATGGAAATAAAGATGTATGCCTACATAAAAAATAGCTGCTGCAGGTTTTCTCCTTCATACTCAGAAAAGTACAATACTTCTCAGGTCTGCCATACAGCACAGCTGATGAACATGCTTAATGCTACAACAATTTTTCCCATAGGAGTCAGGAAGTCTAGGGGAAGCAGAATTACTTTCGATATCACATGCTTTTTAGTAAATACTTTGGCAATATTCTTTTAGTACAGTACAATTTGTTAGCCTTTATAGCATGCAGTAAATTAGTAAGACCTACACACTGATTTTTATTACTTTGGGTAGAAAGTTCACAGCCTTCTCAATGTAACAGAGCAACTGTAAATTACTGTTAACAACTACATGAGAGAGAAGGAAGTGGAAAAGTCACCTCCACATTGATGATTGTTTCCTATTCTTCCTTTGTGTTTTTTGGGAAGGGAAGCTTTCAAATAAAATAAATAAATAAATAAAATAAACGGGACACTAATTGGTTGGAAACCTTGTATCTCTACCAAGGCTACTGAGGACTTTGTAGCTCACCATCAAAGGAATTCCTTACAACTAGCAGGACTGGCAGTCATCATGTTGTTAAAATACATTTTTCATGAACGCACATGTATTTTGAAATCTTTTAAAATCCAGGGTCATAAGAAAAAGCCCCCACAAAGAACAGTTTTAAAATCAAGTTAATGAATCTTGTTTCCAGAAAGACAACTTGGTTACCTCTATAAGAATATGAAGCTAACTGAGCGTAGCAGCTCCTGTCTTGGAAAAACAGCTATTTAGGCCAGTATCAATACGGTTCCCAGAGTGAGCATTTACAATATGCAGAATATGGGCACAGAAGTGACATTTCACCAAGCAGAAGATACATTTCAGTGTGGATCTCACTTTGGATGACAAAAAGAATTGCCACAGAAGTCCCTGAATATGCTTGGATACAAAACCAGTGTCATTAAGAAAAGGATCAGCTCTAGACTGCTGGAAGGCTAAGGCTTGCACTCTCACATTGATGTAATGTGGCACTGGTAGTTCTTGAATGTCAAAACAATGAGCAGAGGTTTAGAGTGGCAGTGAAAAATCAGCCCCTCTGACAGGGTGTACAGGATCTGTCTACACCAGTGGCACAGCGGGAGCAAATCTGGAAAGCTCCACAGTTGGCTTTGAGGAGTCAGTGCCCATGCTGCATGTGTTTTACACCTGGCGCTCTCTCCAGAGCAGCTGAAGCCTCATCCTGTGCACAGAAGGCCCATAAGCGAGTCAGAAGGCCCGAGACAGACCCGGAGCACCATCCTGCTCCACTGCTTCGTCCAAAAGAAAACATGTTGGTGTACTAGGATTGCTCTGCAATGTGAATCAATGCATGCTAAATGAGCATGTTCAGAAAAATACACTGTAAAGCCAGTTTCTGCTCTGGACTACATCCCTGGTTTAGACAGAGCTGCATATTGATGCTGCTGTTTTTGAAAGAGAAATGAGAGGAGACTTGATGCTGACTAAGACAAAAAGCCAATTCAGGGTGCAGGAACAAGGCACATAATGTGAAAACAAGAGTGAATGTGATGACATAAAAACTAAACTCCTTAGTGCTTTGAATTTTGTCTATTCCCACTCTTCAAACTGACTACACAGTGTGTGTAACACCTGTGTGAGTATTAGGGGCTGCACAAGTACAAGAGGAAAAAAGTGTGGTTCAAAGGGAGCAGGAGAGCCAAGGGAGACAAAACATATTCACAAGGAAAAAGAAAGGAAAACTACAGCAATGCCTGGGGCAGAAAAATGTGCTGCTTTTAGGGACGACAATGATGTGTCTCTGTGGATGATGTTTTGGGACAGAGAAAGATGTGCATATGTGTGATGGAAGAAGCAAGAAGAACACATGGCAGAGTGGCCATGGGAGGAAGCAAGTGGGAGACACTTTTTATAGACTGTGATCTGGTGATAACAAGCAAAGGAGAACTGTCAGGGAGGGAGAACTGAGAACCAGCAACAAGAGAATTAATAGAAAGGTCAGGTTTATACAGACTAAACTGGAAGGGTTTTTCTGTCTACTTTGGAGGTGATATGAAGCAGTAAGAGCAGATACAGTCACCTACGAAGTGGCTGAAGTCAGAAGAGCGCTCCAGAGAGCTCAGAAAGATGCAGATGCTTGGGAAGTGTTGGACATGTGGGACAGCTGATGTGTGACACCATGTGTGTCCCTGAACCCAATGCCACCCTTGGTTGGACTCTGGTGGCCAATGGAACTTGGGCTGGAAGGGAAGGAGGCAGCAGCTGTAGAGATCAGGGTTCAGGCACAGAGGATGTCCCATCTTGGATCACAACTTTGTCCCAAACCAGGTTCCACTCTTTGCCCACAGCCATACTTGGCACCCGGGCAATCAGAAAAGCAAGAAAATACGTGGTCTAAAGTGGCTAGAGACAAAATAATTTTCTGCCTGCTATTTATATCCTTAAGCATAAGATTTTATTATGGCTTGTTGGATAGCTACATATTTTATCAAGCCATTTAAAACAATTTCAAGAATTTGACACACCGGTTTCCAAAAAGAGAGTAAAGAATTCCAAAAGGTGTTTTACATGCTGTGAAATTGCAGGTTCTTTCCTTTGTTCTAAATTTACTAGTAATTAATTTCCTCTAGCAATCCCATATTTGAATCTTGGCACTATAAAACCAAGGGGCTGAACACAAGCCTTCAAAGGCACATGGCTGATGGGCTAATGCAGAGTGTGCTGTAATAATGTAGATTTTATTTTTTGAGGAAGTGTTTGGATAATGTTCATATCATAGCCTAAGTGAAAAACTAGCATCTGGCTGATGAAATAATTAAGTGAAAACCAAAGAGGGACTTACAGGGAAGAGTTTCTAACTATATTTAGTCTGTGAAAATGATATATATTTTCCTCAGTCCAGCGTTCCACCCTCTGTTTCCAGGCACAAAGACACTAAAGTAAGTTTACTTTTCAAGCAAAAGGGGACATAAAATGGAAATAGCGTAAGCAGTGAAAAAACCAGATCCATAACATTTTTCACTGTTAACTAGGGTAAGGCAGAACTACACAAATAACTTCCCTCTAACACCAGTATTCTGTTGTAAAACACACATACCTACATTATAGTCTTATTTGTATACCTGTCACCCCGAAGTTTGTGGGATCATTAATATAGAAAGAATCTAGTCTATCACTTTTAAGACCCTTCCAGCTGCAGTAGGTTTGCACTGAAACTGCTCACACTGGTTTCAGCAATACTTTGTGGTTTTTTCCTCCTTTGGATATTTTTGTTTCCTTATCAGAAAAAGTTGTAGTTTTGATGCTTTCTTGATTCAGTAGAATAGCAAGCTGTTGGCCAGGCTGAAATTAGCTGAGAAGTAATGCACTTTAAAATGCAAAGGACACTGAAGTATTGTAGCTCTTCTATACTCTAGGGTGAATCTCACCATCTGCTACCTTTGTGGCTAAGACTGACCTCCCTTTGTATTAGACAAAAGTAATTGTGGGGATCGACAGAAGCTTAAACAGGGACAAGCGTAAGTGCCAAATTTGCAGGCTGTACACAATTTCTGCACACAAACCAGCAAGCATCCACGAGGCATTTTATTCTAAGGTGATGAGTATTTTACAGCCAAACGAAATCCTCTTGAGTGAACACTTCAGCTCTGGGATCCTTCTCCTGCAGACACAAGTGTCTGCTTCCCAATCCTCTCCCATGAACGCCCTTTATCCAACTGAGGAAGAAAGCCACCAACAAGCAGAGAGAAGTAACTCTTTTTCCCAAAATTCTAAGTATGAGCTATTTGTCTAATTCCCACACTTCAGCACCAAAGAGGCTCAGCAAACATGCCAGACTGCCAGTCACCAATTGCCTGTTAACATCTCTGCAGAGGAAAGGCACTATTTCCAAACCAGGATCCTGCCCCTCCTCACAAAGCAATTTTCTGCTGAGATTTCTGACTAAAAGGAACCCAGTAGCTTTCCTGCAAGTAAATAGCTCGTTAAGGCTGGAAGTAGGGTTTGTGTGCAAAGACTGTCCTATGCAAATCAGAGCTGATGAGCACTTAACTAATCTGTTTACAGACCAGAGCTGCTGGGCAGGCCTCAGCGATTTTCTATCAAAGCAAAGAACCATTCTTTATGGGCATCTGGTTGTCCCTGAATTGGTAGTTTAAGCATATACCCTTGCTTCAAAGAAAGATCAAAGGATTTATTACTTCTAAATGAGTGCATTATTTCCACTTACTACTTTCTTGTTTGCAATGTGTTATTAACAGCACCATGGCAGGGTTTCCTTAAGACTTGAGTTTCTCATAGATTCCTGAACGTGATTTTCGATGTTACATGTAGCCTATAATTTACAGGCTGCTACAGTGATGGAGAAGGAGGTAAAACACTAGCAAATATATTAGAACATCCATTAGTGGAAAATGGATTAAAAAATAAACAACAAAGAAAACCAGCTATATTTTAATATATGAAAATGGATATTTTTCATTTTTACTGTAAACAATGAGTCTTTCAAAATGACAGACGCAGGCCAGTGGACAGAGCCAGTTTCAGCTCCTCTTCATATGAAAAGAAACACACATCACTCCCCCTCTCAGAAAAAGCTGAGATACCACAGTCACGAAGTAGCACAACAACCAGTTCAATGAACAAATTCCTATTACCCCATAAATGCCTGCCATCCCCATCCTTTTGGCTCACTGTTTATAGCTCCGTTTACTTATTAAGTCTGGAAGAAACAAGGGAGACACATTCATTATGTGCTTTCTGGCACTACTGGGAGCACATGGAAAGCAAGTCAGACCTAACATCTTATTTGCAGGCACACTGAAGCCTACAGTCAGCTCGGGCACAGCGCTGGAAAAGGAATTTTCGGGAGGAAGCACAGCAGTAGATTCCAGGCAGCCAGGGCCAAGGCAGACAAAGCTGCCAAAACTAGAGCCACAGGCAGCCCCAGGGAGAGTTTAGAGAGGCTGGTGTGATTTTATTGCTCGGAAAGCAGAGCTGGGTGGTGCGATGCGGGACAGGAACCGCA
Organism: Patagioenas fasciata; assembly: GCF_037038585.1. NCBI lineage: Eukaryota > Metazoa > Chordata > Aves > Columbiformes > Columbidae > Patagioenas > Patagioenas fasciata. Next base: position 133,411,044 of record NC_092521.1, on the reverse strand, counting down.
TTCTGCTGGCTGTGACTTCAGTGGTGGTATCTAAAGATGTCTGTGGACTTGGTGTCTCTGTCTTTATCACGGTGCCGGAGGGAGCGGATTGCAGTTCTCTTATCTGTTTTGCAAGGAACCACCTTTCTCTGAGAGGCGCAAGACGCTGCCTACTTCTCTTTTATTAAACACAGACCTCATTTGCATCTGCAACACATAAGCTAAGAGATTTATCTACTCAGTGACAAGCAGAGGAGAAAAGTCACAGCAATGGGAGGTGGGGACAGGATCCAGTGGCTTTCCAGTGAGAGTATGGTGTTGGCATTGGGTCCTACGACCACTTATCTCCAGTTTCTTACCAGTGTTTTCCCCTTCTTCTCATGGCAGGAACCAGAAATTGGCTATTTTTGAGCAGGAACAGCAAATGTAGCTCTAGCATAGTCAAATGCAGGGAAAAAACCCAAACCCAAACCAGTTGACATACTGTGGGGTCCTGGTGCCGCGCAATAGAGTTCAAACGAGGTAGAGCTTGTATTAAAACCTTGTATGTAAAAATGCAGAGGAATCCAAGCATGTCTTATATCCATGCATCTGAAGCTCCAGCTTCAATCAGTTGTGAGTGATATAAGTTAAGTCATTTTTTTGTGGACTGCAGATTGACAGCTGCCAGACACAATTACTCAACACCATGGGGGCTTGTCCCAGGCATCGTACAAACAGAGGAAGAAAAAACAGGGCACAGACTGCCAAGATGAAGCTGTAAAACAGGTAACAGCAACAACATTTAATGCATTAGCCTACAAAATGTTCGTCATTGAAAGCTTCTAGGATCTATAGTTATGGAATAACATGCATGATGACTGGAAAGCAAAAATGACCTACTATTGCTAGCTATACTGGCCGGTTTTGGTACTGCCTGCACAGCACTGCTGCCCCAGGACTGGCCCAGCTTCCCAGGAAAGCCTCTGGGACTAGAGAATTGCACAGACGCAAATAGCTGTTGGTGCTATAAGTTGCCTGCATAAATCCAAGGTAATTTTGTCATGTGTCTCAAACTGGAGGACAAAAATTTCTATGAACGCAGCAGAAACACTTGATTCTGGCAAAATAAAGCTTGTGTCTGACCATATTTGAAGGTTATTACTTTTGGTTTATTGTCTGGTTTCTCCTTTTAATTCCAAATAACAAAATACAATTAATTTATTTTCTAAAATTACTGTAGGGACTGAAATTTATTGTAACAATTTTTGCATTTATTTCCAGGGCAGGTGATTTCAGGTGCGTGCAAACTTACCTTTGTATCAGTTGCATTTCAGTTGTTTTTGTCCAGAGCTACAAGTGTTTTTGAAATCAGTGAATTTCACAAAATGTATATTAGGACACTTATTATTTTCAGACAGGGCATTTACTTTACAAACACAACATCGTCATCACTAATGGAGGCTCAGTAAAACTGAATGAAGAATCAGACTGAGTTATCTGTGACCTCAAATGAAAATCCACACCTCATCTCAGGTCAAGGTCAAAAGGAAGTGTTGGGTGTAAATACAGGAAGAGCTGGATGGCTTTTTATTATACAGTAGTTATTATGAGACATAGAGTACTTTAGAAAGGTTTATTTACTTGTTTCACATGTTCACAATCCACGATGAATGCCAACAAGAACAAAAAATTACTGCCATATAGATGCCTAGTTCCATGTCATACATCTATTGAACACATCAACCATAAAAACACTCATTCTCTGTTCACCTAAGAAAACTTTGTAACTGTTGCTATCATTCTTACTGGAAAAAAATAACTCTGCCAGTAGGCAGAATGGGTTGTGATGAATTATACATAGAAAGCAACAAATCTTAAAAATACCAGCAACTTTTAAAGACCACACATCCATTATGCTGTTGCACAGAATGGCAAAGACGTCCTTGCCATTGAAAGCTTCAGCTTTTCAAAAGCACCGTTTATTCTAATTTGTAGATGTTGAACTAAACTTCTCCTGCTACTGAAATATAACTTTTCAATTTTACAAGGCTTGCAGTAAGAGTTCTAAGAACTTGATACTGAGGTAAATAAAAAGGCTTCCCCTCTGCAAGTGCCCCAACTTTAAGGGTGTCTTAGCAAACCATGAGTCTAAAATGCTGCGGAGGACCCTTGCTCTACACGTTGTGTCAGTCCACCAAGAAAACACAACAGAGGCTTCTAAACTGCATCAGAACTTCAAGAACTTCCTAGACAGCCTTGTAAAGACAGACAATATTCTCAACCTTTCTTGGGAAAAGGTGAATTACATCTATTTTTTCATGAAGGAGGAGAAGACACTGATGATGGTATAAAGATTAATCAAAAAAGCTACAAGTATCACTACCAATCAAGTTAGTACCCTCAGAGTTGTGCCTGGATAACTCTGGTCTTGCAAATCATGCTGGTTGACTAAAAGCATAGAAAGTCATGTTGCCTAAATACAGCAGCCTTGTGCGATGGCAGCCCTCCTCTGCTCGCTCCAGAGGAAGCCATGGTCTTTCTGTTCCGTAAAATATGTCATAAATCTTCTTGCGGCAGAGGGCCGTAAGATTAAACAGCTGAAAAGATGGGTAGCTCGGCTCTCAGGCAGGCAGGGGCAGCAGCTACTCTGTCCCCCCCCCAGCATCTCTGTCATCCACTGGGTGACAAGGCTGCGATAGAGACCAGCAATATTAATTTCAGTAGCTCCTGCTGGATCCTTCCTCTCCCCAATTTCTCGTGCTCCTGACGCCAGTAATGTGGCACAATCCCCACCTGAGGGATGCACTTGAGCTCCTCCAGAGCTGCGTCTTGGCCACATCTGCTCTGGAATCACGTGGGCATTCAGCACATGCTGTGAAGTCTTGGCAGCGTTGTACTTAATGGCAAAATTCCCATTGATTAAAGCAGAGCCAGAATATCACGTATAATACTTTTACTTGGGTCAGAATACCTCCTCTTCCTCCCGAGGCTTGTAATTGCCATAAATAAAGTTAAAGCAATATAGTACTCAGCGGTTTTAATAGAAGGCCTCCTCTGTTAAAGGACCACCAAAAATAGTTGCTTAAGATGGGTTATACCGAATCATAAACAAGAGAAGGCTGCTTAGGATTTTTCTTTAAAACCATCACTACTTTTATGGGTTGTCAGTGTTTTCCTGTTGGTCAATAAATGCATTTGATATAGGTAACTTTCCAAAGTAAGCATGATGGGAGGGCTAGTTTAACATTCAAGCTAATTTAAAAAGAAGTTACCTCAAGTTTCCCTTTGGGACATTCACAAAATACGCAGTTAATTTGGTGCACCTAATTTGTATGTATGTACTGGGAGGTAATTAGTGTAGAAATTAAACCGATTTTACAATCTTTCTATTGAACTCAACATATTACTGTTTTCAACACCTGTTTCTGGCAGTGACAATAGTCTTAGTACTTGCTTGATTTCCATAGACCAGAAGTATACCCCATGCAGAGCAAAAGATACATTATATACATATGCACATACAGAGTAGCCAAAGCTATCATGAATATCACCACCATTATATATACCCAGTCATGAAATATTCCCCTGCAAAATTAGGAAAAAAATGTGTATTCTAATATAAATTGCATTACTAGCGTCAGGTATTGGACATCATTAAAGGTTTCAAGGCACTTTCCATAATAAGACTTATATGAAAAGTTGTTTCTAACTTTGCCAAACTAACTGCTTGTTCTAAAATTTTACATGCTGGCTGTCTGCCCTGAAGCTGTGGTGTTGGGTTTTTTTTGTTTTGTTTATAATTTCAGCCAACATCCTCCTCCAAGAAGGAGACCACAGAACATTTTGTTGGTTTGCCAAAATAGCGTTCTGGCAGCCTTTACTCCAACTTAATCACCCTGTGCTTTGGAGTAGGAATTTAAAATTTGATCAGAGGTTGTGGGGGAGGAGAAACGAACCCCGGGAAACCTAAGCTACAAGCCTTTGGGAGAAACATAAAAATAACGACAAAGTTTCCACATGCTTAGCAGAGACTTTATGATTTCAGAAGCTAAAAGCTTCAAAGAATGTGCCTCACTGAGCGTATTCGCTTTCCTCATGGCTCCCAACATGTACATGTGCATATAATGTCTTCAGAAAACAACTGTGCTTCCTGCAAGCTCAGGGTTACCAGCGAACACATTAACAGCAAACGCTGCTACAGGCTGGGGCGGGCAGGAGAAGGAAACATCAGTCCTGCTGGTGCCAGTCAGATCTCCGAGTCAAACAGAGAGGAGACAAACTTAACCAGGACTCTCCTACAATGCCTTACCTCATCCATTATAAAACCTCAAAATGAAAAAGGATCCTCCTGGGGAAAAAACACCCTTCACTATATGACCTCAAATTAATTATGAGACTAGGTCCATCCTTTCTATTATATAGGGCAGGACATCCATAGGAAAAGAAGCATGTGATATTGTTCTCAAAGGTCAAACCACACATCTGCCACTATGGTTCCATGTTTCTGCATTTTCCAGCATTTGAGTGGTTGACTTTGCAATTTTAATAGTTTTTAGCGCAGGTAGTTTTGTGTCTAATTTCAAGGAATAAATGCAATGTCATAGAAACAGCGGTTTTATCAAAAGAGAGACAAACAATTTTTTAAAAGTAAGATTTCTCCCAGTAGTTCTACACTCTTAGGTAACATTAATGAGCTTCAAATCCCCGAATAACCTAGAATGTCAAACAGTTTTCAAAGAAAACTGAAAGGAGAACAGATCAACTAGTACTCTTTATGACTGTATGAAGTTACTACTGTGTTAAAGTACAATGTCCAAATTCTCAGAAGATCATTCACAGACTTGAGCTAATTCAAGCACGCAATTTTGTTACCGAAATGTGCATATATATGAAAGGATCCCTCATACAATCAAAATAAGAATGCAAACACAAATATTGACCATTAAGCCTAGAGCCTGCAAGTAAATCTGAGTAGTTCTAGCAAAATCAACTTGAGTATTTATATTCATAAAGCCAAGGATGTACCTGCACTTTGCTAGACTACAGAGACGGTGAATGGTTAAGGTAATAGCCGTGCAAATATACTACCACCTGCATTTCACAATAAGAGCTCTTGAAAAGCTTGGGTTTGCAAGACAATCTAGAAAACCAAGCGAATTAAAAAAGAAGACCACTTAGCACAAGTTTTTGGTTAATTGTGTGTCTACAAGAGTGCATCAAAACGAAAAGTAAATAATCATACAGCAAGTACTTAACAGTATAGATTTTTATTTGTTTTCAAAATAATGGGATTTGTTTAGATTTAAAATACTTCAGCAATTACCTAAAACAAATGTACACTTTCTTAGAACTTCTGGTAAGCGCTGTTCTTGACTTGTGAAAATGTGTGGCAGAATACAAGAAAATATAAAATTGGGTTAGCAAAATACAGTAACGGAGCTTTACAAGAGGAACAGACATTCTATGTTATTTTAACTAAGTCTATCAGGTAAACATGCTGTAACACCTCTCCACTTAGAAACGCGTGCCTATACACTTAATCTGCAACCTGAATCCCAGGAAAAATTCACTACTGATCAACTCGAGGCTAGTAGGTCCAAGGAAGAAAAAAGTCCATCTCAAGCTGTGTTTCTGCATCGAACAAATCTTCCCTTTTTCCATAAAGTATTTATTTTAAATTTTAATAGATCACCATATGTCATAAAATCACTATACAGTACTCTCTTACTATTCAAGATTCACCTAAGTTTGTAGCCATAATGTAAGTTATTTTATATGCAAACAGTTCAGTGTTTCATAAAAAAAATATTTATTTATTGCATCTAGTGAAAAAAAATTGATGGTTCTTAAAAAAAAAATGAAGAAAAAAAGAAATCACTGTCTGGCTAATTGCCAAACTGTCCCTTGCTCTGGCTTGCTTTGTTAAGAACTATGAAACAACCCTGGAGTTCCTTGTGATCTAGACAACCAAAGACGATGAGTCTGTACGGGATGAGTATGCACAGTGTTTGATTAAACCCACATACTTCTCAAACGAGCTACAAGGATAAAAAAAAAAGGTGGTTCGTGATTGTGTTCATTTCCCCAGGATAGCTCACAAGGTTTCCTCCTCACGTAAAAACTGGAAAACGGCTGAGAAGTCTTTCAGGGCGTAGCCTTTTGCACACATCATCCTGTAGATCTGATGTGCCTGGGATCCCAAAGGAATTGGTGTCTTTGTGCTGGTGGCAGAAATCTGGGCCAAGCCAAGATCCTGTGGGGAGGGAGAGGCAGGAGGAAGAACAGGGCAGAGAGGAAGAACAGAAGAAAAGAAAAAGCAAAGAAGTCAGTGGAGAAACAGCAGGAATATAAATAACCACGTACATATTATAGGTTATCTGGCTTCCATTGTGAAGAGAACTCTGCTGCCAACAAACACAATACTCCAGCCTTAAAATCTCAATCCTGGCAGAAGGGAGCCTTGTTTAGTTTTTCGTTTTTAAAACAGTAATTGTTATTCAACACAAAATCCCTAACCTTTTCAAGGCATGCAACGTACTTCTGGACAGGAGGAATTTTAACATTCCAAATCACTACATAACCTATTAGCAAGACTCAAGACTCTTCTTCCTCACTTTGTTACGTCACCTCCAAAAATAAAATTCTCCTGGCTGTTCACTTAAGCATTTCACATAGGTTCTAATGGCATCATTTTCTTGTTTGAGCAAGAGGATATCTTCCTTTCCAAAAACAGGTTAAAAATCAAGCAGGAGAGATTTGAATAACAACAAAATTGAAGCCACTTAGTTTACGTACATTTACTGTAATGTGGCCAGTTAATAGCAAAATGAGAGGCATAGGCTACTCTGTGAATACGAATGGTTTGCAGCCTAACTGGAAGGATGTATTAAAGAATTTCTTAGGGGACTGTCCTGGGTCTGCTACAACTTGAAGTTCTCTTTAACAACTGAAGATAAAGGGATACAGGGAATAATTCTACTGCATTTTTAAACACTAATTCTGGGGGGGGGCAGGGAAAAAGGAGGGGAGGTTGCAAGAGGATGAATTTGAAACCTGTCCTCCAAGAGTCCTTGGTCAGCTACAGCTACAGCTGAAATGAATAGGAAACAACTCAAAGACAACCAGTTACTATGACTAGCCATAGTTAGCTAGAAATAGTGAGCTGCATGCATGCTGGAAAGAAATGACAAGCGAGGCTGGAGGATGTCTTGAATTCTAAGCTGAGTCAGACATGAAACCAATCAAAGGAAAAGCTGATAAGGGCCTGGATTTAGAAAGAAATCTCTTGTTTAAGTATGAAAGTGATGCTTGCACTCAAGGTTGCCTTTATAAGGTCTTGCTGGAGAAATCAGTTTTCCAGTCTACATTTCAAGAAAGTTGCAAAAGAACTTCTCAAATGTTACTAGGAAGTGCCTGGATTTTCTGTCCATCTAGGATTATGATGGTTCATAGAATTTGTAGGGTTTTAAAAATTTTGTTCTGCGTGTTTTTGTTTTTCTTGATAACAAATCATTGATACAGAAGAACTGAGAGACTATAGTACTCCTGAGAGCACCTTTGGCTTCTCAGGGATGACTTACAAGACAGGTCTTTACTTCCTGTGTGTCTGGCTTTGAATTAGCACAAGGAAATTCAAGATCTTACTCTACTCTCTAAATGTCACTTCCATCTGTAAATCGGCTCTATAAAGGTCACTCTGATACAAATCAGAATTATAGTTACTCTTCCTATTACCCTTGAATGACTTCAAGATCTACGAAAATGAGAAAAACATACATATCAGATGTCACAGGATCCAAAATATTCTTCATGTACATCACGGCAGATCATTCCTCTTTGTCTAGCAATTCTGTTGAAAGCCTGATGACCTGATAAATCTAGGAACAGTTACTTTAACCTGACTTACAATAAGATATTCCATGGCGTATTCCTAGCCTCTTCTAAATCCTCTTTGTGAAACGTATTGACATATTATCCAATTTATTCAACAAAGCTTAAATCATGTCATGGAATAGTAGAATGGCAAAATCATTTAACTCCAAACTACTGAAGGTGTTTGTTTTTGGTAGCGGTGATTGTGATCTATTTATCTCTGAAGGGGCACTCACAGAAAACTCTGAACAGATTGCTAGCACAAATACAACTTCATAAAGCAGGTCTGTTCATTTTAATAATGAAACTCTGGCTCCAAGATGGCTGAAACATCAGACAACGTCTCAGTAATTAAATGGACAAGGACCCCTGACTCCTCTGACTCCAAAGTGAAGGAAGGAAGGTGTTTGGTTTTCTTTTTTATTTTTTAAAATTTCGTTCTATAAACTAAAGCTTTGAAGGAAAAAAACCCCACCAAAATGTAAGTAAAGCTGTGGAAAAATCAGTGTGCAGGGGTGTGGGTCGAAACCCTTCCACTTTCTGTGTTCCAAATGGCCTCGGGCAGAAAGAGAAGCACATAAGCAGTTTGCTTAGCAAGGAAGCGGATGCTAGAGGGCATGTCCAGTAGCACAGTTTAAGGTATCTGGAAGAGATCATGTCCAAAATCTTAGAGGCTTATGCCGCTATTCACATCTAATTAGGTCACTTGTATTTCCCCGAATTGCCCTCTTGAGCTTACGCTCCTAAGTTCTAGAGCAGTCATACAAGAGGCACCTAAATGGCTTGCTGAACACTTGCCATACACACAAGGACTCCTGGATTAAGGCAGAATTGAAGAAGACAGTGCATATAATCTCACTGAACGGCTCAGCAGTAATAGCAGCTAGAAAGATGCTGAAGGCTAAGGAAAAGCCCCCTATACAACCCATTAATTCAGAGCAAGAGTAATAGGCTGGGTTCCCCTCTGTTCATGCACACATATTTCCCTGTAATCATAAATTAATTTTCACTGAGAAGAACGTTTGCTGGAAGCCCAGAGAGAAGCAACTGTACATACTTTACATGGAGTTTTATGTACCTTAGCCATCAGTGTTGTTCCAAAGCCACCTTGATAATTATTAGCAGATGGTACTCCTTCCATCACTCCAGGAACAGGGTTGTACGTGTCGCTTGACCAACAACGACCTGAGCTCATATTTAGGATTTTGGCCAGCAGCTTTGGGTCAAGGCCTAATCTGTCAAAGGTCAAGGAAGAGAAGTGTTAATGTCAAAATGCACAAGACATGGGTGACTTGTTTTATATCTTAGGACCCTACCGTCATTTCTCTCCCTTTATTATAAGTCATGAAAAATGACAGAGTATTGATATTGGGGGTAGGGACGCTGTATCTTAAATTAAAGAGCATCAATCCACCATCTAAGTAGTAGGTTTTCAGAGCTTTTTTCCTTTTTCACTAAACAAACCCCCTTCACCTAGCGATTTTGGAAGTGTAAGCAAAATAAAGGTCCTCTGAGAAGAGCAGTTCCCTCATATTTCAATTACTAAAACGCATTGTCTGTTCTGCTGCCTTCTAGGTCACATACTTGGTCTTCATATCAAAACTATATTCTTTAAAGCTGAACAAGGCGAAAAATTCTCAAGCGTGACAGTGTGAAGGTACCTGTGCAATGTATTCATACATGCACACTAGTGCATTTTTGATGTAAGCAAGATAATGCAAATGATCCTGCTCTAATAAGTGAACAAACCCACTACAATTCTCAAAAAATATTACTATGGTATATAACTGCACATTCTTTCTTTTCTATTATTAAATCTTCATTATACACTCTTGCTTATGAGGCAAGCCTGCCTCTCACTGTGACATATGTTATCTATTCTCAAACATACATTATGGTTCTGGGTCAACTGTTGATAAGGTTACTGATCCTGATAAAACAAAGCTTGTCCAAGTAGAAACGTCATTTGTTCTATCACAGAGCTGATGGCATAAACTGTGGCTCAATGTGGACCCTGAAAGCACTTCAGTACTAGATTCACATTTATGCTGCTATCAAGTTGCAAGCTAATTTTGCACGAATTGCCTTCATGCCAACAACGAGCAGCAGCAGTTTATCTGGCTCTGCATAAATATTCAGTTATGGTCATGAAAAAGAAGCAAGCAAGGGAATTATCTCCAATAATAATCCAAGATCAGAAAAGGACATTTTAAAAGGGATATATCACAACATACTTTGCCACGGACAAGTAAACAGGTTAAAAATAAAACACCTTTTCTACACAGTTCTAGCTGAGCTTTAACCTTTACAGAAGTCAAACATTAGCTCTTATACCACAGACTTCCTACAGATCTCCATAGCCATGGGGATCCTAACACTGATTCCAGGCCCTGCAGTGCTCAAGGTTTTAATTTGTAGATAAGTAAAGCTCATTACCAATGGAATAGTTGCTAAAATTTATGTCTGTTTATTCCAGTGGGCATTTTGGATTTTAAAAACTACATCAAAGACAGCGGGCCCTACAGCATGATTTCTGTTCCCACAACAGCATGTGTCTCCTGCAGTTCTGCTCTCCTAATGCAAAGCAAGATCACTTGCTGTACTGCAGAGGTAGCTTTTTAGCGTTGCTGCTGTGCGGTCTTATTTATAACTTGCTGCAGCAGCCCCTGGAGTTCAATGGAAAGTCCCCAGCTGGCCTGGATGGGATCGAGTTTTAATTCTCCTCCCCGTTTTTTTCCAACCCTCTGACTCAATTGAATGCTTTCAATTGCCGTTTATCTAAAAAAAAAAAAAAAAAGTATATATTTTCCAGCACCAATATGTTTTCACAGTATTTTAATTGTACTTTTATCTTGTATAGTGCATCAAAGCCTTAATGAAGAATCACTCTGAATAAATGCTTTTATTGTTGTCATGTAAAAAAACGCACTGGGAGCAGACAATGCCTGAGCTTTCAAATACACAGAAGCTGCTTTTTTGGCCAAAGCAAAACTCTTGTCATTGTTACATCCAGATCAGCATATCTAGCAGTGTAGTGCCTGCTTGTGCTGTGTGTAGCTGCATGCAGAGGCGCGTAATTTGCGAGTGAACTACAAAATGGAGAGCTTATTATTTCAAAATGCATATAACCCTCCCAAAGAATGCTCTTCTCAGTGTTCCAATGACCCTTCTGTGAAAGTATACTTTCACAAGATATATGTGTATTATACAGATATAGAAAATATTGTCTGCATTAGATCTGGCACATTTTTGCTCTAGGAAAAGAAAAAGGACGATAGTGTCAGTTTAAATCCCCACTTCTTCAAACTTCGTTGCTCTTAAATACCATGCAGATTCTCTTCAGGAGACCTGAACCTATTTTTTTTCTCCTTTGCAGCAAGTGTATCATTAATAAGAGCAAGTTAGAAGTGCTTTGCATTTCATCTTTCTGAGGTTCCATCCACTGGTGCATATATAACTGACAGTTAAAATTAGACATATATTAAAATCAGTTACTGAGGAAGTCCTCTGTCTTCCACTGTGCCCAAAGCTTGTAATGGTCTGAAACCAGCTACAATATACAGTAATTGTCATTCAGTGAGAGTCTATCCTAGAAAGTCATGCTTCAGTGGAGAAGACTGAGTTTCCATTTGAAATCAACAAATTAATCCAAGACAGGTATCTGAAAGGGCAAGTTTAATAGGAAGCAGCTACTGGGCTCTCAACCATGATAAAATGTTATTGCTGTTTCCCTGTAAATTGGCTGGGAACATATGATACTCTCTGCATAAGAGCTCCATCGCTGTTCAAGAGATATACTGCTCAAGCTATCAAAATGATGACAGTCTGCCAGTCCCCGTAACAACTTGCCATTGGATGTGGTGAGAGCTTGTGCATGTGCATGTGAATTTACAATTACCAAAATGTTCTTCTCTCTTATAAGCAGAAAAGAAGTTAATGTATTAACTGTACTTATAATAGGGCAAAAACAATTGCTTCCCTCAAATAAATGCTTCTTCAATAACACTCCTAATGAACTGAACAGCAGAAACTCAGCAATGGACACACAAACAAAAAAAATGGTTAAAACACAATCCGTTCCAGCCACTGCTCAAAAATCAAGTTTTGCTGAGCTTTGATAAAACAACATACTGAAATTTTTGTACACTCCTCCAAGAGTTCAGTCTGGAACAGAGAAAAATTGAAATGGCATCTCACAAAAAAAAGATACATCCTGGTCTCATTTTAAGGTACAACAACTGAAGTACCTAACTCTTGAGAATTTCCCATCTCAAGATGCTTTGGATAAATATCATATGAAGTTGCTCATGTTTAAGCAGAACCTTAGGACCCTTCTAATAGAGCTAAAAATGACTTTGCCATTGGCATTTTAAACTAGATAGGTGTTTTCATAAGACTTAGCTATAGCCCCATGCTGAAAAGAGCAGAGCCACGGTGCTCTTGGAGGAATTATTTTTCAAGGCAATCTTTCTAAAATTTGCAGTGGGGATGCATCCAGGATTAATCATCCCTCAGGCTGCAGCACATGCTCCTCTCTCTGCTGTTGACTCCCCTTTCTGTTCGTGTCTTCCATGCACAGCCCAGGCATCTTCACCAAAACCACAGACTAAAACTACGCTTAGACTTCGCATCAGAGGGCAAAGTTCTCTTACCGTCTTTTCACTTCGTAAATCTAAAAAGGCAAACAGGCACAAACCCCTATACAGTAAAATTGCCTGGGAAAGAACTGTATCTGCAGCTTTTGGCATAAATCTGGGTGCTGCCACAGTCCCTCCTTGTAGAGATGACTTTCTCTGCTGTTGAAAGTACAAAATCGATTTTGCACTGAGGTTATTGTCATTGAGCTCTTATTGCTCTCCTGGTCCCTTATATGTCAACAACATTAAGCAACCTTGTCCTGTCTTGTGTCACCACATAAGCCCTTCCCTGACTCTGTGCCGGTAGTTTCTGAAGGGACCCCAGACTGTCTGATAGGCAGCAACTTCTATCTGACCTAAACACAAACCAGGCACCAGCAATATTTCATTCCCAAGCTTTATTTTGCTAGTATTAGATATCGTTCTACTGGACCTCAAGGCTCAGTAAAAGAAACTTACTGACATTTAAATGATCAGTAAAAAGAAAAAGAGAAATGGCTATTTTTTGGCTATGGACAGTATAACTTTATGTTTATATTTCTTATTTGTGAAGTTTACATGTACTTTGTGTATTGGTTTGACACAGTAAGTCACTACAGTGTTTTGCAATATGCACATTATCCATAAAACTGCATAGCAAAACCTACTCAAGATTTTCCTACTGATAAGTTGCACAATCATGCTAAGAAAAAAAGAAAAAAGAAAATCCAAATAAAACCATGAATTTATTCCTAGAAAGTTCGCCACACCTTCTAACTTTTAGTAGCAACATTCATAAAGCATCAGGAAATTAATTGAAAAAACCAAACCAAAACGAGCATTTCAGTGGTCAGAACTCGGGATGATATTTTTTTAATGAGTTATATAATCTAAACCAAATCACTTCCAGTGAAAATTGACATCTTCATTAGTAAATGAAGAAGATTAGTAAATGAAGATGTTAAAGTAAAGTAGAAAAGCAAGTGGAATACAAATGCAGAAGCTACCTAGCAATATTGCCAGTTTTTCTGGGTGTTTATTGTGGAATTTTTGCTCATTAATGTCAAGCTTTCCTTCCTCCTCACCCCATTCTATTTGCTACTTATGTTGAAGTTTGGAAAAATCCTATAATTTCAAATATAAAATAAATAAAACAATAGCAGATGTACTTTAAAAATCTGAAATGAATAAAACAGTAACTCACTTCAGAAAATGAAAATTTAGGCCGTATGCTTTATGAAAACATTAGAGAAGAAGCAGATTATTTATAGAATTAATATAATACCATTTTGAAGACTAAGCTCAGAGTATATACTGGTTTCCGGAAGATGCTGTAATATAGTTTTCTAGTTAAATCTAGTTCAGTCAGTGATATTTTGAATAATTAATTATCCAAAGTCCTTAAAACTCAAGATTTCAATGATGTAGCAGATACACACAGTGTGCGACATGAAGATATTTTATATTCTATCTAAAAGTTAAGAACATGTCTAAGCTTCACAATTCCCATTATGAATTTTTTAGATTTCCAGTGTCCTTTACCATTATCAGGTCAGAGTCAGACTTTCTTTACTAGATATGCATTAAACAATAAATCAAGTTCAGTTTCCTACCCTCTCCAGACTAGGCAGTCATACTATGCTTCGAGTCTTAGACTTGAAAAAACCCTAATAAATTTATTAATATAGCAAAACCTCTAATAATTAGAATTACAAACGTTAACTTGTACATTAGAAATTTGTACACACCAAAAGTGGAAAGCTCTTTTTTCTAGTTATAAGCAGAAATAATCTTTTCCAGGATTTAAAATTCAAATGAAAATCGATGCAAGGGGTCTAAATTACTTCATAAGGCTTTAAATTACAGCCTCTGTCTTAAACCTCATGCAGTTTGGGACTAAATGAGATTCTGCTCTTCGTATAATTCAGGTTACAATCAGCAGGTTTCTTCTACAGTAAGTACAGTTCCTTGTTGATTACCATGACAGTAGGGGAGGAAGGTTTGTATACTGCTGCCTTTACACTGGATTTTTGTCTACAAATACTTAACACAAATTCAGCTAAAATTTAAATTGGAATAAGATAAAACGAAAAGAGAAAATGCCACAGTGGCTGCAGACATCAACTCATTCTGTCTTCCAAACCTCTTGATTTTATTTTATATTCAATTCTAACTCTAATCACTCTTACAAATGTAGATAAAAATATAATGAAAAATCAGTTGCACACACTTTAATAAGCGAACCATGACTTCAACCAGAACCTGATGAAAGCTTTACACTACATTGGATAACAATAGTTGTATACAATACTGCTGTTTTTATTATGGCTTGATGCAGACATGCTTCAGTATCTAACAGACTCTCAATTTTAAAATGTAAATGGTACAGGATATTGATAAACCAATTAGCACTGATGCAAAGCAAATTCCTCTTTTATCTCAATTACAACATGACAACTTAATAGGTCAAGATAGTCTAACATCTGAGACAAGGGCAATTCAATAAAACAACTGCATCTTGATATGGTAATTAAGAGGAAATGTGAATCCATTACCTTGCCTCGAGTGTGCACATGTAGGCATCCTTTTTTATTTATTTATTTGATGCCCTCTTGCTGTTTTTATAGTGTATCAAATCCACATAAGCACATGGACTAAAGCCCAGCTGATAACGGAGTATCTACAATATTTGTAGTTTTAGCAGGTGAATTTTAAGCATGCAACTGTGCAGATAAATAATTCATGAAGAGCCCTTAAAAGATACACAACTGCAAGATAATCTCTTCGAACATAGGACTTCTCTGTGCGTAGACTTGCAAACAATTTAGATCTTACTAAGAAAATTTATGAAGGTTCAAATACTGTGATACTGAACTGGTACTTGCATGCGCTTTATTGGAAAACGAAACAAAATCTCAAAGACCACAGCAAAATAAATACGTTAGAATTGGAAAGGAAAAAGAATTTTGTTTGAATATGCTGCCACTTACAAGTCAGATGCATCACCTGCTAGAAAAGAAATAGTATTCTTAGCATTGACAAGACTGTAGAGGAGCATACTTCAGCTTTTTGACAAAACAGGAGTTTGGCATTTAGACAAACAGCAGTGATAAAGTCAGTGAGGAAGGCAGATGTTTTCTTATGGTTTGATCTTAATTTGATATATACACTATGCTAGAAGATTTATTTTAAAATATATTTTGGAACAACTTAACAAAGTAAGCAAAGCCAACAAGAGCCATATGGGAGTATAACACTCTGAATACACTGTACATTAGCTTAGAATACAAATAAAAAGTTACCTCTATATTACCTCTGCATGTTTATAATGCGAGACAAACATTTCACATTACACTACAGTAGAACAAATAAACGCTAAACTTTAGATGCAGAATGCAACCATCTACAAAACCAATACAAGGGAATAATCCTGTTCTGAAGGGCCCTACTTTAGTTAAATAATCCCTGTAGCATGACAATGGCTTTATAAGCAAATTGCTGGCACGAGTTTATCTATGCCACCTAATCACCATTGTCTCAGCGAAAGCCAACCGTAAAACATGAAAACTGCTAATGCAGAAAAAATGCTTAAATCCAATGCAAAAATCAAACAAACCTGATTCCAAGATTCATAGTCTCAGCAGTTCCAATCATACTGATGGCCAGGAGCATGTTGTTGCAGATCTTTGCAGCCTGAAAGTAAGTTGAACTGTCAATTAGTTTCTGCATTTTCATAGAGCTAATATGGAGGAATCTTCTTTAACTAGGTCCAGGACAATGTTTCGACAGCTCTCTTCTAAAGGTAGGTTCCTTCAGAGATTAGGAAATATTTTTTACCTTAGTATAGTATCTCAGTTAGTATACTTGGCATGTAAGGGCTCTTTGTCCTTCAGAACATTTAGTAAATCTAAATTTAGAAGAAACAAAATTAAAATCTGTGTTCTTTAAGAAGTATAATCTCAACAAGCCAATGTGGACAAGCACCAGGTCAGATGTTTTGACACTAAATTCTACAACATGCTAGATAAGAGTCCCGTGAGGTTATTTTATAAACACATGGTTAAAGACAAGTAAACAAGCAAACAAGTATGAAGATATATTATAATGCATTCAGTTCTGGAATAAGAGAGTAGGTACCATTAAAGAAAAACAAAGCAACAAAAATAAAAGTCTGAGATAACTAGTAACCTCTCAGGAAGCATTACCTGTCCGGTTCCGACCTCTCCACAGTAGACTATGTTAGAACCCATGCATGTCAGTAACTCTTTGGCAGCATCAAATTCTTGTTCCACTCCACCAACCATAAAAGTAAGGTTTGCAGCTCGAGCAGCTCCAACACCTGAATCAAGACAATGCTGGATTTAAAATCACTATTTTAAAAAAAGCTTCAGAACTTCATCTTATCAGTAAGGGTCTGATGATGTAAAATTCTTGTGGTTAATACTTCACTTATGATGGACCTCTCTAAGTCTATGTAAAAATACATCTATAGTCCCAGTACTTACTGGATCAGAGATCTTAATTCTCAAACATTTGATGAAGATAAAATCACTTTCTCTTTCAGGTGTACTGGCAGATAAACAATTCACAAGACTTAAAGAAAACTGACAATATCACTCTTTATAGTTTCACATAATTTCAACAATCAACCTTTCCTGCATCTTTGCACCACACAAAATTCACTGTATCTGAATTACTAAATAAAGTTTCTGTTTTGTCAAACTACTTTTCGCATATGACTATTAACGAACTATTGCTCAAAGGTAACTCTGCTTTTATCAGCTTTTCCAAACCTCACCTAATTTTTATGAGTGCTTCCTGATTTTCATGCAACTGAACATCTAAAAGACATAAACTTATAAAACCAAGCCTTCTAAATCTCAAGTTTATTATATTTCTAATCTGAAGCAAAATTCCAGTTAATTTGAGAAACTTTGTGTTAGTTTCCTACACATAAACTGAACACATATACAATGACATAAAGAACTATGTAAAAACCAATGTCAAACGATACATACACACAAATACACTATTCCCAGTTTTATTCCTATAACAATCTACTTTCAAATTAAATGTGCTCAAGTTGGTACAGTGTTCTTAAAAACAGAAAGCCCAAGTGAAACAGTTTGTTCTTCCTCCACGTGGTGCACCATTCTGTTTCTACAGTAAATCAGGCTGCTCTCCAGCCATGCTTCACAGTTCTTTGCCACCAATTAGCTACCATAATAAACATTAATAAATGTTTTTATTGAAATAGTTTCTAGAGAGTAACTGGAACTGTCTTCACTGAGCTAGATGTTGTATAGCCACAAATGAAAATGCATTCTTAAAAAGCTTCTCAGCTGAAGATACAGCGCTTTTAAAAACAAACCAAAATGACCAATCTACCCTCAAATAACAGAAAAGTTATTCTGTTTGAAGTATATCACACTCAGACAGGTCATTTCTTCTTTCCTTGTTCCCCACTAATAAAGGAAACACTGTAATAAATAACAAGAGAAAGAGAAAAAAATAAGACCATAACTAGGTAATCCTGGCAACCAAGTGCACAGAAAGTTCTGATAAAGTGGGCAACCATAGGAGGCTAATCAGAGCTTCTCTCAACTTAAATCCGTGCTAGTGCTTTGTCACAGGTCAGTATCAGACTTCCTTTCCAACATCAAGGACAGCTACACTGCAGCTCCCCACACTGAAGAATTTGAAGAATTTTTGTTTGCTTTCTCATAAAAACTTCAGTGGATGCACTGTCTCTGTGTGACGTCTACAAATGCCCCTTTCTGTATCTGTCAAGTATTTATTTCCCCATCTCGGCACCCAAGATGCACCATCTTTAGAAGTCACTGAAGTATTTCAGACTTGATAGATCAAGGTCTCAAAAATAGTTAATACCTACCAATTATGTGAATATAGGCAACAGAGGAGAGACGTTCCCACTGGTTAAGCGGCTGATAAACCTGTACTACAGCTAGAACCACAGGGTTGTTGAGGCTAGAAGGGACCTCTCAAGATCATGTAGTTTGACCCCCTGCGCAAGGAGGGTCAGCTGGAGCAGGTTGCCCAGGATGGTGTCCAGTTGGCTTTTGAATATCTTCAAGAATGGAGACTCCACACAGCCTCTCTAGGTAATCTCTTCCAGTGCTTGGCTAACCTCACAGTAAAAAAGTGTTTTCTTGTGTTTCAGATGGAAATTTATGCATTTTAATCTGTGCCCATTGTCTCCTGTCCTGTTACTGGCACTACTGAGAAGAGTCTGGCTCCCTCCCTCTTCTTCATCCTCTCCCATCAGGTTTTCATACACATTGGTAAGATCCCTCCTGAGCCTTCTCTTCGTGCTAAACAGTCTCAGCTCCCTCAGTCTCTCCCCATATGAAAGATGCTTCAGTCCCCTCATCATCATTGTAGCTCTTAGCTGGTCTCACCACAGTAAACCTGTATCCTTCTTGTGCTGGTGAGCCCAAAACTGGAGCATCCGGGAGAACTCAGATCCACAGCTTCAAAAAAATCAGTCTATATACAACACTGCTCCTCCTAGAGCAACACTGTTGAGGAACTGAGGTAGCTACAGTGGTAAAGATCTTCCTGTTCAAGTTTTGAGAGACACCCTGTTTGCAGCCAGTTCTTAATCCCATTTGAACAACTCCTCCCCAGGCAATTCACAAGAACTGGGCTAAAAGTAAAGCCTAGATTTAGAGCTAACACAAACCAGTCATTGTCATCTTGTTGGCTGAGAGTTTACTATGTACATGACCACAAAGATTGCTACATTAATAAACACAATGATTTTCATTCCATTCCTCTAGCTATTTTTATTCAAACCACATAATGGCCTTTACCACTAATCCTGTGATCTGACCTGCAGCAAATTAAGTAGACAATTTAAGTCAAAGCTTACAAACAAAATCCAGTACTATCCATCATAGGTCAATAGCCTTGTATCTAGATTACAGACTGCTAAATAGCTTCAGAGAGTCATTTATTAGAGCAAAATTAATGCTGACAATAGTTTTCAGCTGGTTAATCTTCTGACAGCTGCACTCTCTCACTTGTTCAAACACTTACATTTCAAGTAGAAAAAATAAATTAGTTAAGTAGAAAAAAAAGAGCAATTTATTGTATAATGCAGAAAGCTTGGAAAATTCTCTTTTTAAAAACAAAAAACCTGTTTACTCCATGGCAAATTTTATCATCCAGGGTCTTTGCCAACTATCAGCTATTTTATCAGAATTAAACAAGCAATGCAGCAAGTCTATAACACTGGCAATTAAAAAAAAAATGGCATGGAGCCTAGGAGCACAAGAACAGTAACTTCAGCTAAAAATAGAAATAAAAAATCATTAGACAAGAATGCACAGCTTTATTTCACAATCACAGATTCCATACCAACAACACAGGCTGTAAAGCATTATCGGCTTCTAACACCACTAAAGAGAGCAAGGTAGAAAGCCGAGCTGCTCATGTAATTTTAAAAAGCTAATGATTATTTTTTATCTTTTGATTTTTTAAAGACCTCTTAACACCTAAAATAGTGGCTTATGTAGCACCGCTGATCAGTGTCAAAAGTCCTCCAGAATCTATTACTTCTTTCTAAAATACAAAAAGCTGCTTCTCATCCTGAGGGAATGGTCTTCTGAGAAATTGCATTTGTGACTGGCATGTGTCCGATTTCTTCCTCTGCAAAGCAAGGCTGCTGGAGCCTGTGGCCGCAGTCCTATGCTCGGCTTCTCTAGGATGATCCATCCCCCAACAGCTGTGTGCAGAATCCTTAAAGGAGGTCACACCAGCAACCCCACCAGAGTAGCTCAGCACCAACTCTGATGGCATAATGACCTACTGAGTTTTTCCCAGAGATATAAACTCACGGGACCAGGTTAGCAAATAAATACGCTAAGAGATCTAGCTAGTGAGGAGGCATGCAAAAAATGAATCCAGGAAAAGCATGGTGAGAACTTATAGAGTAGCACTGCAGTATGGCATGCCCACTTGGAGATGGGTTTCCCACTTGGGTACCAGAACGTTTTAGACTAGGATCTGAAAAATTAATTTATCAGAAGAGGTACATAAAGAACTGCTCTTCAAAGCATCACGTCATATCTGGCTGAGCTACGTGTGGGGTAAAGATCAGTTAAATCCACATGATTCTTACCTTGATTTCCAATTAATTGCTCAGTGAAATTGTTGCAGAGCATCAAAAGTTCAAAATTTTAGATGAAAATGTGAATGGAGGCTTAGGAGCCCTCATATGACAAGAGCAACTGGTTGCAGCCATCCTGGGACAGTTTGGACACAACCTCAAGTTTCAGCCTCCAGGCCTGGCAGCCTAGTTCAGTAGCCACCCTGTCCTTCCATATTCACTTTCCATGGCTTATTACAACAGCATTTAACGTCTTGGAAAAAGTCTTGTAATTTGCCACTGATGTTTCCAGTTAAAAAAAAAAAGAAAAAGAAGAAAAAAATCTTACCTCTATAGCTACATCAATAAAAGCAGTGTGGTTCCAACCAGTTTGCTTATTAAGAAGATAATTTGCTAGATAAAATATGTTAATGTAAAGATGCTACATGAAAGTATCTACTTTTGGTTTCAATTTTATTACATGGCCATAAGAAGCAAGAGTGCAGATGAGTCAAAAAGAAGTCATATTATAAGGTTACACATTAGAGCACCATCACAGTGGTGATGCTGAAAACAGTTACACTGCTGAAAACGCAGAGCACCCCAAGCATATCCCTGTGCCAAAATATTTAAATCACTGTTGTGTTGCACCTGCAGATTAAAAAAAAAAAGTTTCTGACAAAGCTGAGAAGAAAAACTGAAACAACGTGAATGCTGCTGCTTCAGAGACTCCAAAGGACAAGCTGGAGATGAGGGCTATAACATCAAGATGCTTAGACAAAAAAAGCCATCTATTTTGTCATTTTTCTATTCAGCATGTAGTCTACTGTGCAATTTTAACAACTAATCTAAACTGGATTAAAAACTAAACAAGAAAAGCAGTTTTAATTCTCTCCCGTTTTACAATATTGCACCCTCAAGCGTAAGCGTCGAGGCTTTGCCTGCAATACTTTGGGAAGTGCAAGGAAACGCTGGTCCTCTACTCTGGTATTTTTGCACAAATGCAGTTTAAGTGACTGTAGATGCCTCCAACAAGCAGTTTCTTCTCATGTTTGGTTTCTTTCGCATAGGCTGAACTTGAGAGCCTGAATCTGTGTATCTTGTGTGTGTGTGCGTCTTCAAGGACTAATCCGTTCTCTTTAAGTACCTGCCAGCTCACACGAAATACTTTGTCTTTTGCAACTCACAAGAAGTTAAACCAAGATACACAAGGAAAGATTAACTGAAAAGGTAACAACCTTGTTTTGCTACATATATAAATCCAAAGCAAATAAAAGGCATATATAGGCAAAATCAGCTAGAAAGCCCTACTGGAAATCAAAGCAGAATATTTAAAATCATACTATAAATTAAAAATAACCACAAGAAGACTAGTTATTTCTAAAAATATAAATAGGGTATCATTTTTTCTACTTGCTTCATAGACAACGTCTGCCATCCTCAATCTATTTCCAGGGAACAAGTAAATGGGACAGTCTCAGAAAAAAACCCTCACAACACACCACCACTCAAAGGGCTTGTGTTTCTCCCTATTATAAAAATCAGCATCAAAGCTAGACCTATGAAGCTATTCTGCTGCTGTATAACTAAAACACAGTAAATCACTTAATTTGCTCAAAAGAACTTAAATGTTTTAACCAGTCTGCCATCAGAGGAGATAAAGAAGAGGGCCGATGGGACCGGGCTGCAATGTGAGCCGTCTTTAAAATGCAATTGTTCTAATCATTTTCTACAGATGCAGCCTCACAAGGGGCTGCTGTCACAGGGACCATTTACGACTTGTTATGGTGTCTCTATTGTTTACCAGCGACACTCGCTAAAAAGGCGACAGCTGGGACCGAAAGCTGCTCCTCAACGAACAATATAATCCCGTGAAAGTAATCAACAAATTTAAGGGTGTTAATTAACTTTACACTTTATCATGTTCAATTAGTTGTCCTTTCTCGAAAAGATTGCCGTGCACAATCGGTTTAGAGCGTGCCATGTTTGATTTGTAAGTGATCACTGCTTCTGTTGCAAAGTCCATGTCAGATGTTCTCTTGGGTTTTGGTGACACAGATGAATGGCTCCGCACATGTTAGGGGGTGATCTGGTTTAACATAAACCAGCATAACATAACCCCTTGTTAACGTATCGCTGGCCTTTCCAGAGCAAGAACAGAAACACCCGCCGATGCACACATACACGCAGAAAACCCCTGCAGCAGCGCCACAGACAACGAGTCAAAGTTTCTTTTTTGCTGAAACGCAAAGACACACAAAAAAGGGCAATTTTTCATCATTATATCTCAAAGCAAGACTTGTCTTTTACGGGCACGCTTGGGATCATTTCTTCCCAGCAAGATCCCTAGTTCTGCCACATTATGCACTATGCAGAAGCGCCTTCGTACATTTTACATCACGCAAGCCACCTTTCTTAATGGCAGCTGAGCAAGCGCAGGGTAGATGCACTAAGTTCTTGTGTATATCAAATTCTGTGGTGACTTCTAAATGCCTATACCGTGTTTATAATAGCAGGGATTCTAGAAGAAATTTAAATTAATCTATTACTAAAATTTGCTGGTTTCTGTTTAACGTGCCCGTTCCTGCTTGTTAAAGGGACAAGGCAAAGCTCGTGATGAAGCGACAATGTACTTGGAAGTGCACCTTAATGAAAGTCATTGCTGTTTCTCTCTTCTGAAAAATAGAGCTTTGCATCACCATACCTCATAAACCAGTGATGTTTGAACAAAAATGGAAACAGAGGTTCAGGTCAGTGCTTTGAAGATTTATACAACGAGCGCTTAATATTACTCCAGACAAAAGCATCCTTAAGGAAGTAGAAGCATCTCTTTTACAGAATAATCCAATTATGCAATTTGTTAAATTATGGCTGTGCAAAGAAAAAAGCCTAGTGGATTTTTATTCTGCAGCAATAGGCAAATTAAATACACATTATCATCATTATTTAAGCAGTTACACTGTACATAAAAGCAAACTGCAAAAAAACCCGCCCACAAAACAAAACAAAATAAAAATGTAAAGAAAGCCCAATGGAAAAGTTGTTAACTCTGAAAGCTAATAATGGACTAGGTTAAACATTTAAGAGGAAATTATAGACTATATCAGAAATAGCTGAAACCACAAAACAAAGCAGTAGAAAACATTAGTTTTCTGCTAGGAAGAAGATCTGCAGGGAGAAGGCAAGCGGTCGATAGATCCTTAAATTGGACGCAATAGCTGTTCTTCTATCCCAAGTTGGCAGCTGCCGCATTTGCAGACCTGGTTCATTATTTACCCATAATGACCATCAAGCTCCAGTCAAAGTCAGATCACAACAACTGTCAGCAGCTCTTTTAATTAGCCTTGTTTGAATTCAGATAAATATCACAATGGCTCAGCTTCTGCTGAAAAAGCAACAGCAGACTGCAAGGAATAAGCTGCTCTGACTTCCTAATAAACAGTATTGGGAAAAAGTCTGGAGAACCAAACTTTATTTTATTTTAATTGAGGAAGCGATGGTGATGTGCACATTATTATTTTTCCTTCACGTGACATTCGTATCACAAACTACAATTCCCGTTGATGGGCAAATTTGTGCATCTCAAATGCCAACCCGAAGTGTTACTCCTCAATCTAAAAGATAAACTTTAAGAGATGGTTTACAGGTACTAATTAAATCTCTAACCTCTGTGAAATCGTACGTTTTGAAAAACTGAATCAGAATTAAGGAATGCACATATTAACAGGATTATCCTCTCTCCTAATTTATCTCCTTCTGTTTGTTTATCCTCAGGGAACATAATCTTCTGTTGCATCAAGCCACTCTCATTCTCCCTGTGTCAGCAGCAGAATAACAATTCCCTCCTCCTCCTCCACCCCCGCCTCCCCCAAGCACAGGCAAGAATGAAGACGAGTTGTTCAGACTGTGTGCATCAGCATTAATGCTCCACACAGCTATTTTCCTAGCAGTAGCAGAGACTGAAAGAAAGATGCAAGAGGGCTGCGCAATATGCTACCTGTTCTGGATAGCCCAGCATGAGAGGGAGTAATTAAACAGATTTTTTTTTTTCCCTCCTAGAATAACATGAAAGCAGAAAATGCAGCTAGAGAATGCTTTAATAGCCTTTATTTAGCACTTCCCTTACTGTCACAGTTGGGTCCCTATTTTGGTAGGTGTTGTCCGAAGACAAAAGACAGCACCAAACTCTTCAGTCCCGTATGGCAATCTGAGAAGTGTTGCTGAACATGCAAGGATCCTCAGGGACCTCAAGAAGAACATGCTTAGGGATTTACATCAATCATGAGGAGACGTATATAAACAATAGGTACATGCATGTGTTATAGCAGCAGAGGATATCCCTTTTGGGCACGGAAAAAATTGTGTAAACATCATCAGATACTGAAGGTAGAAGGTACTGCAGAGGGAAGGATAAAGAACCAATTAGACAAACTAGGCAAAATGGTAATGAGCAGCTTTATGCTTTTAACGGAAGCACTGAGTGGAATTCTATAGGGATTAGTACTTGAACTTGGCCATGGATGCCAGAATAAAAAATCTTAAATTTGATTTAGATGTATAATAGAAGGATGCCAAAAACCATAAAATAATATGCCCCTTTCAATAAATCATGCAATAACTAGTAGAAGCTGCTGTTAAAGCAGTTTAATATGAAGGGAATGCACGAGGAAAATTTTACAAGATGGTATTAAGGAGCATCCGATGCCTCCAAAAAGATTAGCCGAAGAAAATAAGTTGCAAAAGGCAAATACACACATAAGACACTTGAACTGTTTCAACAGAAGTAGAAGCTGAAAGACCTGAGGAGATTGCTCTGTCTGCGGCAGTTTTGTTTTAAAGCATTACATTTAGTTCTAGTCATTGTAATGTCAAAGAGAAATATCAAAGCACCTGAAAAGTTACCAAGCAAAAAGGTTATCAGCATTGCAATAAGAAAAGAAATAAAATACGATTGATTAAATTAATTCCTTATTTTAATACCCAAAATATTGTATCAAAAACATTTTAAAACAGTAGTTCACGCCAGTCATCTCACCCCTCACTACAAGAAAGACATTGAGGTGCTGGAAAGAGTTCAGAGAAGGGCAACAAAGCTGGTGAGGGGCCTGGAGCACAAGTCTGATGAGAAGTGGTTGAGGGAACTGGGGCTGTTCAGCCTGGAGAAAAGGAGGCTGAGTGGAGATCTTATCACTGTCTACAACTACCTGAGAGGAGGTTGTAGCACGGAGGGTGTTGGTCTCTTCTTCCAAGTAGCAAGTGATAGGACAAGCGGAAATAGGCTTCAAGTTGCACCAGGGGAGATTTAGTTGGGTATTAGGAAAATTTTTTTTCATGGAAAGAGTTGTCAGGCTTTGGAACAGGCTGCCCAGGTAAGTGGTTGAATCATCATCCCTGGAGGTGTTTAAAAGACGTGTAGATGTGTGCCTAGGGACATGTTTCAGTTGTAGACTTGGCAGTGGTTAATGGCTGGACTTGATGATCTTAAATGTCCTGATCCCCATTCCACTCCCATTCCATTCCATTCCATTCCATTCCATTCCATTCCATTCCATTCCATTCCATTCCATTCCATTCCCTCCCTTTAATCCACACTTCACCCTAAACAACAGAAAAATACCTTAGCTTTTCTTGCTGGAGTACCAGATTTATCCATCCCTAATATTTAGGTACATGGTCTAAATCTCATTTGCAGACACAAAAGTATTAACACTTAACAACAAAGATTGCAATATTTACAGCCTTGGACAGCAAAACTAACTGCACAGAGCTTAGCACAGTTCAGAAAAAGTATGTCAGTTTTTATCTGAACATTAGTATAAAGGCTGGACAGCCAGTGAAGAATGGGAGCAGTATATCCCATCTATCCAAGATGGCAAGTTTTCAAAGCAGACTTCATGTCCGTGCAAATGTAAAAGCACATGGCACTAAGCTATATGGGTAACCATAGCTAGGTTCTGAGTAAGCACTACATCCAATACAAGAGAAATATCAAATACAAGAGAAACAAAGAAAATAACCCATCACCTCCTTGTCCAGCACTACCAGTTGAATTTCTAGTTTTTTAGGAGAAGTCCAAAAATGAAACATGAGCATGAACACAGCTTTTCAATTACATGAACCAGTGCTAACCCTCACACAACTAAAATTCAGCAGACAGGCTCTCGCACAATTACCATCTTGTCCAGAGAAAGCTTCAAGTCCTAGAAATAAAACTTAATCTCAATCACATAGCACAAAAACAAGAACAGTTTTTGTCTAGCGTTAGAAAGGTGACAGAGTTGCATATTTAACACCCATTGAGGCCATCACCGTCCCATTTTCTTCAGAAGCTTCCACTCTGTGCAGAAGATCAGCAACCAGCAAACAGACTGTTATGGGACTATAGGACAAAAAGCTCACAGGGATGAACATTCAAAACATCCCCTTTGAAAAATAAAAGGTAAAATCCCAGAAGAACTATTCTGTCTACTCCAACTAGAATCTACACAATATCAAAATGAACAACAACATCAAAACCCCCAAAAGCCTAACATTTGTGCGGAATAGCAAAAGCCACAAATAGAACCCACAGTCCATCTTGGCATCACAGCTTTTCGTCTCATCTGTTTTCACTGAGCAACATACACGCAAATTCATAATCAACAAAACCGGATGTGTAGCCAAACTTGCTGAGCCCTGTAAATGACCACAGCCATACGCTACCATGTTTGCAGATTTTGCTAGTTGGACTCAAATATCTCAAATATCTGGAAAGCATGAAATACTTGCCCATTCTACCTTACTTCCACAGCAAAATGTAAGTACGTTTACACAGCACTGTGGAATGGATACACAATAACTGAAACCCTGTAGTACAACATAAAAACAAGAACATTTGAAGGAAAAATAAACTAGGAATTTTTAATACTATTATTTACATATTTCTCCAGTATTAGTACAAAAGTAACAAGATATTAATCCTCTTTTACAAAAACAAAATACTTGAAACACTTTAGTCCCTTAAGATTTTCTTTATCACAACACCCTCATATAGGCCCCCCAAAGTAACAAAACCCTGCAGCCATGTTGTTTTGTGGTTTTTTTTTTTTTTCTGAATAAAGAAGGCATTAAGCACATTGCTGAAAATAAATATAAATTTTATATATATATATATATATATATATATATATATAAATAATCACACTGTAGTATGCATTTAAACTGCATGCTCAACAGGCATGGGTTCAAGTGCTCTGCTTAATAAAAGGTTTGCTTCTCAGACAGCCAGCTGCAGAAGCCTAAAGTCATGCAAGTAAGTATCTTCCGACACATTCTTTAGTCCTTTCCTATTATATAAGAAAATAAACACATTGTAAACACAGAAAAAATAAAACAAAAAGCATTAAAATGGGGTGGAACAACACAGCATACCTATTTCTAAGTGTTTCTGGTTTATCCAGGAGCTGAAGATGTAGCAATGCCAAACGCCTATCCCAAGCAGAAGGGGCATATTTACATTAACATCATTTTAAAAGTATCTCATATTTAATAGCAGCAATCTTACAAAATTTTAGAATAATATAGCAATGCATAGCCAGAAAGAAGTGTCAGGCAGGTAATTTTAAAAGAAATGCATCTCCAGTATTTTCTGCTTGATAGTTGCCCAGCTGCAAGTTTCGATTTTATCTGTTTCAGGTACAGTGTGCAACAGGACAACTGATACAGCTTTACCAACTGATATTGGAAAGAAATTCTTAAAATTAGGACTGAAGACTTTGTTGAACATTTTTGAATGAACTTTTGAACCTTGTCCCTTAAAGTGCCATCAGTGGTATGAGGACCAAGAATTTTTTTTATAATCTCAACCACCATCACAATGGATTGCCTCAGATATATCTGTCCTTTTCAGATCTGCTACAGCATCAAATCTTGCCTTCAGACACAGTCTATCTTTCAGCTTCTCCTTCAAAATATATGCTTATTTTCAATCACGCCTTGCTCTACATCCATAAAATAACAAAGCATTTTCGGCTGCCCAGTTTCAGTATCTTCACAGTTAATTCCCGAAGCTTTTCTTTGGCACTGAAAAGGCAAAGCAGTATAATATTGCAACACGACAACAACTGCTAGAAAAGCAGCCAACATTGGAAAGATATAGAGCTTCCACTTAAGGAATTTCTTCATTATAAGCCCTTTCCCAGTTCTGTTTTCCTGTTTAGGGATCTTCCTCACGTAATTCTATTATTACGCCTCTGCAAAACAGATAGCACATCTCTTTCAGAGAACCAGATTTAGTATTGCCCTCCAGCCTAAAATGCAATGGACTTTTCAGTGTTCTCAAACGTACTTGATGCCACTTATCCAATGAGTTCAAACCCTTGTAATTTTATTAAAAGTCATACTTTTTTATGTATGAACTAATTCTAAGTTTAGTACGGAAATATTTTTAAGAAGAGATACTATTTTTATTATTACTTTTATTGTTTCAGGATGAGAAAATACACAATCATATGGTTTAAATTTACAAATCTTTACATGCTCCAAATGCTGCACTTTCATGAAACAGAACACATTTTCACATTTAACTGTACTGAATGACAACTTAAGGAGACTCAATATAAAATAATTTGTTTACCTCTTTTTTCCCCAGTAACTGTAACTATTCCAACACTACAATTTTTTTTTTGCACAAAACCAAATTAATAGTTTTGCACAAAACGAAATTAGCCTTTTTTCTTTAATGTCAAGGTATCTAAAGTCAATACTTGCCCTGATCTTTCATAAAAAAAAAAGGAAAGAAAAAAAAATAAATAAAAATAATGCATTTTGCCTATGAACAGAATCAAGAGGGTAAGAAAGTTAATTATTTCTCATAATCAGTAATTATGATTAGATAAGAGAGTCTTGGTAATGAACTGCTCTAGTGATGGAGGACCTCCATCCTAAGAAATATAATAGTACATTAACATAACTGTGTATGCAAAGTACATAGAACCACTGCCACAGTTAACTTGTCATTGAATGATTAAATACGAATTCATAATTAGAAAAATCCACAGTGTAATTTATTGGCCTTCCTGACAGTTCTGGTTCATTAGAAGTTGATTACCAAACAGTGACCTCTAGTGGCCCACAGTTTCTTCAGGTTATCTTGTTTTTCTTGGCAGTTTTTAGTTACGATTTAAACTCACAAAAAAAAAAAAAAAAAAAAAGAAAAAAAAAAAAGGGCAAATTGAAGAATTTAAAATGTTTCCCATCATAATTTTTTTTAAACTTCTCCTAGAGTATATAGCGTGCTAATTGCTTCAGAAAAAACGTTTCTCTTTGTGTGCCCATTTATATGAAAGTATAAAAATGTTCGTATATATGAAAAACCCCCAAATTCTCACACTTAAAGTTAACACTGAGATTAACACAGTTCTCATGCTAATTAATATTATGATTAAACAAAATGTCATACAGAAAAATGTATATAATACACTTTTAAAAAATCACTTCTCCAGTGTCATTTACCTTGAGAAGCTCATACTTCGATTAAGCCCACATCATATCTTAAAGTGCCTCAAGTGTTGCTTTTGAACAATAGTCACTTTTGCACTAAACCAAATTATACTGGCTCAAATGGAGGAGACAGAAGACAGGGAGGGAGAAAACTCCACAATTCTCTGCTCCAGGTAAGATGAAAAAGCCCAACATCATTACTTGCTAAACACATGCCTTGCAATACTCTAAACTTGAATTTCATTTTTAAAGAATGCAACTTAAATTTAAGTAAGATTTGCACTTAACTTGCAAAATCTTTTAAGCATTAGAGAGTGGATTTTCCCCTCATTCAACATCATTAATCCACTTTTCTATTTTTCTATTTTCCAGTTTTCTGTTTTAAAATTTTCCACTATGATAGATATGCCTTTTCTTGCACTAGGGCAGTAGCAATTTTTTTTTTAGAAGCATAAATGTTTTTAACAGGAAGTAGCACATCTGAAACTAATATAGAAGCCTCTGAAACACAGCATTAAACTAAAATCCATACTTGGTGAATGCAAGCAATTTAGATTTCAGTTGTTCCCATTTTGCATCTTGTTCTTTTTCCAACAGCAACATTTTAGAAATGATGTGCATGTATTTTTCTTCGCCTTTGTCTAATAGGGAATTTGCTACAAAAATTAGGCCCCTCTGTCAGAGAGAAGCCAGAAAATAAACTGCACAGTCCTGTGTCATGAATAAATAGATTTTTCAGATAGCACTATTCCAGTCTCCCAAATGGGGAGGAGCCCACCATCCTTGTATGCTGGAAACAGCTTTAACAATTGCTACGAACAGAGAAATGGATAGCAAATGGATAGAGATCCCCATTCCTGATTTTCCTGTGTGTGTGTGCAGATGTCTGCACGCACACACCGAGGATTCGAGCTGTTTGTGGCGATGATTTAATATAGTGACTGGATAATGAGCTGTGCTCCCCGCAGCAAGTGAATCACCATTTAATGCTATTATCAACAGTTCACGACCCACTGGCATGAAATGTCAACCTGATTAATCTGAACACTACTGACCTCAGAGAGGAAAAGCTACCTTATTGTGAGAATTCAATATAAGATAAAACCATACACAGAATATAAATACTTGATCAAGCAAAGCCATTAACAGAAAATCTACTTTATTTTGCTCTACTGTTTCTTTTAAACTTGCTAAGGCATATTTTTTTTAAAATAAATACTTTTGTCTAGTCAAGCAGGAAGCAATCCATTACGACCTATTATTTTGATTTACAGTGAAACATTTCAAAATGGCTGTCCAAATACAAACCCCAGGTTGATACAAAGAAGAAAAAAATTAGGACATGCTAGTGCAAGACTTGCTAGTGTCAATTCATACCAGGAAAGGATCAGAAGTTGTTCTTGCTTTTCTAAGGTCAACGAGGCAATAAAAATACTGATCTGCAAATAGGAAAGTTTGAGTGATGCTGCATAGCTCATGGAAGAAAGCTACCTTAGTTTAATAAGACCAATATACTTTTAGAAGATTAGAAACTTGTGTTGGTTATATTAATGAATATAAGGGGAAAAGTTCCATGTCATTACATTTACAGCGAAGGTTTTTCCTTATGTAATTCCGTATCATGATACAGCCCCACTCAACACAATTTTTATGTATTTATCTATTTTCTGTGGAGAATAAACCATGAAAACAAGAAAAAGCCCCACCTTTTACCAGTCACAATGAGGCTGGTACAATTTTGCTTATCTTCTACACATCCCCCTTTAACTAAACCTGGCCAGAAGACTTACTAAAAAATGCAGCCAGCTTTTCAGGATTCTGTGTTTCATGGTATAACCCAGACTGAAGCTGGTAGGACTACATGGCATTTATCTGTCAAATTATATTAACTGACACAAGCATAGCAAAGAATATGGTTTACACAGTACTGCAAAATGGGTGAAAACTGCTGCAGTTATTTTTAAAATTAAAACGGCAATGGTTTTACCCCTCACTTTGTATTATCGTCACCCGGTACTGAAAGGGTTAAGGGATTCTCAGGACAAGAGACTGGAAAAGAACTGAGTGAAATCCCCAGAACTGCCCACATATGAACGGAATGACTGTGGGTGAGAGGAGAATGATAACTCCAAGTGCTGACTTGTAACAACTGGCAGTCAAGGAAGGAAGAACATGTCAAACTGACTTGGACAAAACACGAACCCTGATGTCCGAACTCCCAGTCAACAGCTCTGCTGGAAACGTAAAGAAGGAATGAAGGGATTCTGGACACTTACGCAGGAAAGTAATTCATGCTGCCAGCACAGCCATATGTTTAAGCTCTGCTTTTCCATTCAGAAACCAAACAGTTCCCTTATGCCAGCTGACTAGTAAACGTTAGTTTGCTTTGCAAAGGCTGTCCCGTGTAGCTGCAAATACAGCCAGCTGCAGTGTGCCCAAACGGGTAACAGCGTCTGACAGCAGTTTAAAACCTCTTCTGCACCCCTCCTCTGAGCCCCCAGAGGAAAAGAGGGGTTTGCCATACAGTAGCACAGCCATGCTACACTCACTTCTGGAAACATCAGGCCTTGTAAGAGGAAGCATTAACACAGAGAGGCTGTATTTAGGCCTCCATCAAGCACAAACCTGTCTGCTAGGATGTCCAAAAGCCTTTCTGCTATCTGTAACTGAAGACCACCTTCATGATCATGGTGCCTCTCTTACTCTACTGCAGATTAGCTCACCTACAGGCCTTGCAGTGAGATTGCATCTTCTGCTCTTACAAAGCCATGTAGTCCTCTTCTGCCATCCAAAACTGCAATGCCTCTGTGGTTCCGCACTGTCTGCTCATTCCACAAACTGTTTCAAATACACCGTTTGCCATGGCCATTTTTGTTGTGTTTGAGTAAAAGCCATTTCACTACTGTTGCCTCTTGGAGAAAAAGCAGAAAAACAGAGGAGGGACTTGTTTTAACCTGTTCCAAATAGCTTCTTGACACAACCAAAGTTCAGCAAAAGAGCAGTCCTTTCAGACTAAGGTAACAACCCTCCACAGTCCTGACTGTGTTGGGTTGATGCTATGTCACATCAAGTAGCAGATTCTGCATACAAACAGGGTATCAAAGACATGTGTTAAATAGCAGTTTAATCAGATTTCCTATGTTGGACAGACTGAATCCCAAACCATCTTAGAAAAATCTTGAAGCTGATGGTGGTTTACCACAACTGTGGCAACATGGAAGACTGCCTCGATGAATTTAGAGAAAAAAGGGACCTGCCACTCTTGCCTGAAGGCAGGCAGATAACAACAACATAATTCAATTTTTTCCAAACCCTGTGTAGTTCAGTCCACTTTATTTACCCACTGTATTATTTTGTTTCGCTTCTACTTTTCCTCATCATGTGAGAGCGACATAAACAACAGAACCAAAATACGATAGAAAAGACATATTTTGCAACTCAAGCATTGTAAATAAACTCAGTAAAACTGCAGATATCAGCTCTAGAGGGGAGGTGCACGTAGTAAACAAGGAAGGGGATAACTAGGGTTTGTGAGGTGGAAAGGCAAGGATGGAGGAAAGAACTACATCCTGTCTAGGAATATAATTGAAAAGAAGGACCAAATATGAAGTAGAGATTCACCAAAGCACTGTTTGTTCCTATGTAAATTTAAATAAAGGTGAAAATTTAAAGGAACTCATGAGATCAGCTTGAACCATTGATGACGGCTGCACATACATCTGCGCATACACATACAGATGATGAAAATAAAGATGATGAAGGTGACTGGTTTGGAGTATGAGATCTCAAACTTATATCAGATGGAAAAAAAAGCACCATTACTATGAAATAAAAAGGTAGCCCATATGAAGCAACCCTAACAACAGTAAATAAGAGGGAAAATATCCTGAAGAACATAAATCTGCTACAAAAAATCAGATAAATTAAGCGTGGAAAATGTAATAGTGGACAAGAATTACTTTTTAGTTACTGCAACAAGGAAGAGGCCACCAGTGAGGGCACAGAAACATTCCTCTTAATAGAAGACAGAAATGTATTAGCAACAAAATCTAAATAAATAACAAATCCTTTCAAAAGCCACTTGTTGAGAGAAACAACCTCGGAACTAGTGAAATCTGTATGATTCATACAGTGGAAGGAAAGAAACAGCCATCCTTGAGGGTAAAGAGTTTTCTCATCTTGAGCTACATTTATTTTCTATTTTCAAAATTTTTTATTCACAAAAATCAGATTTCATTAGAAATTTATTGAATCATATGCACTGAAGAGATATAATTTTTGCTGACACTGAAGAAATGAGTTGGAGAGTAGCACAAAACCTCCCATTTTCAAGTATTCTCTAGAATAGTTTGGCATGCATAGATTTCCATAGATTTGGACTGCTTTTTCCTCCTCACTCACTCACAACAAAATCATGAGGAAGCAAGAACCCTGAATCAACAATGTAATCTGGCATGTTTTCTACTTGGTTTATAGCTATCTATAAAATGCCCGAGATCATTCTGAAATGTTAGCAAAAGAGAAAACAGTGGCTAGAAGAATTTTTAAAGTATCCTTTTAAAAACTCTTAAAATAAAAAACACATTTGCCCTCAGAGGGAGATAACATTACAGTTTCAAAATAACTTTTTAAGTACACAGGAATGTTGATGAAGAAAGAACAGCACTCGCCTGATATAAACACAGAAAATAAGGTTTTTAAGAGGTTATCCTGCAATCCTTCCATGCTTCCTCTGGTCTCAGAATATGTAATTTGGAGGCATTGTTTTTTTGCCTCTAAAGGTAGCTCAGTCAGAGATTTGTGCTTCCATTCATGAAGAACGATAAGGAAACCAGAAAGAACAAGGGAACTAATACATTTTATTTCAAAATACTGACTTAGTTCTGATAAACATCCTCAAACAATAAAGTTTTTCTTAATTTTTGTACTGTGCATCTTCTCTTGGATTAACAGGAGAGATAATATACATGAGGAATGGCTCTGGCTCCTGCTGTATCCCCTGTTTATCACCATACTGCAGCTCAGTGGGAGCTTTAGGAGGGAAAATACAGAAATATGATCAGGTCAATATATTTAATATAAACTTTTTTTGCTACATTTTCAGAGCCTCAGCAGGAAGCCAACCTGTGCCCTCTATGCTGATAAACCTCAAAAAAGAGGCTTTGATGACACCTACATCTCTCTTTTACTGGAGAGTGGGGGAAAGAAGGGAGACGAGAGTTGTTTATTGAGAAACCTACGAAGTGTATTTAGTTCTATAGAACTTTAAATAAATAACTGCTCTCATCCTGAATTTAATATTCAAAATGACATAAAATAAATGTCTGGACCAGCTACTAAACAACTGGCATAAAAGTAAAGCATTCACACCAGACATTACTAAAATTGGCACAGAAGATACACAGACAATAATCAGATCTGCTAAATACAGCCTAACATTACGCTCTTATCAGGGAAGGTAATCATACCTGCTACAACATTTTAAATACGAGCACCTTAATAACTTTTGGCTAAACATATAAGATGCACTTTGGCATTTCAACAATCCCTTTGGCTGTGTGCAGAGTAGAGTTTTTCAGACTACATTCCTTGCCCCTGTGCAGCCTCTATATATTTATCTCAAGTACAACTCCTCACTTTCTTTGTGCAAAATACACGCACACAAAAAAGAAAAGGGGTCAGAATCACCTACAGGAAACAAAGATGCAGCACTTACATTTAAAAAGGTTGTTTTCCATCTTGTGTCAGGGTTAGCAAGAACTCAACATAGGAAACATTAAAATGATAGCGTAAGAATTTTCAAATGTGGCCAAGTCTCCCTTCTTGAGGTAGCTGTTCAATGTTTTGGTTCTAGATTTGCACTATTGTGCCAGGAGAGACAGGTCCATCAATGATATTTCCCAATAATGTGATGTTTCAATTAATGTAAAAAAAAATTAAATGATAGGTTAATGTCCTAAAAGGGGCATTTCCAGAATTAGATAAAGGTGCATTCAAAAGGTTTCTGCTTATTTAGCATAAGGACTTAAAAGGATTATATAAACATCAGACCTAAAATACTTCCCCACTCCAAAACAATATATGTAACAAAAACTCAGGGAGGCAAGGGAAGATGGTTTTGTTAAGTATGTTCCCTACATGCTTATTATTTTAATCTGATGGACACAAACCAGTGATTTGCAATTTGAACAAAAACGCTTTGAGGTTCCCATTCTACAAGCCAAATCTTTCGAGTTTTATGTTGCAGCATCAGAGGACTCAACAAAATTATAACCTGTTATTTCAGCCTTCTTTGATGAATAGATATAAAAATTAATTAAAAGGTTTAATGGCATTCTTCCACTTCTTTCACAGTGGAACTTTTTGTAAATCACCCATTGCCTGCTAAGCATTTACTAGTGTAAAAATTTCTATAGCCTATAAAACACAGTGCTCTTCATTTTGACAATTCATCTTATTCATTCTCCATTCATATGGAGTTATTTTAAAAGACAGAACCTTTTCTAGACAGTTTCTGAAGTGGTACCAAAATGCTCTTGATAAAAAGAAATCCACCCTCCAAATTGTGAAGTTTCTGGTCTTATTTTAACGGTTTAATCTATCTCTTTCTGAGACAAAAGGGAACTCATACATCCTCCAGCAGAACAAGATGGATTAAACAGATAAATTACAATAGGACATTATACAGCTGATTTCAGACAGTGCTGGAGGGGCACCAGCCTGCTAAATCCAGTGTGCAGTAGTTCAGGCAGAGAATTCAAGCCAGCCTATGGAGAAATCGAATAGGGATCCAGCATTGAATTAGTTTGCTACAGCAGACTCAAAAACTGGATGAATGGCATGCCTCGCGAGGCTGTTTCATACTGCTCTCGCCAACCCAGAGTCCTCTGTGACCAAGAAGGCCTTTGCTGCTACCAAGTACCCTGGAACTTGGGTACAACATCCTCCTTCATCAAACAAGGCTCCAGCCTGACTAAAACCAGGGTGCAGAAGTCCAGGCAGGGAATCCCAGCCTACCTGCAAAGATATGAACCATTAAATTAGATAAGGAGTCTTATAGGGGTTCCCCTGCTACCTTCAAATTCCAAAGCGGGTAGGGAAGAGCCTACAGCCAGGTTGCCCTGAGTTGGGAGTGGTAACAGAGCATGGCTACAGCAGAATTACATGACTGTTAAAGGTACCTAGGCTTTCAGAGGTGGAAGGCAGGGACTAGATAAAGGTCGTGACAAGATAAGTCATGATCATAAGTGACAGGACTAATCAAGCGAGGAAGGCAGAAAACCTGGTGGCAGAATTGACTGGTCGGGTTTACAAAGGCTGACACTACTTGTCAGAAAGAGAATGCAATAAGAAGGAAGGAACTAATGTTCAACTTTGACATACGATTTTTCAGAAGAAAAGGCAAATGTTTGGGCTACTGATTTGACAGAAGTCTATGGATGACTATACCCCATCGGAACAATCCAGACACTGATGCTTGAAGAACAGCAAAAAACAGGTCTCTCCTCCAGCCTCCCCAAAATAAAGTAAATTAATGAACTCAGTGAAGCAAGGAGATCCTTAAGACATTTGGATGTCTAGGGATACTACATCAAATAAAAAACTATTCTTAATTACCTCAGTTTCTGGGAACTGCCCAAATCAGTAGCCTGTATGTTAAGACAGCAGGCACCTATGTGTTTTGACCACATCACCTTGTAAACAGGGAAAAGTAACATCAATGGGGACAAAAATAATTAGTGGATGAGAGTTGATGACTCCAGTTAGGGGTTTTGTTACTGTTTTGGGAGTGGAATTACATGGATTCTAAAATCCCAGTGAACAGGAACTCTCCCAAGTTTGGGACGGGGTACAGAGTTTAAATCCAACAGCTTAATGGTTAGTGTCTGGGGCTCAGGGATGTTAAAATCAATCAACTTCAAACAAGAGAGGAATAGTCCTAATTTTTTACATAATTTCTTGGAGGATGACAGAAGAAGAGATTTTTAGTATTATGCATATTCTTGTCCTACCTGTATAGAATGTTTGTGCGCACAACCCAAGTAAAATGGCTGTTGCCTCAATTGTTACTAACACTTTCCTTTACAGTGTTTTCCCACAAACTGCTCCCTTTAACTGAACCTGCGAAATCTAAAATATTAGTATCCATGGAAGGAACACAGGAGGGAAACACGCCAGTATTTTGTCTTACAAATGTATTAAGCACATGAAAATGCATTTCTGCTACTGACTGGGCATGCTCGGTTAGACCAGAATTATTAGTATTGAAAATAAACATGTAGAAACTAACACCAAGTGATAGATTTCTGAACACAATGCTGGAGAACAGGTTTGTCCTGCCCTTGTTGAAGAATGGGAAAAGCTTTCAGAAGGTTCACTCTCAGCGGTAAAGCAGCAGCTCTTTAACAGAAGCAGGTTTCTGAAGCATCTTAACAACTCTCACTGGTGACTGGTTACATCTTACCAGCGGTCCCTGCAGGTCCTGTACCCTGACAGGCAGAATGAAAAGATTCTCTAACGGGGCCGCTGGCTGTCAGAAGCCACCAGCTGGCCTGCCAGGGCTTTGCAATCGCAGGGGCCAGCTGACAGTCTGGGTGTTGCTGACCATGCTGAGAAACGTGCCACCCAGCTGCTGTGTGGTCACGTCCATCTGGAGATCTCCAGCCAGACAAATCTCTGGGCCTGTCAGATCTCTTCAGCGAGCCTTGTTATGCAAATTCAATTACTCAAGTGTGCCCTATTACCGCTGGCTAACTGCTCCTAGCACCAGTCTCACACTGACAGTCAGCTCACACTTTTACCCACCAAAAGTACCTCATTTATTCTTGCTCGACTATTCCCTTGTATCATTAAGGCAGAACAGACAGAGTCCACAGTACTGTAACCTCTCTGCAGTGGGTTACTCTTCCTTGCAAAGAGCTTAGAGAGAAATTAATTTAAAAACATAGAGCATCTAATCAAACATGAGTTAAAGCCACACTATCTACATAATTTACCACTAGAAACAGGGATTATAAAACTTTAACAGAATTCTGGCTCATCTGACAAATATTTTAAAAGGCAAACAAATAAACATGAAACAGAATGTTCAGGAAAATGTGAATTGTGCTTGAGGTAATCGCTTTAACACAGGCTTACAGGTAATGAAAAGTAAGATTTCTCATTTTATCCAGCACGCTGGTGTTCAGATTTGTTCAACTAGCACGACTGCTACAGCAATAACCTCCCACTTCTTTCACATACATATTTACTGCATCTATTTAGATGTAGTCTGAGCTATTAGTAGTTTTCCCTGACAGAGAGATATGAAAGATTTTACTTAGAGAATTCATCATGTAACTACAAAAATGTATAATAGAAAAGTTTGATGAAGATTTAGAAGGGAAGAGTTAAGCATCATACTGCTGATTTGCTCAGTATATAAATGTTTTTGCTCAAAATATCATTGTGAATTTGCATGCCTTCATTATGAAAAGTTATTCAAAAGCTGACATGAGAAATGTGAGCAGATAAAACAGCTATTATAGAACAAACTAGTGTATCTGTATCTAGCATATAAGAAAAATGTAAATATTTGTGCTTTTCAAACTACTACTAAGTAAAAGAAATCCTGTTAGTGAACAAGAATATTGGAGAGGTTTTCTAAAGCAAAGAATTCAGCTATACTGAATACAAGGCTACAGCATGGTTACTCAGCTAGATCAATACACAGCGTGTTTTACAACCGATTCAGGTCTCAGGGCAGATAATAACAAACCAAGCCAAGTCTCTCTAACCTGGTATTCTTTTCCTTCCCAGGAATGAAGTTGCCTTTCTAAGTGAGTTTTGGTAAAGAAAAAAGGAGTCTGGGGAGATTTGCTTTAAAAACCTACCATTTACCCTCAAAACGTTTTGTCTTTGAAAATGACTGCTAAACAAATCGAAAAAAACCCCACAGCATTGGAAGACTCTGGGGAAAAATATTAAGATGCAATCATAAGGCTGTAAGTTTATTAATGCCTAGGAACTTGAGCTGTTGTGAGGAAGATCTGAGTCAAGCTTAGGGAGAAACTGGAAACATCGCACAGCACACAGAACACTTGGCATGAGTAAGGGAGATGGGAAGAAAGATATATTTGAGAGGCATTGTTGTGTTAAGTCTTGAAAGGGGAAGATATGCGATGCAGACAGAGATCAGAAACAAGGAAAAGGATTCCAGGAATACATTTACAGCAGACTGCAAGAAATGAAGACTTTAGGTGAAAGATAAAAGAAGGAGACAAAGGATCCTGAGAGGCCAAGGAGAAGTTAAAATATGCGATTTCCCAAGCCCTGAGGTAACTGGGTCATGGACCATTGTCATACCAATAGTATGGGAAAATTCTCAAACAAATCTAAGCTAATCCTCTGCAATATTTAAAGCGCACCCAATTTATAGGAAAAAGAAAAGCAAAAGTCAAATATGAACGTGGGACTGGAGTGTGAAAGAGAAAAGTGCTAGTGACGGGGATGGACACAACTGACTAAAACTGTACAACAGCAAAACCTTTCTAAGATCGTAAAATAGTGTGAGAGGGATGGAAAGATGTTTTTGCAAAATGGAGCACATGATAAAGAAAACACATTTGCAAGTACACCAGAAAATGGATGTTTAAATTCAGAACAAAACTGATACAGACAGAAAAAGTTATTTTGAACCACCTTTAG
The DNA here is from genome assembly GCF_037038585.1 of Patagioenas fasciata. NCBI lineage: Eukaryota > Metazoa > Chordata > Aves > Columbiformes > Columbidae > Patagioenas > Patagioenas fasciata. The sequence continues at coordinate 133,370,319 of NC_092521.1, read as the reverse complement.
GTTTATTCTTCATTTTTTATAAAGGCACCTAAATTCAATTAAGCAAGCTAACTTAAACAAAACCTTAACAGCCTTACTGAAGGATCCTAATAAATGGTATAAATAACCCCCAAAAAATCAGAAAGATTACCATTCCCAAATTAAATTATTTTTGTTGAATTAGGCAGGGGTAGATGGGAAAAAGAGCAAAAGAGAAGTATAATGGAAATGCTCACTATTGGCACATCTGGTTTTGATTTAGGAGGAGTGCTTTTGGAGGAGCTTTAAGAACTCAATCCTAACAAAGCCAAATATAGTTTTGTGAAAATCAACCAAGGGATGGAACTCAGATGCCTCTCTCCCTACCCTCTCCTTCTTAAACAGGTGGCATGAAAAAGTGTGTTTTTCTTTTTTTTTTTTTTTTAAATGAGAGAGTAGAATAGTCTAAGAGAACACCAAATCTAAAATGAGTTTCATTCTACTTTCTATCCACAAAAAACACATTATCCCTATTTAGGGGTAACTTAGCACTCTGGGAAAATTCTGCTTCATTGAAGTCATCCTGAATGACACCTTCCACGTGAAAAAATATGGATAGCTCTGATGACACCACCCTCAGGCTACTGCTATCTGATAAAACCAAGTCAACTTTGCTACAAAATTTCTGTAACGATAATGCAAATATTATTGTCAGACTCAGGCTATTAATCACTACTTATGTGACATTAACGTTTATTTATTACAAATCAAGATACAACTATACAAATCAAAATTAAAGCAGCAATACTGACCCACATTCCATTGGCAAGAAAGACATGGACAGATAATCCAAAGACAGGTATTTCAACAAAATGGAGAAAACCTAATGTCAGCTAACTCAGTCACCTGAGAAATACCCTCAAGATGATACGACTCTGTCACTGGTATTATCCAGTACTGATCCACTCTAACTACATTAAGGAGTAATTTCACTTTCTGTATTCCTTAGCCACAGAACTGGCAGCCAAGCTCTTAATAGTTCAGTTTCTCGCTAAGAAAAAGGGCATAACTATTTCCCACCAAGAGACTGAATGCAAGTAGACATTGGAGAAATAGCTCCTTTTGGTGACTCCTCTATCTCAATCTCTTGTTTCCTACCAGATGTAAGAACAGGTGCATCACATAGGGTATTTCTAGACCAAGCTATAAAGCATTGTGGTTTTCCTCCAAAAATGCCAAAGAAATCATAAAGTTTGTTCGTGCAGTTCTCACGGCAAGTTTTATTCCTGCATTATGCAGGATTCTGCACTGATGTTTCATATAAAACATCAGCTTTAAAGCTCACATGGTTCAAGGTTCTCATTAAAACTGGTTGAGCAGCTTAGCCTCCCCCACACATACATTCAAAAATTCTGGAGTTAAGAAGAGCCAGGAGGTTCTTTTTATATAATTTTTTTAATCCGAAGGGCTGAAATCCTACATGAGAATAAAATGATAATTATTTATTCTTAACCTCCGTCATTTCCTTGCTGCCTGATGCAGTCAAGTCTGACAATGGATATGCCTCCTAGACTTTTAACCGTGTCTAATGAAGTTGTGAGGGTTGGTAGACATATATACTGATTTAATTCTTTAATTTAATCCTAACAAACTTCTGCACTAAAAGGTAACTTGTGTCAGTGCATTAATTTCATAGATCAATACTGAACTGGATTAGAAAAAATTTGAGTGCTAGTTTTTAGTTTGTTGCCTTAGAATTTGGTTGAATGTCCCTTTACCATCACACCTTGAGAAAAGCCAAACATGGACAGGCTCCTTATTCAATCTACACTGTGCCAGCATATACCTCCACCACTACCTACTATCAGATACTTAATTTTTAGATGAAACTATAATTATTTTCATCCTTTCCCTTGTGTTTCAAATTCCATTTCAACAGTCTGAAAGTCTCCCCATTCTAGCTGCATCCTTGTGAAACCAATACAACCAGAACATGTTAGCCACAGAGCTGTGTGGCTCATCAATTATCTCTATATTGGATTTACATTTTAGTATTATTTTTTCAGACCTACTTCTCATATACTCTAACATTTATTTGTTTTGTATGTTAATGCATATTAAAAAGAAGATTTCACTAATTAGCATGCAAGCATGTACAGTGACTGTCTTAAAAAAAGAAAATGTCTTAAGTGCATTCAGCTAATTCATAATTGGGCAGCAATGAGGAGTTAATCAAGTGTTTTTTCCTTAGTGAATCCACTTTATATTAATATTTATCAACATTGAACTGCATTTGACTCCATGTTTCTTGATCAAGCATCTTAATTTGTTGCCTTACAATTTAATTGAATGTACTTTTGTCATCATGTCCCCCCAAAAGCCAATGTATCTTGTTTTTCCTACCCTCAAGTGATCAAAATAATTTTGAAGGACTTACAAAAGATTTTTTTTCTTTTTTTCCAGATAACCAGTTCATAATGTGGAGATGAAATTGTGGGGGTGGGAGGGAACTCTACCACCCATAATACTTCTAGATTCAAAGAGCCACAGCAGGTAGTGAATAATGCAGAACAGAAAGGAAGGATAAGAAGGCTGTAGTTTTCCCATTCTGAAGGCAGAGACAGATCTCAGAGAGATTAGAGAAGTAAATCTCTCCTTAGATCAGAATCAGTTCACTTAGGGCGACTGCCACTGATTAAAGGGGATTTTAAAGGGTTAGAAAAAAGCAACTTTTATGTCTAGCAAGAGCTTCTATTCATCTGGGCTGTCAGAAAACGTTTGGTCGTCTCCTTTTGTAATGATTCACTTTGGCTACCCAGCCTGTTGCATCCAGTCACTGGCTGATGGCAGCCAGGGCCCTTCCTGGGCTCGCTGGAATACTGTTGAGAGAAAAGAGATCTTTTGCACTTGAAGATGGCTTCTACATGGTATTGGGATCCTTTCCATGCCAGCTGTTGGGTATCTGCAGTACCTGTTCCACATTCCCAGCAGCCACCATGCTGCTTCTCAGAGCCCGTTCTCATAGAGGAATTAAGAGTAGACCAAATGCACGCAAAAATATTAAGAGCAGACATCAAATGAGCCCAGAAGAAGAGAATATAAGTGTGGACCTGAATGTAATTCTTTCAGTATTTCATTTGGTGAAAAAATCTAGCTCATCTGCCGTTACAAAATTTTAGCCCTTTATACCAAGATACAAGCCAAAGGAAGAAGATAACAAAGTAGGAACACGTATGTTCCTTGCCTCAGCTCATTATGAGCAGAGTGCTGAATGATTTCTGTGAAAACCCTTCCTTCATGTACGTGAGATTAATAATGGAGTCTGTAAGGTCATTTCTTCAGTAATTTTCAAGTTCTCTGAAAACTGAAGTGGTCAAGTCAGAACTATAATCAAGGCAGAAACAGAAGGATGTCTGTGACAAGTGTTCACCTTGTAAAGACACTATGACAAGTAATTTATTCCAAAACAGATGGGAGCCGCTATTTCCATATAGCAAGCTTCCATCCAACTCGCACAAAAACCCACAAATATATCTGCAAGATTTTAACGCACATGATCCAAGAAAATGAATAAATAATAAACACTTCCCAGCATTTCACAGAACTTGCCTAAAGATGTAGACTTGAGACTTCGGAAAGAAAGAAAAATAATTGCAGACATAGGCACACAGGCAAAGAAAAGGCCTAACAGAGGCACCTGTAAAGATGTGCACTGGACAAAAATTATTTGCACAGTGCAATTAAGAAAACAAAACCAAATTTTATAATAGTTCCCTCCAAAAATATACAAATCTTAAATATGAAAAAGAATCAGGAGTTGCTCCCTCCTTTATCATTAGCTGAACATCCAGGAACAGGTTTTTTTCACCCTATTTTTCTCCATAAAATTTGATATTTACATCTATCTCCTATTCCACCTGCATAAAAAGAACATTAAAAAAGACTAAATCACAGAGGTGCAAGAATATTTACTACAGATATATCTCTGCAAATTGTTCTGAGGATACAATCTATATTACAATAATGAACATTTAATAAAAATGTACTCTACTGATGCAGATCTGCTTGATAAAATTCTGAACTTATTTTTGCCCCAAACTTTTATTTGTATAATTTTTACATGACAATAGTGCATCCCTACTGGTGTTCTTTTACTTTGTGAAAGGAAGTCTGGGCAAGAAATACACAAATTCAGTCGGTACACTGACTTTCCATTTCTTTCAACTCTGCCTTTTGATTTTGCATTTAAATATTATCAAGACTTGCTAATAAAAACTCCATAATCATACTGAATTACTTTGCAGTTTTTAACTTCGTGTCACTGTCTCTAGATTTCTGCTTTGAGCATGTCTACAGCACAATCTACACCTCATGTCAGACAAACAAGCCAAGTGCAAAACAAGTTAATACACATATTTAAAATGTACAACCAGAGCAACATGAAGTTCCTACTCCTTTTTACAGCTAACACAGGTATTTATGTAGTACAACACAGTCTGACATGTAAGTACAACTTCACATACAACCAATAAAGCAATCAAACCTAAATGCAGTTAGTTTCCTTCTGAAAAGAATTATCCAGAGAAAACTGTAACTCTGATCAAGACATAAACCACAGAAGAACAGACATGCATGGACATGGGAGCATTCTTGGGACCAACAAGAATGATTATTACGTTGATGAAAAAAGTACAAATGGTACATCACCCAGTTGTGAGGCTGATGCCAACCATACATACATCTTTTCAGTTTCAGTCATGGTCTCTGGAACAGCAATTCCTTCAAACAGACTCTCTGAGGTCTCATATGAAAAAATATTCATGCTAACTAAATTAAGAAATTTGGTTTTAGCATTTATTTTTGTTGTTTGAGTAAAAACTACAAGTCACACTTTCCTCTGCGAGGTTGCTCTGGCCAAACAGGCTGTTATCTGAGATTTGTATTGCAACCACTTAATGGGCAGCATTAAGTAGGAAGACTTAAGTAAAGCCACTATGGATACATTTCCCAGGCCTGACAAGCCATATCTTCTCTATGGCAAAGGAAACTCTTAGTTTCTCCGCTGCTCCCAGCATCTGCTACTGAACTTTGACGAACTGTAGAAAAGAAGTTACAAGTCACAAAGCCCAAGAGTAAGAGACAACCATGGAAAAAGCCCTGCAATATCAGCAGAACATGATGCTAAACTACAGAGATGGCTTGAGGACGATTTGCAAATAGGAGACTGGGAGGAAGAAAATGCAGAATCACAATGAGACCCAGGAGTCCCAAGTCACAAATAGGAGACCCAAGGAGACCAAGGAGAGAGATTTATAATATAGCACATTTTTCTTGCCTGGGAGAAGCACTTTCCCCTTGAAACACTTCACTGGAGGAAGTTAAGACAATACCATATGGCCACCTGAACAAGGCAAAGAAGAGTGGGCCAGCAGAGGCCTATCATTAAAGAGGGCAAGAGATGTGTACAATTAAACCATCAAAGCAACAGCTACACCACAGATAACCCAGTAGGAAAAAAAAAAAGATAGTAGATGAGAAAATTTAGTCTCGTGGAATGACAGTCAGAAACTTTTTAGTCACACTTTTCAGTCATTTGAGATAGAGAAAGCTTCCTTCTGCCTCCTTGAAATGGTTTCTTCGCAATTTGCTTTGTCACGCTACAAGCATCTTTTCTACACTGGCTGTGGGTACAGGCTGCTGCCTCAGTTTCCAAGCAAAGTTAAATCCTACAGCAGGTTCATCTTTGTTTCAAAGCAAGAAGCACTGTATTGAATTTCTTGCTGTGTAATACGCTCCCTTTCAAGGTTCTCCTGAACACACACATACTGTGGGTCATAGGTCTGGGACAGCAGTACCATGCAACAAACCATGTGCCAACCTCCTGCAATTCTCCCCAAACCTCTCCTGCAAGAGGCCCACCATAATGGTGGTCTGGTACTACTCCTTTCAGTAGACCGGCCATGTCCTCCTTGTTGTCCTGCCACTCTGTCATCCTGTTTATGTTAATCAAGTCTCTGCTCTAGCTATATTAGCTGAGAGATCAATTCAAAAGAACAGCTGACCTGGCCAGTCCCCCCAAAGCCACACTGGATACTCTAATGATTGCAGCAAGTGCAAGAGGATAGTAATCATTCAAATAAATGCTCTCATAATTCCTAGCAAGGACAGAGATGGAAACGGACATTAATTACTTATTTCTGTTCATTCTCAAGAGCAACTTTCCAAATCTACCCTCATATGGAATCCATTTCTCTCATGTTCAATGACTTAAAATTGACAGAGCTGGTCTTGGTGGTAAGGTAGAGCCACTGCCAAAAATGGGACCCACAGAAGCATTTCTGTGAACATCTCCCTGGCCATCAGAGAAGGGAGAAGATGACCTTTGGCAAAGTCACCTTAGCTCCCACAGTAAAATTGTACAAGTTACATAAAGAAGAGTACTTGTGCTCCAGGTTCCCTGGAACTGCTGCTAAACCTCAGGTGCCAGAACTGGAGGCTATGTCAGGAAGAATGAATTTAAATATTCCTTAACATTCATCAACCCAGTGAGTCACAACATTCACCCAGGCAGTACTTCTCCATCAAGAGTTTCAAACCCCTAAAGCAAAGTTTTCTTTACTAGAAACTCCTGCAGTAATCTCCATATCTATGCATAGCACTGACTATATTAAGCTGAAGGGCATGTAGGCTCCTTCCTACAGATCTGCGGGGGAGATTATTTCCCACGAGAACAAGATGTACTGATGTCATCAAACCAGACAGACACCAACTCTTCTCATCACAAGGTATGAAAAACCACCTCTATGATCTGTACTTTAACTATGGAGGTAGAGAGGCTCATGAGTTTTACCCTTATCTCCTGCTACTCCTTGCCCTTTTCAGTGAATAATAAGGCACTAACCATTTACATAAGACTTAAAAGTCATTCTCTAAAGCTCTCACTCAAACTGTATTTATGATCTGTAGGAAAGTGAATGAAACAGCACAGGCTGAACCACCAGCAATATGTGAAGGGAAGCTCAGAACCACATTTTCTTTATATTTATTCTTGACAATCGCCCACCTTTCTCAAAGTTAAAAGGAGGCAAACCAGATTCAGAGCTCAAATGAAAAACAGCTGACTGAAAATAAATGCCACTAGCAACAAGTGTTTATAGTCATCAAAATATGGAAATACGAAAAACCTGCACTCTGCGGTGTAAGTGCAGTAGAGGTGACAAGGGGAATATCAGAGCTAACAAATCCTGCCAAACCTCTGCAGCAGAACATATAGACACAATATGTGGCTAGCCAGAAGTCTGCTGGTCTACTGGGCTACACTATAATAACACACTGCAGATAAAAATCAGGACAGAATTTCCATGTCACAGAAGTGAGGTGGTGGCAAAGAAAGAACAAGGTGCAGCGGAGCCACAGATAAAATCCCCACCTCACAGTATAATGCAGAAACTCCAATCAACAGCCAAATACACTTAAAAAAATAGGTAGTAGCAAACACGCCCATTCCTCTCGCAATAGTACCTCACTGCATTAGTCCCTCACTGACCTAAGCTGATTTCACAATTTTTACGATTTTTTTTTCTAGAGATGTTCCTAATTGTGGATTTAGCTATCCAAGAGACATGCCCTTCTACTGATAAATACAGCCTCCAACAAATGCTATCTACCATGTTAATCAACACCAGATGTATGCATGCAAGCTATGGAAATTGTACAGCAGTTACACCAAGACTGTGGATTTTGATACCATTAAAAGAAAATGAAATAAAAAAAATATGAAGTCACTCCCTAACTACAATGCATTCTGAGCTAACATAGATTCGGTGTTTTTTCCCCCTTATAAATAAAAATAAACCCTTATAAACTAAGCGAGCTTCAAATGAAGCCATTTATTGTATTTTCTGCTTTAAAAATAAAGCAGAAGCAGCTCGATTATTATGGCAATAGATGGAGGAGGACGGTCTGTAATACTAAAATTTAGGCGTCACGATTTATGGCTCATTTATTGTTCATAGTCAGAAAAGGGCTTGGCTGTCTGACCTGTAGAAAAATACACTGGCACTGCTGTTAAGACTGATAATGCATCCATGTGTGCTACAGACAGTGCTTCTGCCAGGCATTTTTCTAAATAGGTTCCTGTAACATTTGAACTCTAGTTCAGTCAGAAATTTAGAGAAATTAATTTCTGAGACCCTACTAGAAGTTCTTTGTGCATCCATTCCTAGAATATCATAAGGTCAAAGATTCAATATCAGAAGCTTACTTGCATTCTCTCAGGACTCCAGGACAGTGTCTTTGCTTTATTTGGCCACTTAATGTCTTCTAACAGTCAGAAGTGCCTTTTACAGAAGTTATTTTGTATCTCCACATTATACTGGCAGCATGATAAAGCCCCTTGTTTTAACTAGCACGTACAATTAGGTGAAAAGCATTACAGAATAAGAGATTTAGATCTCATTACACTTGCTGCCAGACAGTAAAAACCAAAAACGCAGCAAACTAAATTTCTAGGGAGAGATAACAGAGGATATTTCGTATTATCCTCATGTTAAGAGGGCTACTGAAGTATCCCTCAACATATGTAAAAATGTGGTCACATTGCCATAAATTCAGTATGTGGGAAGTGTTGGTACTAATTACTGGTATAGAACCTTGACATTAGACATTGCAAAAACCAAGCATCATCTAGACTAGCTTTGACAGCAAAGAGATAATTATTAGGCTTCTACTCTTAAGGATTTCCCAGGACTTACTAATACTAGCACACAAAAAAACCCCGATCAAAGAATAGAAGCTTTTTTCGTTGTGATAAAATGACCTGCCTCTAAGAAAAAGATTACTTATGATCCGACAATAAAAGACGCACTTAACAACTGCTTTGTCATGGGCTTGCTATAGACATCCTAATAATATCATGATTTTTCATTTTCACAGAAACATCCTAGGAGGTCATTGACTAAATATGTCAAGTTTCCTGAAAGCTGCAGATTTAGAAAAAGAACTACATATTGCCTATTTACTTCCCTTTGGCTTTGTCACCATCAATCCAGGCAAAGACAAGCCACCAAATCTGTGACTGAATTCATGCAATGAAAACCACATAGTCAAAGAAATTATAGATTCATGTATCAACTTGTCCGAATTCTGGCTCCCAAACACAACTTGACATGCAAAGCCTATTTTCAAAACTACTTCAATAATGTGAATCAGAACTACAGTTACATGTGCCTTTGGATCGCTTGCACACTTTCATATGTTAAGACCAATTTTTAGACTCTCAGAGCTGTTGTGTTTAAAATTCCAAAAACATGTCTAAGGTATAGTGTTCATCAAACAAGACCCAGAAGTTTCAAATATGTCACACCTCAAAAAAAAAAAACCCAGGGCTGATAAGAAAAGTATACCTGCAAAGAATTTTCATTCTACCATGTACTTCTTTTCCCTAGCATTTTGGGATATGACTCTGGCATCTACCTCTGACCTCTGCACACTGGCTACAAAACCTCTTAGGTGGGATGTGAGGGTGGCACAGGACCTGGTTAAGGAGACAGGGTTGGTGGAATCTCCATCTTTGAAGGATTTCAACACTTGGCAGAAGAAAGCCACAGACCACCTCATTCAATCTTGTCAACAGTCTTGCTTTGAGCGGAAAGCTGGACTAGATGACCTCCAGAATTCCCTGTTAATCAGGACTTCTCTGAAAATGAGACACCAGGACAGCACACTGGTATTTCCTTCCCAATGAGTGATGGAAAACATCCCCTTCAAACAGACCAGATTTCAGAACAGCTCTGGAGTGCAAGAAGTAGTCTGGGATTGTGCTAACCTATGTTGCCCTTTAGTTTCTCTAGTTTTGCAATGCTTCCTCAGGTTGTTTATGCCCATGACAAAGCCCTGAGGAAATTATATTCTTCATCAAATAGGTCTATAGCTTTTCTGTTAGCCAAAGCAAGCTTAACATTAACCAAGCTATTTCTTTAGGGTATAATATTCTCATTCAGACTAACTGCTCCCACAAAAGCAAGGCATAAAAGTTCCTCATTCTATATTTGGAGACAGAGATAAACCCTTTGCACTTTGAGTTCATCAGTACACAATTCTCCAAGCCAGCACCCCTATGCGTAGAGTCCTCTCTCTTCCCTACGCTCCCTTCCTGGTTCCACTTAGTGACTCCGGGTCTGTCTCACCTACATGGATGACACTTCAGCTTTTTCTTGGGCAGTTCACAGTCCAGCAGTGTCACACTCTCCTCCCAATACTGACTACAACATTTTCTACTTAGATATTTTTCTGCGAAGTTCACCTGTTTAGGAAAGCTGCATGCTTCAGAGACTACGCGAAAAAAACTACAGGTGAAGCAAAGCAGCATCTTCAGCACGCTGCTCTCACTTTTAAAAATAATTCCCCCCAAAAAGTCAAGCCGCCCCTGCTCCCCAAGAAATTTTAGGAGAAAAATTTAGGCTAAGCTAAGACTTCTAGGATAGTCTTATTTCTCCTCACCTTTTGACTTCCTGCCTTTAGAGAATGTTCTTCCTCCAAAACAGTCTCTAACACCTTACTAGCCTGTTCACTTTTACTGGGAAGCACACACCTTTCCATCCTGACTTTCCTTCACCATACACATCCATGCTCTCAGTCATTCAAATGGACTTGTCAGTAGAAGAAAATCACATTGTTCAGTATTCCTCATCATTCAGTACCTACAGCTCCCAGTTGCTACCTTCTCGTTGCTTCCCATGCATACCCTGAATAAAGTATCGATTACTCCTACTGTTCAACACTTACTGTTGATTACTCTTAGTGTTACTCTATTGGTCTTCAGAGGATACAGGTTCTTTTCATAATACAGGAAACAAGTGTGCCACTCAAAAGAAAAACAAAGTTAACAGATGAACTCAGACACATTCTAGAGTCAGGTCAACTAGCCTTGAAAAAGATTGTTAAGTATTAAATAATGACAAAGTGTAGCTTCATCTAATTAACAGATACAGCTTGTACTATGCTGGTGAATTTTTCTTCAAAACCATCAAAATGGTAAAAAGTAGTCTATCAATAGGGATAAAAAACTTTCGATTTTTTTTTTAACTAAAAATGAATTGATTTTTATCTAAAATGTTATAAACCCCAGCATTATTAAGGAAGGCAAAATGTTGATGACATGCTTAGAACACAACCACCCTAATTCAACACACTGTGTAGAGCTGACAAAGAATGTCAGTTTTGCAAAAAATGGTAACATAAAATATATTTTCCACTGTGTCTAAGCATATTAATCTGAGTATTCTATAGTACTATACATTATATATATAATAAATATGTTATTTATATATAAATAATTTCAAAATTATCTCAGTCTTGTAAGGCATTGCAACATTGCAACTTTTAAGTGTTAAATGATTTAACACAGATACAAAACTTGTATCTGAGAAATTTAAAATCTATCAGTTCTCCTTTCTATAAACTTCTTATAGTAGCAAAAAAAAAAAAAAAAATTGACTATATAATCCTTAATGCAACAGAAATAATTCATCAAGAGGGTAAGGTGTATGCTACTAAAATTACTGTCATTTCCCAGCTTCAAAACATATTTGTCTGAAATGTGGAATGCAGTAAATACATCAGAGAATATCTTATTACCCAATAATGTACACAGTCAGCTACCTCACTGATGACATAAAATTATTATTTTAGGTTCTTGTTGTTGTAAGAAAATGTTACACTTTTTGTTGTTCATTTTATTGGGTCATTTCTGATATGTAAGGTAGGACATCATAAGATAACAGAAAAGAACATGGATATAAGTGCACATAAAAACACTATTTAACATGTCCTATCAACTAGCACCTAGAAAGTCCATAGGTGAGAACTTCAAACTGTTTATGTACACTGTTACTTGCTTGAAACATTATTTCCGAAGTCATTAAAAAGGTCAAATTAGGAACAAGCAATGATGTACTTAAAATTTCAAGATCGAATTTTCCCGGTTTACTGGTTGTCACCTTGTTTAATAGGTGTTTTATTTTTAAGAAAACAAAAAAAATCCAAAAGTATTTTTATCAGCTATGTTGTTCACAAACCAGCAAAGGACAGAAATGCATGATTTTCTACAATGCTTATTATTCCTCATAGAGAGGAAACCCCTTGCCTGTTGCTCTAATGAGTATTTTTTTGGGTTTTTTTCAACAGAGTAATAATCTGAAACAGATATACAAACACACATATAAAAGATGTTCTCTGACACCTTCTCTCCCCTCTTCCTCGTCAAATGAAGTGGGCCACAAGAAGACCACAAAAGATCTAGGATTTTATATTCCAGTTGCTCTTGAATAGTTTTTACTCTAATATCCGTGTTCTCCACACCGTTCAACACAGTAACCTCATGGTTCACAAACACTCCAGCCCACACTCCACTTCCTCACAAAACGGATTTTCTTATTAGAGTTACTTGGTGTCCTGGGAAGGGGAAGTTCTGCAATCTCGCCGCGCTCTGTGCCCTCAGACACAGCCCTGAGCAAAGAAAGGTGCAGGGAAGCACAACTACGGGAGAAAAACTTGAGATGAGAACCGGGGCTGACCTTTGAAAAGTTACTACACCTCTTGCAGATGCTGTTCCTCACTGTTCTCAGTCCTGTGCCACGACCCAACATATGCCAGCTGAGAATTCTGCAGATTTCAGTGCTCAGAGTCGCTGGGGCTTCTAAGGTTGTCCCTTATGATGTCTTTACTTACCAATTTCATACCCAGTTTACAAAATGATAATTCTCTTATCCCAGAAAATAGCGAAGCCAATGGTCCCAACATCTACTTTAAAAGCTTGAGGGTGTTTTCTATGGAAGCAGCTTTAATTTCTTCCTCCACCTTTACTTCCAAGGACATATGAGCTGGAGTGTAAACCAGAGGTCAGGAGTTTCACATGTTTCCATTAGTGTGGTATCTTTACTCTGCCACTAACTAGTGCTTCATTAAACTATAGCCAGATCCTTTGTATACATCTAAATGTATCTTAAAAAAACCCACAACTTTTGACAATAAAGTATCCAAACACTTTTCAGATTTTCTAGAGACCACATGCTACATATTTAAGCATTTCCATTTTTACTGATCCAAGCCAAAACCATTTACAAACAGAAGGAAGAAAAATATCAGAAGTGACTATGTCGGAAATAACTCTAGTAAAGTTCGAAGCAGTAAGTATACAAATACTATAAAATCCAGCCACTCTTAAATGACTGTAGCTGTAACTGATTATAGTAATTAAACATTCCCATTATACACTTTTATTGAATTTTCTATTTTAAAAAAGATGTTTCTCAAATTACTTCAAAAATGCGATACACAGCACTGTCATGGCTTTGACACAATATGTATACACACACATTACATCAAATGAAAAGTCAAAGAGAATTCTGTTTTCTGAAGTCATTAAATGATGTTTTATTACTTTGTTCTTCTCCCTTCCCTCACTCCACAATTTTTATCTAGCTAGCTCAAGCAATGCACCAGATCTTAAATTGATATTATTATTCTATATTTTTTATTTTACTTTTTCCAGACTTTCTGCTTTTTCACCTCTGTGCTGTGAATCCTGTAACAGTGCTCAGCAACAGCGGTGTCACACTGAATAGAACCAGTAGACAGGGAATCAAAACTGTGTAATGGTTAAACAGGTCTATAAGCAAACCCCTCCGACATACAGAGATTCTTTTCTCAGCAATCATTATTTTTAATGAGGCCAGTTTACTTTTGGAATCTTGGCAAAAACCAGTCATTTACTCTAGTCCTAGAGCAATGACTGCAAACTGGGCAAACATAAAGATTACATGCAATGTAAAATCTGCATGTGCATATCATTACACAAAAAACTCCACGATGTGCTGGGAAAGAGGCCTGTCAAGCTATCGTGTTTGGTAATGAAAATAACAGTTTTATTCCAAACCAGTCTACTGTACCAGATTTGATAGAACAAGTGTTAACTAAATGTTGTGCTTAAAAGCTTTGATGAGAAAATCTAACACGTTAAACTAAGAAACAGTTGAAGGACAGCAGGAGGCAATTCCAGAACACAGGCACAATCTATAAAGGCAAACTACCACAGCTTTTTGATGTTAAGTAAGCAGCAATATCAGTATACAACAAAGCTTAGAGGCAGACTTGTATCAAGTTTAAAAGTTTAATATCCAGGGTCAAAAGCCTCAATTACCTATTCTGCTACTACTTTCCTTGGTGAAGAAATCAAGGTTAAAGTATGATTTGCTGGGAGCATTACCTAAATTATCAAATAGGGCTTTTCTTATTCCCTTAGTATCAGAATTTTCAGTATTTTGGTTATGCTGCATCTCAGATACTCAGACTACAGCAAAACCTGTATGTTTGGACTTCAACAAGGTGGGAGGTCAGAGATATGTACTTTGAAAACATATACATTTCTTAAAGAGTTATGCCCATTAAATGGCGTAAGAAAAAGGGTAATGGCACAACAGGAGTGGCACTTAGTAAAACTGCAGATAAATCATGGCGATAGCACTTTAAATTCATCCATTTCAGGGGAAAGCATGAAAGTACACATTTAAAAAATAGAAAACTTACTCAAACTAGAAATTTACCATGTTTTTGACTATGTTATTGTATTAAATTTGTCACACAGGTCACATGGCACATATTACTAGCTATTTAATAATTAATTAATAGGTGAATTATGACTTTCCAGTTATTTTTCATGAACCATATACAAAACAGTTTGGAGGGTATGATTAAATGGTAACTGGAAAAGGAGGAAAGATTTATTCTTAAGGCAGAAGAGGAAGAAAAAAACAACTTCATAATTTTACTTCTTCATCTTTATTTTGAATATAGCAAGATATCATTGTACTCAACACAGGAAAACACATGGATTCCTCTACATATTCTTCTATCCCTGTCCACTCCACATATTTTAAGAAATTATTGTGATCTTCACAGTGGATGAATCTAAGCTCATTCATTAAGTGAGGAACGTGATTCTGTTGTTATCACCTTGTCAAAGCAAAAAAAGCTTTGCCAATAAACTGACATAGCAATTTTATCACTTCTTACGTTTTGTAAACAAAATCTAGAATAAAATCACTTTGGTTTTTAGGAATATTAATCCTCATTATCAAATATTCTAAATTAAGCCCTGAAAGTTAGAGCATATGAACGGGATGGAAGGGAGAAATGTCTTTTGTACAAATCTTTTTATGAATTATCAATTGCCAATTTTGAGCAGGCTGGGCTGCAATGCCACCTGGTGGCTCAGAAAAAATAACAGAATTCTGTTTGAACAGTGTTTAACAGCTTGGAAAGCAGGTAATATTCTATTAAAATACCAAACATGGCAACAATGTTTAAGTTAATAATTTGCATTTCTTAGCTAACAAGTCTTTTTTCATTCTGCTGCTCCTAGCGTGCAGTATTTTAAGTTTTTAAGTTCACATGTCAAGACCTAACCTCAGCTGGAATTTTACAATTGTTTTGAATTGCAAGTTGAACTTGCCGATGAGTATATTATACTGTAAACAGTTGTCCACATACACACAGAGTCTAATTTGCACGATTGATGCCAAAGTTGAATTTTTCCCCATTTGAGGAAAAATCAAATACCGCAGAAGTCTAAAAGGAAGGTTACTGAAATGCTTTGTAAAATTACACTGTATAATTAATTCCATAGTAAGAACATTTTTATGGTGTGTGTTGGTGACCTTTTATTACCATCAAGTTCACAATGCTGGTGGGCTGCCTTTTAATCCCTCCGCAGACAAAGGCCCTAAATAAACACAGATCCCTTCCTGGGAAAAAGTCCTCTCTGGTTAAATGGTAAGGAAATGAGTAAATCATTAGTAATCTTTAAAGCCAAAGCTATAAACTCAAGTTACCTTAAGTTAAAATGAAAGTGTCCTGCAAGAGTTTCAAAGTTCTGTCACAGATAGAAATCTCCAGCTCTTGACTCCAGACTAGGCGCCAGCTGATAAACAAACAATTTAAGTCAAGAGCTGGAGAATTCCCAGCTTTTTCATTTAATGGCTTTGGCCAAGAGTATTTATTGCCTCCAGTTTTATTCTCACTTAGCTCTAAGAGGAAATTTAAACTCATCATTATCTTAAAGCCCCATATGGGCCACAGTCAGCTCACCTGATAGAGCTCCTTTTACTCTGCATAAGTTCTACTCCCTGCTAGAAGTGATGTAATAGTGTAAACTAATTAAATGTAGTTTTAGGCTGACTTTTTAATAGGCTAAATAAATTCTGTTCAATATGGTTTATATTCCCACTTGGGGCACTAACAACTCCAAAAAGTTTAACTTTACAGTTTCCAGTCTAAACTACTAGTAGTTTACTCCATAATGGACAATTGAAATAAACAAACAAACAAACAGTCTCCAACAACAAAAGCATCCAACTGTTACAAGCAACTGTGTTGAAAATTCTTTGCCATAAACTGATTCATTGGCACCAAAGGGCACACAGAATTGTGAAAAAGCAGACTGCATTACAATTCCAATATTTCAAACAAAACATTTCAGGAATGCCAGAACATATATGTAATTAAAATCTGGTGTTTAGTACTCATTCTGGTTTTGTAATAGAATGAAAACAAGCAAACTTATGGAGCTGGGAATTAAATATTAACTAAACATCCGTGATTAAGCCAAGTTGTGGAATGCGGTCAGCAAGTCCAACACCAAAATATTTTATCCTAACTCAAAAGGAAGACAGCATCATCCTGTGCCTCAGATTCTGCCTTCCTCCTTTTTCTGTTCTAAAACTATATATTAGGAGGAGGTTAGAATTCTTTAAGAGATTCTAATGCTTATTTCACCTCAGATATTCTTAAATCCATCATGTTTTAGACTCAGCACTTGACACCTTATCCCAAGCATCTCCTCCTAAGAAAATGTATTTGTCACGTATATTAATAGTTTAGACTCTTTTAACTTAAGAAATAAATTTCATAAATGTTAGAGATGGAGAATTGTGCTTAGCAAAAAGTCTGACTACCATTCCTCAAGGGTTAATAGAACTCAAACTTGAAACCAGGAGGTTGTATTTCCCTCCCACCCAGCACCCTCCCCACAAAACACTTTCCTAACCTGACTTGGCTGAAAAAGCCAATTAATTGTTCCAGTGTCTGCCAAGACTTCTTATTCCTTTAAAAATGCGGATAGCGTTTGAGACAGCTGGCTATTCCAAACCCAGGTAACACCCCTAAATGTGGAAAGAATGAGGGAACATGAATTATGATCAGTATTTTAAATGGATTTGAAATGAAATAGATAGACAGATATCTTAAACCTACTGTATTTCCAGCATATATTATTTAAAAAGGAAAACACAGTGTCAAGATGTCTCTGCTGTTCCACTGAGTATATGGAAGCAGTTTAATGCAAATTGCATTAAAATACGTGGAACTAGTTTTCCTGTCTTTGTTAAGAACTGATAGTACAGATACTATGATGTCATGTAAAACATACACACATGCGAAGCAACCACCAAGTCACAGACAAGAATGTTTCTAAGCCTGAGACATTGCAATCCCTACAGAAATTGCTCATTTTAGGTCAAGTTAAGGTTATTGCAAGGCAGAGGAAAGAAACCCTATGACAGTTGTATGCCAAGTATCTGGCTTAGCATTGAGTGGAGAACCGCAATTAAATCCTTATTTACTCTTCTACATGAATAAGAGGTTTAAAATATGCTACAGTACTAGGGAAAGCAAGAAAAAAAATCCATAAAGCTCATTTTGCAACATCTCTGCTCATTAAGAAGTTCATACTACAGAACTGCTGCTGACTGAGCTGTACATGGAGTCAAAGTGAAGAGGAAGGAGAAAATGAAACATGAAACATTAACTGTTAATAACTAGAACACTAATTCATATAAAGTGATATTATTTTACTCTATCGCAATAAGTTACTCTTTTATAATATCTTATATTTTAGAAGGAGTAGCAGTTATTTATATTGTCTATAGCATTTCCACTATCATCAATTAAATACACCAGATATATTGTATGTCTATCCTCTCACTTCAGATTTAAGCCACTGGTTTTCTTTTTGGAAATAATCTCCCATTTGAGTTAAGAGGAATGGCTGAATGTGATGTATTTTGTGCACTTCTGAAAATCCTTCTACAGTACACTAAACCACAGGTAATGGTGAGCCAATCCTGACAGTTTCTACATTCTGGGAAAAATTACAGAAGTTTCCATGAGTATATGAAAATTAACACAAGAAAAGAAAATCAGAGACTGCTTTTTTGGGGAGCATGTTTATGTCTTTTTGGCCATTTTAGTTTGTTCACTTTTGTTTGGTTTTCAAGGAAAAGAAAAATGTTCAGAGCCTGTGTGCAACACTAACAAAGACGGTCTTCATGCCTGAACTGTGACTTCTCCAGCTTAATTCTCCCTCTTCCTAAGCTTAATTTCGATGCAGCTTAGTTAAATACATAAGAACTATGGAGTTCTATCTCATGATAGAGAGTATTTATTCATAGTGGCAATTAAATTTGTTGGCCCTCATAGGAACTATCTGATTAGGAAGGCAGAGTAATGATGGGCTGCACAAATTAGCTCCAGAGTTCTAAGGTATCCAAGTTGTATTGCCCTTATCCTGAGCTTGGGAAGTCCAGATCCAGTTGAAGCAGCACATGCAGGTGACCAAGAGCAGGTAGATACCTTCCTAGGGAGAGTTGTCAGTACAGATACACATTCTAATAATACTTGGCAAAGTCGCAAAGTACAGTGGTTTTAGCAACCTACACAAACAGTAAAAACTCTACAGTAAAGCCAGGCATCAATAAAAGAAACACACATTGCAGCTGCTTTTGCAACTGCAGTCTATGCCAGGAACTTCCAGACAAGTACCTTTCAGCTAATAAACCTTCTCCTGTTCTCTTTCCCTCCCACAATCCTGTGTATTTTGTCACTGAAAACCTGGGGCAAGAACTGGAATTTAGAAAAAGCATTTTATTTCATCAGCCAATGTAGAGGATACTCAAGTTGTTATAGAATAAAGTGACAGAGATTCAAGAATGCTCATTCCCAGCTGCAACCTCACGAGACCGAGCAGTATACCTACTAGAGTGGATGAAGGGAGGGGGAAAATGGACATTATTTCTGCTTCAATTAGAGAGTTAGGAAGCATTTAAAGTGAGTCAGCTGTTGTTGTGATGAAGAAACACAAATAGAGTGGCAATGAAACATAGCACCTTGCAAAGCCTAAATACATAGTTTTGCTTCAAGGTCATGTTTGCAGGAGACATTGTTTTGAAAATAACTATAAAATATTCTAATGCAATACTATCCCATTTCCAAGAAAGGCAGGAAGAAGTCATTGTGATGAGTTACATTTTAGCAAGGTTTAAATTATGTATCAGTAAGGTTAGATGCTGAAAATAGCAAACGACAAATCCTTGAACTTAAGTGACAGCAAATAATAAATCCTCTATGTTTAGGCTGGGATGAAGGGCATTTCCAAATAATTAAAACGACTAGCTTATAGCTGCACAAAAAGTCCAGCCAAATCATGCCCAGGATATCAGCTCTACATCGTGCTTTGAAACTCTTGAGTTTCAAAGATAGCAACTCAGTAGTATAAGACAGACAGATTACCCCCCAGACACTTAACAGACACTGAGGACACACCTCTTCAACCTGCACTAAATTCCTACTGAAATGGACAGACTTAAATAGATGCTTAAGTGTTATATGCTGAATTGGAGCTTTATAGATGTGCTCTATTAAGGTACTTCTAATGATTTTCTTTCATATGACTGCATATAGTTTACATTTTTTGATCCTTACCAATAAAGTGATACCAGTGAAATAAAGTGATACCAGTGAAAATACCAGTAAAATTAAAGTTTTGATAGTGATTAACTAATCATGTGTTTTGTGACATTTGCTATTTCTGTAAGCTTCTGTTTCCCGAATCCAAAGCTGAAAATAGCAGGTTTTAATATATACTAAAGTTTCAGACTTCAGTGCTTTTAAACGTTTATGTCAACAAACTAAAAATAAACTAATAAAATTTTAAATTAGTTGTCTCTAAAACATTCAAAATTTGGAATGTTTCATCTATGAATTCATTAACATTTGGAATTAAGGAAAAAAAGGCAAGATTGAGAAGACTTTCAAATGTTTCAAGCATTCAATAAGCTTTTGGTATCTACTGCCATAATTAATTACACTCCTGCTTCCCTTCTCCCTCTTGTTAATAAAGAGAAGACAAAACACAAAAAATGCGATTTTATTACTTGTTTGTTCAATCAGTAATCTGCATTAACTACCTGAAAAAAGAAGACGCCAAAATGATGAGTTCACAAGAAGCTGCCAAACCACATATCCTCTCCCCACTTTGTTTTCCATTGAGTATCTTTTTCTTGTGAGTAATTCAATAGCAAGGGGGGGGAAAAAAGCTATTGTACTTTACTGCTTCTTGCACAATGTGATGAAAGAACTGACTCAGAAACTTGTTTTCTATTTTCAGCTGTATTATTTGGTCTAATAAAAACTTCTGCCTCTCTGTACACAATTTCCCTTCTTTGTATTCTTAAACCACGATGTAAAAGAACACGTACTGTGCTACTATGACTAGTACTGAAGCATTATAGATATCTATTATTTGTGTGGCAAGAATTTAATTAGCATAATAATCCAGTGCTGTGGCAAGAATTTATGACTAAGAAAGAGCTGAAATTCCTCTGTGGTTCAGCATTCAGGAGCAAAGGAAAACTGCAACTCACACCACTTCTAGACTCCAAGGATTACTGCACCCAAGCAGTAATTTACACACATCCCACAAGAAATGGCAGAGCCATAGGAAATGCCACTCTTAACCACACAGAGTTACATTGGACTGACAACTGCATTCGGCCTGTCTTTTTCCAATTAAGCTCCATCTGTTCCTCGGTTGGACTGGTTGGCTTGAGGCCTCTCAACAGAGCATCCACTGCGTGTTATTGCATCTCCTTCCCAAAAACCTTTCGCTGCCAGAAGCCAGGGGATGCTTCCTCAAAGCATGTCACTGGGCAAGGGCAGGCGAGACGGGTGGGTGAGTGGGAGTGAATGTGTGGCACATGAGCACTGGGGGCAGCCTGAAAAAGCATGGGTTTAGTAACTTTGACACATCCAAGGAAGGGTTAAGTACCTACAAAATAAAATAAAAAGCACCATTTTTCTTTCATTATATAGTCTGACCAAAAAGCTTCTGAAACCAAAGTTAAATACTGTGCTCCTTTCCACTTCCCAACATACACACTCTAAAATAAATAATGGCCAAACTGATTTAAATGAAATTCTGTAGAAGAATTTGTGCTTGGATGAAAATAGCACATTTGAGCCTGAAGCAAAAGTACAACCGCCAAGTTATAAACCTCTCAAAGGGAAAGTTTATAATGGAAATGCCAACAGACCCTTAACTATAGTGGAGCTGTTAGGTGCCAACATATAAATAATTGTAGGTTTTGTGGTCACTTATGATAAATTAGATACAGTGCAAGTGGAAACAGTAGGGTTCTGATTCAGTAAACAGTAACGGCCAAGAGTGCATGTTTGGATTTTTAGACAAGTATAGCATAGATTTGATGCTGGCTCTGAAATGGAGTCTACAAGGGACGTTTGGACTTTTTAAAGTAGTAACCAAGCCATATTCTGAATTCTTGAGGGCTTGTAAAATAAAAACTCCTTAACAAGCTTTGCTGCCTACTGTTTCAATCTTCCAAGAATCCTTTAACCGAGTCACCAAAAAATGGCTCATTCAAGATTGGTATAATTGTCTACTAAGGAAAACAACCTAGTAAGTGCATGTAGTCACATTTAGTGTTAAGAATTGTTAAGCATACTAATACAGTGGGAAAAAAGTGCCAGTGACCAAACAGTAACAGATTAATCACCTCGTTCTTTATTATGTGTGCCAGTCACCGCACACATAGAAATGCCTTCCTATATTCCAGTTCATTATAGCACGGGAGTTATGTATTCCAGTGATCAGGTATGTTCACTCTGGCCCTGGGAGGCATCTATTGCAATATGTCACAGCAGTCAAGCCCCTCGCCTTAGCATGATGTACTGAGGCAGTGAGAGATGCCATTAGTGCTCTCTGTGGGAACTTCCATCTTGGACAGGGTGGGAGCCCTCGGAGGCAACCAGGATCCAGGCCAAGGCTGCTGAGAGGATGCTCCATCTCAGGAAACTCTCCTGCTTGCCAAATTCACATCAGCTTCTCATTTAGTGCTTCTGCTACTAAACCTTCCCACTGCCCCAGCATCACCCCTAGCTCCCCACTAATACAAATTATGAGTTATCTGCAGAAATAGGAAAGCTATACACACTCCTAGTTTACTCTAACTAGAGCTCTATTACTACAATGTTTCACATGCTGATAACACTACTGAAAATTCCTTTCTGCAATTGTCCTCCAACTTTTAAAGGAGAGAGGGAATCTCCATGCTTCCAGCATACACAACAAAAAAAACAAAAAGCATTTAGCTGTTCCCAAATACTTCTTTCAGACTACTAGAAATTGTAGCAATTTTGGGAAATAGTTTAATCAGAAAAATGCTGGACATCAGAAATCAACCAAGTTTGAAGAGCTATGTATGGTCATACACCTGTACAGATTATCTACAAGTTACTTTTATATTGATTTCTCAAAAGTCATGATTTTAAGCAAAACGAAGAAATCTAACACAAATGAAACATGGGTAGTACAAAGCCAATGTGACCTCTGTACTCCCACTGGCAAATACACTAAGAGCCACCAGCCACACATTCCCACTACACATTCCCAGAAAGCAAAGGAAACACAGATTGAAAACAAAATGATAGCAAAAATGTGCTGTTTCTGACTGCATATGGCTAAACTACATAGTTACTGAGTAACTAGGATCTTACACAGTTTGCAGTAACCCATATCAAATGAAGCAAATAGATAATATCTGCATGCAAGACAGTATTCTGGCCAATGACCTCAACTACACATTAAAAAAAAAAAATTAGTTTACCAACACTTAAACAACACAAAGGGATACTACAAAATCATTACATAGATTTATTTAAAATACATAAAGGTTTTAATAAAGCATTACACAGTGTTTCACGCTCCCCTCCCCATTTTACTGCAGAGAAATTTAACATTCTTCCACAGTGCAGAATAATTAAAATACAACTGCTTACAGAACCAGGAACAGAAACTGAAGGGTCAGCAGTAGGGTGACATTTCCATGCATTACACTGTTCCTGTCATGCCACTCTTTAACTCTTCTTATGAACAGATACAGGTTAAAGCTGTCTAAAGTCTAGAAAATTCCATGAGCTCTGTCCCAGCGAAAATACAGGAATGAACACGATAACTAAGTTTTAAGGGTTAAAGTTGTAGGTCAAATACAGTGCAGTAAGTAATTTTGTTTTCACTTCAGGTCCTATGTTGTGCTTGGCATGAAGAGAACTGTAGTTAAAAACTCTTTCTTCAGCTCTGGAACTGCATGACTCTTCCGTCCTCTGCATTTCACTGGATCGAAGCGGTGAGCCAACAGGACTAAACACTGTTGCACAAACTGAAAGGCGAACATTTAAATAGTTTCTATGCTCACAGCTGAATCCTATATGCTTATCAAGAGTAAAAGGCAATACTGTTTCCCTTATGCTTTTATTTAATAATATAAATAATTTTTTTTTAAAATGTGGTTGGAGGAGGAAAAATTAGGAAATCTTTACATTTCTATGAGCTCTCTGTGGATTAACCAGGAGCAGTCTTGCTAAGGACAAAAGCTCAGTCTATCTAATTGTCTCGCAACGAGCAAAACTGCAGTAAGTACTATGAACATGGAGTAATTTTCAGATATTAGTTTAATGCGCAGAGGAAACAGTGTTCAAACATCCTCCTCTTTTTTATTAACACAACTTAAGAGACTTGTCAAGACATACAGATGCCTTCCACTACAAGAGAACTTTCTGCAATGAACCAGTGACTTAGAGTGGTTCCAGATCATCATGTGATATCATCACACATAAATCCCATCCTTGCCAAACTCGTCACCCTGACTTTAAAAAGGAAACACAAGTAACCCAGGTTACTAGCCTCATCTAGATGGGGGTCAATAACAGATCAACTTTCATTCCTACTGATCCTGGATTCAGCCATCTAGGGGATCAACAAACAATTTACTTTCAAGGCTTGCACTACAAGAAAATGGCAGTTGTTCCTGCCTGCAAAGTTTCCCTCATTTGTTGTTTTGGTTTGATTTGGGTTTTTTAACTCCTTTAAAATTGTTGAAGTATTTAATGGGCCTACAAAGGAGTCTCCTTCAACACAGAGTAGTTTGCACAAACGTGTCCTAAGACTTTGGTTCAGGTACTTAGGATGTCAATGTTTCTTCTTGTGTCTAGAGTAAGATCTGCAGATCTCCCTTGCTGAATAAGAGACAAAATAAAACATGCAATTCTAAGTCTTCAGTGGCCAAATCCACTTAAATGAATCAGGTTTCTCTGGACTTTTTTTTTTTTAATAGGACTTGCATCTACAGTCTGGAAAAGTCTGTTTAAGTCAAGACTGAATTGCAAGTAAACCTGCTTTGCATTAAGATCCAGAATAAGTGCGTTTTCTCCTGTGGCACCTCCAATGCTTGTAGCTGGTGGGGGCGGTCCCCACATTGAATGCTGCCTTGCAGGCACAGTACACTCCCAGGTCTACTCTGTGCTGCACCTTCCAGTCTGTACTTGCTGCTCAGGTGTGCTGTGGTGCCAGGCTTGGTGCCACGCACGTGCCATCCACATTCAGCATAGTACAGAATTAGGAGTCGGGAGAAGTCAGGAGGTTATTAAGGTCCGGTGCTCATCATCTTCAGTGTCCCAAGCACAGGAGTCATGCTAGATTTTTCAGCTAAATGAAAAATACACACTTTGAACAAGATGCTCTGTTTAAAGAGCGAAAAGAGAGAAAAAACAGCCTGTGAACATTTAAACCAAAACAAACTTTGTAGAAAGCTTCAAAGTCATCATTGCATTCCAGAAACATTCCCAAACACCACCTGCAACTCTTTAACATTAAAAGTTCTCTCAATGAAGTAACTAAAAATTTAAAAATTAAATTAATTTTTATTCCCTGGGACTTACGGCAGGCTGAAATGTGTGGATGTTTCTTACTCTTTGTATCTCAGAACACTTGACAGGATGACACAGCTATTAGCATGAAAGTAACCACAAACAAACAGAGCCACTATTAGGAATGCAGGAACAGCTCATATACAGCCATGGATATTAGAACCAGTTTTACTAAGAAAAGGAATGTTGGCTCTAATTCTGCAGTTATCCCTTATTCTTTTTCAAAGAGTGCCACAGGGATTTTTAACTTCCATCTGGACAGTTTTCTGTTAACTGTTTTTGAACACCATGTGTGAGAACACAACAGAATTGTAGACATTAGAGATGGAAAAGACCTATTAGATCATCCTCCTGCCAGTTAAAGATTTTTCCCTCCAGAATAGTTCCAAGCACTTTGACCATTACCGTTTAAAGCATGTTGAGATACTTGGCTTCGACCATCTCCTTTGAAAAATTATTCCACAGTGTATGAAGAATGTTGTTAGGAAGTTTTTCCTGGTAGATGCAGCATGCATTTTTCTTTCCTTAATAATTTCCAGCCTATTATTCCTGGTTAGATCTCACTGGGCCAGCCTCAATAACTCATCTTTACACCTTCGAATAAATGGAGACAGATACGTCTCCCCACACATCGGTCACTAGTTGGCCAGACTATACGCAGTTTTATAGCCAAAATATTCACAACACTTTAATAAGATCAGTCATTCCACCCTTTTAGTCATTGCAGGAACAATTGTCTCCACCCCACTGAACACTTTTAGATGATACTCTCAACAAATCTGTTTATTCTTCCTTGCCTTCTGCTACCTTTTGCAGTCTTCATAAAATAGAACAAAAAGCATAACAGACTCACAGAAGAAAAATACACGTGCGAAGTCAGCAAATCAGTAAATGTACTATCTAACTCATTGCTGCTGCCAACATTGTGGTTTCTGCACAGGCTTTATATTTCCTCCCTCCCTAGTGTCAAAATACACATTTTGCCAATGTGTAACATTTTCAAGATCTCCATTCCTTTCCATCTTCTTTCCAACAAAAGAGGTCTATTAAACCAGACTTTTTTTGGACAAACATTATTAAATAATTTTAAACATAAGTTATTAGAAATTAGAAGCTTTTTATGCATCTTTGATTTCTACGTATTTCTTTGTCCTCATTTTGCTTCACCCAATCCTTCCCTTTTTTGTTATCAGTTACTTCTTTTTACCTCATCTAAAATTCAGAATAACTCAATAACATGTTTCATATACCTTTAACATGAAGTTTGTACATCTCAATTTCTCCTACCATCCTTAGATCACAAACTTCACAAAAAAAAATAATGTGATCAGATGCATTCAGCAAAAATGTAAACACAGAAATTAAGAAACATTTCAAGAAAGAAAACACTGGGCAAGACACGGAGCAACTGAGGAAGAGCAGCAGCGATGTGAAATTGCTATGCTTGGTACTAGGAGCACAGAGAACATTGTGGCCACTCTACACACACTCAGGCTTTAAAAGTAAAGCATAGAAGCATAAATTCAGAAATAACAATGGAGCAGATATTGCTACGCTTTTAGACCTTTTCCTCACCAACAAGAACACCTGCCCTTGAAGGGGATAAGTCAGAATTATTAGCACTAAATTAATTAACCTGGTTTGTCTTGACAGTGTTTCAAGGATCCTAACAGATACTCCATCACTGCATTAGCAAACCAAAAAGCCAAAGGCAAAAAAAAAATCTCTATATCACTGAATACAGGAAAATCCTTATTTCATGTCTTCTGTTAATTAAAAAGAGTACTTAATCTCTCAAATTAGAGATGTTCAATCAATCAACCAACTCTTCCACTCCTATAAAGTCATAAGATTGCATTTGTCTAAAAAATACATAAAGCTAAATAAACAAAGCAGATACAGCCTAGGAAAGCCAGCAAAAAAGTAGCTCTATGAAGACTCTCCAGTAGAAGAGAGGTCAATTAACCAGGTTTATTCTGGCAAACATATTGATCATGCTTTGTTATTACAATAGAACTTACAAGCTAAGAGATGCAACATTTGAATAACTCATTTTTTATTATTTAGTCTAGTCTTCCAAATCATCTTTGAAAGCATTAGTGTGCACAGACACAGTCTTAACACCTCTGCAAGGTCCTCTCCTCTTCTTCCCTTGGAAAACATACTGCATCAAACCTTCAATATACAAGTAACAGAAACATGTTCACCAATTATTCTGTTTGGCCTGCTTCATCTCTGCTCTCAGTCTGGTCATGCCATTGAAATACATTCTCTCATTCTCCTCTCCAGTTTTGAGAGAGTGACCTTTTTATTTATTTATTTTTTTTTTAAAGCTGCAACCATGACATATATTGCTTTTTGAAAGGACATAAAAGAAAAGATCTTCACAGTATTTCTAAACATTCTTAGCTCCACGTTAAGTACAGACTTGGCCATACATGGAATAAGTCTGCAATTCACTCTTCGAGGGCTCACATTTTACTCCATTACCAGAGAGCTGAAGTCTCAATTTGTTGTGTTACCACTGATATTCTTTCCATCCCTTAACAGTTAGCTTGAGTTTATGGAAGTAGTACTATAAGATGAAACAGTTTGAAATGACAGCTGGAATAGAAACTCCAACCTTTTCTAACCAGCTCCAGCCCATGGTTCCTACAAAAAAAAAAAAGTTTTATTCCACTGTTTATTACCATTTTAGCATGACTACAGTTCTCTACATGGCAGCTCTTATTAACAATTAACAGTCTGACTTTTTTGTTGATGACTATCTTGGCTAAAGTAGATTGTGAGGGAAAAGATCTACCCATGTTTCATTATCTGACCTAAAGAACAATACTTACAAGAGAACTGAAAACAGTTTATGCAT
The DNA here is from genome assembly GCF_037038585.1 of Patagioenas fasciata. Classification (NCBI taxonomy): domain Eukaryota; kingdom Metazoa; phylum Chordata; class Aves; order Columbiformes; family Columbidae; genus Patagioenas; species Patagioenas fasciata. The sequence continues at coordinate 133,342,382 of NC_092521.1, read as the reverse complement.
AATTCCAAAGCCAGAAAAACAAATCAAGCTGTCACATCTTTTCGTGAAGTTCCAGCAGAATGCAGTACAACATATTTAAAGTAAAAGAGGAGTTGAAATAATTTCAAGAGTTACTGGAAGGGAAAAAGTTCAAAAGGTAATATCTGAACACTAACAATGCCTACAATGAAGAAAGCACCACATCAGAAATAAGGAAAATACTTCACCTACTGTACTTCAGAAAATGCATATTTTGTATACTGAATTAAAAAGAGAGAAATGTTACAGTAGCATCAGTGACATTACTGCTAAAGTTTGCTCTGGACTGCAAGCTGAGAATCTGCATAATACTTTCAGTGAAATCTGTGGGAGGACAAACTTGACACAATTCTTAAAGGCTAAATTTAGATTCCTTACTCAGCCAGTAGTGTCTTCAGTGCCAACAGAAGTCAGTTTTAAATATGCTTCTGTGATAATGTGTGCTTTAAAAGCCTTCTATACATACAAAGAATCAGCATCCAGTCTTCGCAAGAAGATAAATTTACTCCTCTAGAACTAAAAAAGTATATATATATTAAATAATCACAGATTTTGAAGATGTTTTCTCATTTGTCCCACACAAAGCTCACAAAGAAGGGCAGCACTGGGAACTGTGGCACAGCTTTCTCATGCAGACCTGCAAGAGATCCTAATCCCAGAGTCAAGTGATTGCTCTCTCTAGACAGCATTAGCAGCATAATCTGCATGCAACTACTGGGATGAGAAGTATTTTCTGAAGTCAGTTAATAAATAATAACACTATAGTAACTTGGTGCATCAACTTCTACTTAATGGGTCCTGACTGTGAGCTGCAAGTAAACACTGTAGGCCGATCATATGAAGATGACACTACTACATTGGCACACAGGCCTATCTGAAAAAGACCAAGAGAGAGAATCTTTTGGGGGTAAGGCTGCAAACAAGCCACTAAAATCTGGCACTAACGCTAGGCCTTAAAATGATACTTAATTTGCAATGTCAAGACGGGATTAAAATCATCACTATTTCTCCATAAGACTTACAGACAAAGTAATTTTCAAAATACTATTTAGTTTGTGAAATAACATGTTCACAGTGTAAATAAACATTAATGTCCATCAGACAACACCCAAATACCTAAAAACACAAGCGGAATTGTCTGCCAAAACCAGCTGGTAAACAGACAGGTCTAAAGAGCGCGGTTGGGGCCTGCTGCTATCTCCTCCTCCTCGCTGCCTCCCACAGACGCCCTCCCTCCCTCACGCTCCTGCCAAGCCCATTGCCTTGCACAGCAACACAATAATGCCTGCCAATTTCTAGAGAGCTGAGCATATTTCTCCATTTAGTGTTTTGTCTAAAGGCCAACGATGCAGTCAGGACTTACAAAAATACCCCAAAGACTTGATGTGTTAGGTCTTGAAATATTAGAAGAACAAAGCATAACATTAAAGCTTTTTTTAAACATAACTTCTCCACATTTTTAGCAGCTGCCCACTTTAAACATGGTTTGTACAGAGCGCTCCTTGGCATTCACAAACACAGTATGTACTAGAAAGCTAAGCATCAATTCTTTCCCCCTCCTTCAGAATATCACTCAACCAGTAACAGACACTAAACAGCAAATAATTTGTATTTAGATAAACCACTAACATCAAAACCAACATTTGTATTCAGCCTAGTCAACTGTATGGTATCATATTAACCCAGTATCGGCATTACTATTAAGGAATATATCAAGGAAAAAGACCTGCAAAACAGCTAGGGTTGTTTTGGAATTAAACTTTTCTTTTTTTTTTTTTTTTTTTCTTTGCATAGTCAGCCTCAAAGCAAAAACTTACAGGTAAAAACAAATTTCAGATGTTTCCAAAAGGTAAAGAATTCCCTCAGGTAAACATATCTGGGGCAAAGGGATTGAAGACAACCACTTTAGGCAGGGGTCTCAAATTCATTTTAACCGGGGCGGGGGGGCACATCAGCCTCGCAGTTGCCTCCAAAGGGCCGAAAGTAATTTTAGGACTGTATAAATTTAGGAGCAGTTACATTGATACAGTCCTGATGTGGCCCCCGGTGAAAATGAATTTGACACCCCTGACATAAGAGATGTCAGAATTGCCCAACAGATAGGTAGAAGGCCATGCTATGTTCAGAAAAGGATCAGGTACATATATAATCCACCCACAATAGACTTTTTTCCTGTGTTTTTTATTTCCAGGCTGACAAGTTCTCTAACTTTATAAAACAAAGACTAATATTTTGGCTGGGAAGCAACAATTTTGTCTTCCCCATTATATTCTTCAATATCACCTACCTGGGTTTTCCTACTTTGTTTTCACATTAGAATTTGGATGAAAATTTTGGCATCTGGTGTGTGCCAAATACTGCCTTAGTTTTCAGTTGAAAATTAAAAAGATGGTTAGTTTTTGCTCCTCACTTACATTTATTTTCATTATCTGAAATTCCGGCTATGATCTTTCTAGTTTGTGCATCATATCTTTGACAAACTCTGTAAGGTCAAATTCTTTTCTATCCTTTCAATTTTTATTCTCTTTCAGGTATAACTCTCTGAACTGTCTCATTAAAGACAGGAAAATAAAGAATTCTCATGATGCCACTTACATTAATTTTTAGAGTGGATTGTAAAAAATTAGGTTTTCTCACCTTCCAGTCCTAGGGGTTTTAGAGAAGAATTCAGTAATAACAGCAATCAGCTATGGTTTTGTTTCAAAACCTCAATTTTATGCTTCTGCTTTCCTCTGTCCATAAAACGGAAGACTTCTCTGCTCTATACTATTTTTTACAAGCAATTAAATCAAGATCAATAGTTTGCAACTTCAAGAATACACAAATATCACCCACATTCTTCCAACTGCTATAAAACCAGAGGAAAGCTCTGTTTTTTCTTGACAACAAATTTCTTTCTTCCCTATTCCTTCTCTCCTTTTTAATTAATTAAAAAGTAGCAGAACTGCTTAATGTTCAACAGTCTTTCCTTAACAAAAAAAACCCAAAACAACAACACAAAAACAAACAACAAAACAAAACAGATGGAGACAGAAGAGATATGATTACCTGTATAAAAATACAATTTTCTTTCAGAAGTTAAATTAAAAGGACCACTGTACCATATCACATGAAAGCTTGGTTTCTCCAGGTCTAACACAAAAGAATAATCCTATACTCTAAAAATATACCTAAAATAACATACATTTCTTTAATGTAATGGAACAAAACAAACAAACAAAAAAAATACTGTACATACAGCAAAGAAAAGCAACGTGTACCAACAAGGGCACAAATTGGTGGCTGAGACTGGAAAGAGAGACATGTCCAGTATGAGCCAAATGTTAATGTTAATGAAGACTTACCTCCAGAAACTGGGGCATCCATAAAAACAGCTCCCATTTTTTCAACGGCTTTGGCTAATTCTTTTGAAACTGCAGGGTCTATAGTACTGGAATCTATTAGCAATGAACCTTTCTTCACTTTCCTAAAATAAAGATTAATTAGTAAGTATTTGTTGCATGAAACATCTGCAACTATTGCCATGGTACTGACTTTCCTCAGCATGATAAATGTACAAGCACTTCTTGGTACACTAATAAACACAAAGTTTTAAACTATTGAGCAAGATCTGCTCAGTATGTGTACTTCTGGGTATGCATACTCCACAATTTTGAGTAAGTCAAAACAGAATAAAACCTGAACACAAGAAAGGATGGTCTTCTTACACAGTATCATTAAAAAATAAAACAAAAAAAAAACCAAAAAGGGTGCATTAGAAAACCTTCCACCAGGCAAGCTTGAGCAGTATATCATATGCAGATCATCTAAGATCTGTTCTAAGCAACTGAATTAAATGTTGATATGGCCTAAAGTTTCATATATAACGATACGATTTTCTTTCTATATAGATATGGAATATTTCAAGTTCTTATCAGAATAGCCTGACTGAATTTTTAATCATTGCTACAGTTTATTCTACATAAAGATCATAACTAACACCATAAAAGCTCACTGCAGACTTAGAGCAAAGCATGGAAAAAAATGCTAAGTTTTCCCATTGTGAGCTAGTAAATTTAGGCAGAAAAATTGTATCCCAGACTGTAGAACACAAAAAGTTGTATATGTGTTTAAAAAAAAAAAAGGTAATTAAATTTTTTTATGAACTCAACAATAAAGAAAATCTATTATGTTATTATATTTTTATCTCTCTTTCCATTCAAATGCACCATGACTTATTGTCCACCGGAGGAGCAAACACCAAAAAATTAAACAACATAATTTTTCAGTCATAAAAAGATGAATAATTTAAAGCTACACCTGACATATGAAGAGCCTCTGTGCACCTTGCATGCTATTGGAAGTACATTGAATTTCACTGAATCAAATTATCTAGATAGCTGGAAGTAGTCTCTTGATATATATATATATACAGTTGTGGACCACACTGTAGTTCCCGACTCAAACAGCACTATGTAACCTAGAATTGGTCCTTTTTCACAGAAGGGATGAGTTGGTGCAACTAGGTGACAGACAGCCCTACATCATCTCTCCTTACGCTCAGGACAAGGAGCAGTGGCACAGGTTCCTTGGTAACACACCAAAATGACTAAGCTAACCCTTAAACACTCCAGAGTATCAATGTTTTCTTCAGTAAACCTTAAAAAGCTTCAGAAAATGACCAAAGTCAAAGCAGTGACCAAGGACCAGGTGATTCAGAGTGACAGTTAACCACTACTGTCAAATTACCCTTCCTTCTTTTGAACAAGGAGGTTGCAAACTGCAGCAATACAGGACTGCTCACCATATCCTCTGCTCCCCCGCAGGATTTTCCACATCTAGGTACTCAAAAGATTAACTGGCTGTATTATATCAGTTAAGCACTGGCGATCGGTCTTCAAAGCACTGCCATCCTGGATCCAGTTCTCCCACAGCTGTTTGCCCAGCTTTGTGGGACTGATCCAATTACCCTTCTTCCCTGGAGGGTCTAAGCTGCTCAGTCCTGCTTTGTGGGGAATTAAACCACAGGCAGGAAGGGAAGGAAGCAACTATTACTCTCTATATTGGAAAGAGAACGGAAAATCCTTCTCTTCTATCTGATTTTCTAAATACTGAACCTTAATATTGCCTATAATCAATAACTAAAAAAAGCTATCATACGTTTTAGAGAATCCACTTTACTTTTGTCTGCTCAATGTTTCTTCACATTATTAACCTGGACAGCAGTAAGATCCGACATGATACTCAAAAGTATTCAGTAGCCTTAGTCAGCCCGCTAGGAGCAGTGCACATGTGGCCAGAAGAGCCTTTTAAATATTATTTGTTTTTTAATTTGGCAAGTCCAAAAACTCTGAGTAAGAGAATTCTGCAAACTATGGATTTTAGGCTTGGTGGAAATCCCTCCGCAAAAGCTGAAAAACACCGTTTCAGATGAAACAGACTCTTCAGATATTTTCTTGTGTAATAAACAGATAATAAGAGCAGAAATTAATAAAGCCTTGTCAGGCATTCTATGTTAATGCACATTAATATTATAAGACACAGTGGCATCTCTTCAGAACATTTCAGTTATGGGATTTCAAGTTAAAAAAGTATTTGAGCAAATAATTTTTGCCAGCAAATATTTTAGTTATACCCATCTGTAGCACATTACATTACCATAAAAGACACATGCAACTGAGAAGATAGATAATAGTCAATTAAGTTGTCTCAAATTCACATAAACTATTATTCTACTGAAAATATAATTAATACTTTAGCCAAAAGCCATTCAAAAGCAAGCACAGCTTAAGAGAACTCAGGTAATTAGAAATATCAATAGTGACAAAACAGAGGAGGACATCAATTTAAGGGCCCTGAAGGCACAGCAAGAGTTACAGCAACAGTCATCATTTGACAAACTGTGTTAACACAGCTTTGAGTACGGTGGGAATTCTCCAGACTACAGCAAATTCTTACTTTAGAATTCCATTTGCTCCTGTGTAAACTTCTATCACATTGGGACTAGAAGGCAGCATGGTAATAATTCTGTCTGCTTTTTCTGCTACATCTGCTGGGGACTCTGTTACCTTTTAAAGAAAAAAAAAAAAATTATATAAGCTTACATTTTCTGAAAAAGAAATGTCAAACATGTTTGCTGGGTTTGTTATTTGTATTTGCAGGCCACCAGTCACAACCAAGCTAGGTGAAAAATTAGAATACAAGACAAACTCTGGCCTCATAATGGAAATGTCAACTAATTGGCTACAGCAACAGAAAAAATTTCAAAAAATGAAAAGGATGTCATGTTACAGAAGTTCCTCCAGAACATCTGTCAGTAGGGATGCTTGCATCACATCAACCCATTCGTGAATCTTCAATTAATTGTAAACAATGCATCTGTACAAAATACCACTCCACAATGTTTCTAAAGAGGGACAACACTAAGGATGACAAAAATCTCACTCTTTTCCTTGGCTTATATACAGCACTGGAAGAGAGGAAGACTGAGGAAAAAAAAGAAAAAAGGTTTAATGTACTTCTAAGCCTTTCCCTAAAAAAATCAGACAAACTGGTAATTCTCATATTATGGCTGACATTTTCAAAAAAAGAAAATTATTGGCTCAAGCATACTTCACCAAAAATGTCTGAATAAGTTTCAAAATATGTTGCTATCTATCTGTTGTTAAATAAACACACCTAACTTACCTTCCCCAGCTCATTCTCAGAGGCAGCAGTATGGTATTTAAGGTACGTACACAGCAAGTGAAATACCAACAGCTAAAGTATTGAGTTTTGCCAATGAACTCAAAGAACGCAGAGTTTTACCCAGAAGGCATCTACCACTGATACTTTTGTCCAGTACTGGTTTTAAATAATTCATTTATTTAAAAAAATGCACTGTTAGCACATTCACAGCTCAGGGAAAATAGCAACAAAAACCTTCAGCTTATTCTTATATCTTCAGCTCACAAAAATCAAATCTGATTTCACTCATTCAGGTAGTTTTACTGAAAGGAATTAGGTTCTGAGCAGAAAGTAGATTTTGTTTGTGGATAGGGCTTACAGTATTTATTTTCCAGCTATTACTGCTGAATGCTGAAGAAGAACCTTAATATTATAATGATATATTCTTCTAGATATATATGCCTTGAGTTTTTAAACTTTAAGAAATGTCTTAAGCAAAATATAAAATGCAGTTATTAGTGTCAATAAATTAGAATTTCCATATCACATGACTGTAGGGTTGAAGAAATTGCGGTTTAACATCTACCTCAAAAATTGGTTCCTTTCCATAATGTAGACGAATAAACAACTTTATGAACTCATTTCACCATTCCTTACCTATTTTTAACTACAGGTATTTGTTATAATTTTTGTTAATTTTGATACCAAAGGCATTTATGTAAATATATCATCTTTTTATATACAATTCTTTTATAAGGTCTCAGCATCAAAGAAAGTAAGGTGTATACCTACTGGTAAGAAATGCTGCATAATAAATATCTTGAAGGATTTCTGGGATACAGCATGATAAACTTCCTGATTTCTGTTTTACTTATTGCAAAATAATTAAAAGAAGGCAAGACCAGATATACCTACTGAGCAAAGCTCTCACTCTCTCTCAAAAAAACCCCAAACAAACCTCACGAAACTGACACGGATGTGACTTAGAAACATGCAGTTTCTGTTTTGAAAGTCTAAGTTAATACTACACAAAATATAATACACAGTTACCAAAGGAAACATACTCTAGTCCAAAGAACACAGGTTAGGAGGAATAAATGGGGCAATTATGAGTAGAAAAGCTTCTATCCCCGATTAATTAATTTTATGATTTGCTCCCCTGGAGACCAGAGAGCCTAGCTCTTTTAATAGAGTATGACACCTTTGTCTTTAGTTCCAAGTATCTCTAGTTTGGTTTGGTCTCAATGTGTATTATTAGAAGAGGAGAGAGGAAGAATGAAGCAAAAAAGTGGGAATTAAAGTGGGAATTGTCATTCTTGGCTTTTGGGTACTGCAACAAATACGATTAATAATCCCAGAGGAAACCTATCTACCTGGTTCAACAAGCAGCATAGAAAACTTGTTTTTTATTTGGGATTTCCTGTCTCAGAAACGAAGGTAAATTATTTGAAAGCTATTAAAAAACATTAAACATTTGCAATCATTAAGAGTATGTGTGTAACTTTAAAAAAACACACCAAATACTAATTGCTGATCACTAGTATAGACCATACTGGCTCAGAGTAGCAGGCCAGTAAGTTCTGTACATATTCTGGTAACTTGCTGGTTCAAGCAAAGTTTTGCAGTATGCAACTGGATAGGGGAGAGTTTTCCTCATACTGGTCATTGCTTTATGCCCTTCAGCATGCACATCTTCTTAGATTTGTTCCAATATGCTTCACTATTTTTTCTCTGTATTTATGATCTGTCAATTAATAATTCTGCTTGCCTGAGATGCCATTTCACTGAATACACTGAAGAAAAATCCATTTTTACGCTGCTTTATGCATCAGATTACTTCAGTAACACTCTCAAACTTGCATATTTGAGATGATTCAAAGATATGTGAAGTGAAGCAAAGTAACTGTGTGACATATGCACTCCGCTGTGTGAGAAAGAAAGGGATAACTATGAGGAAGGGGAAGAACGCAGAGGAAGCCTACTTGCTCACAGCACTGTTCAGTATTCTCCCTTGTTTGTACAACTGCAACTTTGTCCAAGTTTCACCGCAAATGTTCCATATGCTCCTGCTCAGCCAGCCTTCCCTTTACTGTTCACCACCAGCAGGCAGGTGGCTGCCTCCTGACATACACTATTAATACCTCCCAGCTCTTTACTTCACAGGCTAAAGAAAGTGGAGTCACAGAATACGCAGACTTATCAAATATCTCTCATCCTCCACATACCTTAGTATTAGCACTGACTTTAAACAATGGACATTTGACAACATTTACTGTCTCTCGAGGGGCATCTTTTCACCTCTGTAACACTCCTGATGGTTTTACCCTACCAGACAGACCAAGGAGAAAGTAGCCCTTGGAGCCCAATGTTCTTTCTACAGTAGTTTCTATAAGGCCTCCTGGACCCACAAGTTTCCAAGTCCCAAAAAAAATGTTGGGGTAGGATTTACACCTATAGATCAAGAAGAGGAAGTTATGTTCACATATTTTATTTAAGTGTGTTTTATTTGTATTTAAGCCTACCCATGTATTCTCTTAGTGATTTACAATCTTAAAACATAGTTTGGGCTTTATTTTTAAAAGCATTACAGTTCACCTTTAATATCACGTTAAGCCCTGCAGCGGATGCCAAGGATTCCATTACTGTGGTAATAAGCTATCCAAATGGGCAGCCACAGCAAAGAGATCCCACTGCAGAACATAAATTAAAAATGCAACCAATTGTTCAAAACGAACTTCTTTTCCATTTGCCCAGCCTCTTACCAAGGCAGGTCTGGTTCATGCCTGAGGGTCTCAGTTGCTTTAACAAAATAAAAACAGCACCTAGGAAAACAAGCTGAAAAGCTTACTTTCCCTCTTAAGGCCAAGATTCGGTACTTATTCAGGAGGGAACTGTAATTAATTATCAACAGGTACACTTTATCAATTTATCTTTTGGGAATCTTGACATTACCTTGTTATTTAAGACAACTGCAATTAGCTCCAACAGTTTAGACTTTCAAGTCATACAATTCTTCTACCTACGATTTCCTTGCCACTGCTGCAAAATTTCCTCCTTTCCTCTACACTGTCACATCAGATTATTTGAATATATTATTTCGTTTCAGTGTTTTATGCACCTACCCATCCAACACAACGACCTGAACTACTGTAGCTTTGAAGTATGTCAACAACATTCAAATACATTTCAGACACTTAGAAAAGATCGTCCTAACCCTCTGAGAGACTGAATGGGTTTCTGGGTGTATTAACACACTGACAAAAGCAACAGCAGTGACTGGAATGGGGCCAAGATTTCACAGAGTATATGGCAGGAAGGTAAACCTCCTTAATGTGACCAATTTCCTTCCCTTCTTTTTCCTTTTCATTCCTTCCTCTTCTCTCACCACAACCTTCCTCACCTCCAAGAGAGTAAGCACTTAAATAATTAGATTTTTCCCCTGCCCCTGAGGACTGCACCTTGAAGCAGCAGGAAAGCTCATATGTCCCTATTACCCTTATAGCTATGCCAGCAGGAATTTTTAACTAGGGTCACCTAACCTGAAAAGGTCAAAGTAGGAACCAGATGAAAAGCACCCACTGGCCATCTAGACCTGGGGGAGGAGGAAGCAGGAGAAAGGAGGGGGTGAAAGAACAGCCCATCAACCTACTCTCACAAAAAGAGAAAAGGGAAAAAAAAAAACAAACACCCCCCCCCAACACCCGAAACAAACAAACAAACCCACAGCAAAAAACCCTGAAACAAACAAACAATCCCACAACAAAACCCACAAACAAACACATCCCACAACAGCTAGCGAAGTCCAACAAGCTAGCAATTCTGGCTAATGGCATGAAAATTACTTAGAGTAGAATCATAGAATCATAGAATGCCCTGAGTTGGAAGGGACCCACAAGCATCATTGAGTCCAACTCTTGTCCCTGCACATGACAACTCCACAGTTCACAACATCTGTCTGAGGATGTTGTCCAGTCTCTTCTTGAATACTAGAATCATTACTTTGCTCTAAGTGAAACCTCCCAGATTCAGATTGTGTTTATTAATCTGTTTCAGTTCCAACTGTGATCTTAAGCAAGAAAAAAATCAGATTATTTTTAAAATATCACATGCAAAAAACATTAAATACATACAATTATTGTTGGAATAAAGAAAGTTTATTACTGTACCTGAGCACCCAAGTCTTGAAATTCTTTGCATGCTTCTGGGAACACATCATATGCAATAACTGGATATCCATGTTTTACCAGGTTTTTAGCCATTGGATTTCCCATGTTACCCAGCCCAATGAATCCAACTGGGGTTTTGGAAGCCATTGCCCTAGAACACACTGATTTTAAAACAATAAATATCAATATATTTATATTTATATTTTAGAGTCATGCATAACAATGATGTAACAAAAGCTAGCATGTAACTGGCTTGCACCGATTCAGACAATCCAAATAATTTAAAAGGGCAGAAAAGTGATTTCTATTCCAACTAATTTAAACTGTAGACTATATTTCACATTTGGCCACAAATACTACCGCTGAACAATTTTTTACATAGCAAAGAAAATTGTTTTAAATACGAAAAAGTGAGTGTTTCAAAAAGTATAGTAATAATCAAACTTGAGTAACATCCCTGAAAGTTAAGTTCTGAATTTCAGTCTGAGGGGAGCTCAAACACAGACTTAAAATATGCAGTCTTGTCTCTGTTTTGTTATGTACCTAGATATTAAACTGGAAATGCAATATCAAATTTTATATATATTTTACAGACTCCTTATTTGCAACTTTGGTTGCAGTCCCAGGATCTAGTACCTGTTCTCTAGAAATGGACTGAGACTGCCCCTCACAGATAACTACTGGACGCTTCTGATCCTGCACCCAGATGTAAAACACTAACCTAAACATAAAAGTCTCAATAATAAATCACTGCCAATTCTTTGAGACATGTAATCACTTGCACTATGGTTTAAAAGCAAATACTGAAAACTAGAACAAACTAGAGCATAAATACAAACCAATGAAGTCTTTATAGGAATAACCACTGTATTCTATTTGCTGTACTACCAATACAGAACTATAAAGCATAATCTACAATCTACAGAAAATACTACCGTTTCAGTCAGTTACTTTTTACAAGTTGTTAGTGAGTATCAAATGCTGGATATGCATTGCAGGCGTATCAAATGCTGGACAGTAAGTAGCATTGCAGGCATCCATCTACTGCAATCACTGTCTCATCACTCTAAACACGCCTAATTCAAAGGCAGCACAATTTGGCACTGCCGAGATTTCTTTGCCGATTACATAAAATGATGTCTCCTTTACAGCAAAGGAAAAAGTTATGCAGAATAAACACTAAGGCATGTGACAACTAAGCAGCCAAGAACCAAGGCTAACTGACTATGGAACTACTGTAACTCTGAAGTGCACGTACAGAAAATGTGCCTAAGCTGGATCTAGACTCTGAGGTCTCAATGCTTAGCAAAGAATCCTCTCTAAGCCAATAACACTTGATTAATCACTTTAAAGTCTTTCTGACTTTAAGCTCCTTCTTAGCCAGCAATGGTCATGCTCTTTCATTTGCAGCACTATTTTGGAAGTGCCACATCTAATAAATCAGGTTTGTTGAGAGAACTTTGGTCTGTGACAGTTTCCACAGATGCCTGCAGCAATTACATAGCTAGTGAAGTAGCACAATTTAAAATAAGACTGCACTGGGAAAACACTTAGCGCAAACTGAGTTAAGTTAGGAGAAGAGTACAGCACTTTTTAAAGATGTGCTAGGTGTCAAATCTAGGAAGCAAGTTAAAAAAAAGCCTAAAACACCATCATCAGCCATAGCAATCATCTTGGGTTTTTTTTCTTCTTGGAGTTTCTATGAGTCAGTTCTCCCCAGTATCTCACTTACCCTAAGCTAAAATTGCTCCTTTTGCTAGCCTGAAGCTTCCAGCTTCCTGTGGAGGTTCAAGTCCCGGTTTGCAGGATCTCTCTGTCCCTTAATACCAGTGGATCTTATTTACCTTGTCTTCAGTAAAACATTCAAAACAACCTCCTCTAGTATCCTGGTAGCCAAATAGGGAAAGTACACACTGGACTGGACTGCAAGACTGCCTGATGGAAGGAATATTGTCTGGAATGTTGGGCTTAGAGAACAGTGATCTATGGTTCAAAGACCAGCAACAGTCACTTTTGTGGGATGTTCCCCAGAGGTCAATACTGGGGCTTCTGCTGCTTAAAAATTCCATCAATGACTATAATAATGGGACATGAACACCTTCAGCAAGATCATGTGTGACACCAAACTGTGGGGAATGGCTGAAAAACTGCAGGGCATGGCTACCATTCAGAAAGACTGGAAAAATCGGCCTCCAGAAGTTCAGCAAAGACAAACACAATGTCCTGTACTTGGAGCACGACATGCTGTTGCAGGCTGAGGACTGGCTAGACAGGTTGCAACTCTGCAGAAAAGGGCCTGTGGATTCCTGTAGACAAGTCAAGCATGAGTCAGTAGTGCATCCTTGCAGCAACAGATTTTTTTAGATACTGTCCTACATTACCCAGAGCACACCCAACAAATCAAAGAAATAAGTGATTCCACTCTGTGCAGCACAATATACAACAGATGCAGTCAAACTTTCTTGATACGTTTTTTCTATATCAGTGCTGACACCAGCAGTGATACCTGTCACTCACACCTGCAGCCTAGAAGACCCATCCATGAACTGCTTAAACTTCACTGATTCCTCCTTTATCATATCTGAGATCTCAGCTACTTCAGAGCCTGGCCACCTGCCTCAATACACATAATCTTGCCTTGATCTTCATGGAAATATTGGGAACTGAGGAGGACATTTTGCCCATGTGACTTCTGTCAGTCCTTCTCAGCATCCCACCTTACTTTTCTCCACCATGTCACATATGACTGCTTTGCTTTGATGACTTTTCATGGCTACCATCACATCTTACTATTAAGACATCATTTGGTAATTGGACTGCAATGACAGTTAGCATTTCTATTTCTATTCAATGACAACAAGAATTTCTATTACTTCTCCAGGGAAGCTCTTCACTATGTAAACATCCATGATACCAACTCATCCTTCTATTATAAGGCCTTCCTTAGAAGTTTTCATTTTGCAACATCCCCAGAAGGCATAGTAACAGTTAGGCTGGAATACGAGGCAACACGCTGATAGGTATTACTAGTTTTGTGTCATGTATTCCATTATTTCTCCTTTTGTCTGTCTCTGATGACTTCTTCTTGTCTTAGTTCATTAATCAGGGACCATTTTCTGTCCTGTGCTAACTAGAACTTATTCAAGTCCACAGCAACTGGGACCTGTTATAGTCCAATTCCGCACTCAGTTTCTGACTTCTTAGTTTAACTTCTCACAGCCCGGTGTTAAATTAGCCACTTTAAAATTATACAATTTGATTAACAGCTCTGAAAAATGTCTAGATCCGTGGGTACTCAAATATAGGAAACTGACTTTAAAGGACTGATGAAACTAGCTCACAGACATACCTAACAGAGCTGATTTCAATTGAATGTGAATCAATTGTTTTAGAATTATGGCATAGTTTTTAATGACTGCTTAAGACTGGGGGTTTGCCAAATGGAGGATGTTTAAGAATACACAATTTTTGCACATCTTCATATTACATGAAACTCCACCAGTGCTATCATGGAAAGAGATGTCCAGCTTGAATATCTAGGCACTATTTACTTTTTGATAAATGGCATAGGCTCATTTTGGAAATAACTGTATAATTCAGACATTTAAGGATAGATATTCTGCTAACCCATATAGAAGTATGCTTAACTAATCCCATCGATGCTATAAGCATCTGCAGAAACTGTCCCTGTGGTACTGAGTCCATTTTACTTCAGCCATAAAACCTACAGTAACCTGCTGCGATCACATGGCTGGAAAAATGCCCAGTCCACATTCAATTTCTGACAGAGGGCAGAACATCAGAAGTAGGAGCAATAGAAGCTACTTTTAAAATAATCACCGCTACTATCTGAAACTAATGCTCCTTCACTGGGAACAGAACCAGCAACATGGGTTAATCTACAGATCAAGCAAAACCAGCTACAGCTATGCTGACTCCAAAGGATTTGTTTTTTTCCCAAGAGATCCTTCATTATCCTTTTGAGGGAACGTGTGCTTACAGAACCCTGTGCCTATGAAGACTCCATTGGTGAGAAGGATCAATTTATGACCCTCTTGCTATATTGGGCACTTACAGACAATACAGATCAAAAGGTTTTTCTTTAAAAAGTCAGCTTAAAATAGAAGCACTTGATCTAATCTACAATTTCATGAGAATATTACCTCAAAAATAATTTAATTAAAAAATCAGGGAAAGTTTATGAATATCTGAATGCATTTTCTTGAACAAAATATATCCATTAAGAGAGTAAATTCAGAAATGTACAGATTGCAAACCTGTCCTTAGAATACCTGTCCTGTCAATGGCCTAAAACTTGTCTTTTCGAGCTTCTATGTAAGGATACTGAATGCAATTTTCTTTTTAACCCGAATGATGACACTTAAAAGTTTAGCTCATTTCATACGTTTACATTTCATCTTAAACCATCTCCCGAAGTAATGACTCTTACAGTTTCAAGAAAGCATTTCAGGTCCAGTGGTGCCTTGAATTCACTGCAAATACTGCAAAGACTGCACAGGCACTACAATAGACAGTGCAGAGGACATCTCTTTGTATTCAAACAAAAAAGAGCTAATGGCTGGGCAGGACCACAGACAGCAGAGCTGGAGAAGGTCTAACATGCTTGTACTCTGAAGAAAAGCACAGTCTAACTGGCCAAAAACAGCACTGAGAAACCAGTAACTCTCAAATTGTAATCTCACCTGTATGACTTGCTTTCTGTTTTTATAAAATCTATTTTGAAGCATGTCCACCAAAATGTCTAGCTCCTGGAATGGAATTCCTAGCTCCACAGTCAAATGAAACCAATAAATCTGGCACAGGGGATAACAGCTCACATATTCCTGTCCCATGTGAATTTCCTAACCAGAGTGGCTGCAAGTCATTTTAATATTGTTGATCTCTCTGGATCAATTAATCTTGAGCTCTTTTCCAGCCCAGTAGATGAGATTTAACAGGAGCAGGGGAAGATGCCCAGAGGAAGCTCAGCTACTGAAGTTGCTGGTTTGGCTCAGGGCTTTATGAGAAAGTACAATTACGTATGAAGTAACTTGACAAGGAGAGGGAAACAAGATGACAAATCAATTTGAGCGACTAAATGAAGGATTCTGCCATTGATTTAGCATCTTAAGTTCTGGTACAATGGAAGTCATCATCTGTTTTCTCCTTTCTGCTTTCAAGGAAAGGATCAGAGAGAGATTCTGTGTTTTGTGCAGCCTTCTCTATGGAAACTCATAAAACCTCTACTGAACTAGATCCTGGAGGGAACTAGATGGAGAAATACAGATGTTAGAGAGGTCAGCTGTACACAGGCAGAATCAGGTCTTTCTGCTCCTGGAAGCTTTTGCTAGTGGAATTTAAATTGCCCCAGGGTCACAGGCTTTTAAAGGTTATGCAATGATTTTGAGAACTGCACTCTGCCAAAATCATAATTTAAGAAGATTACAAGACTCTAAATTTGGCCAGCTTTACATTGAAAATGACCTACTTGCTTTTCCTTGCCTCTGTAAAGGTCTGCTGATGAAAAGCAGACATGCTATCTTGTAACAGTCAGAGTCTTCTTACCTCATTTTTCTTATCTGTAGCTATATCTCTTTAACTGTTTGCTAATACATTAAGACAAAACCATGTAGTATGTACTTGTCATCTAAAAAAAATATCAACTGTACACTTGATCCCTTAATTAACTAATGTACTGGCCTTCAGAGCAGCAGGTCTTTCTGTCATAATCCTTGCTTAGTAATTAATGCTTCTCTGCACCAGAGCATGGAATCATTCAACAGTTCCTGCATCAACAAAAGTACTATTTAATAATTAACTGAATGGGTCTCTACTACTCAACCAAAACTATTTGTAAGGACATTTTCGTTATCTAGCAGCGTAGTGTCTTCTTTGATTAATAGCTCCCTCAGCTGATGAATCTTCATTCACCAGAAAATCTTCCTTTCTCGCCACAATACCTCATTAACCCTCACTTCATCCTCCCTAGCAATCCCCAGGAAGGATTTCTCCACATTCATCAAGAAGTATTATTAGGTAAGGTCATATATACCCTCTCCATGACTTTTGCCAGTGACTGCCAGCAGCAGATCACAGGACTACCTGGTCTCCATCCAACTCCATCCATACATGAACATACATATCCAAGATGCTCCTGCAAAATCTGTCCTCAGCTATTTTCCTCCCAGATGATTTAACAGCCTCTGGTATAAACATACAGAGGAAATAATCCATCATGGTCTGTGCCAGCTGTAAAGAGCAACTGACCAAGTAACTAAACAGCATTCAATAAATGACTCAGACAGCCTCTTGTTAACCAAGCAGTGGTGATGGACAGCCCTCAAGCTGGCTGAGTTCCTACACTGGGATGGCGTTTTACTCAAATGCACAGTTGATGAAATCACTACTCAAACGACAACTTTAAGATGACTCACAACTAAAGAAAAGGATGGCAAACTGAATAAACACACTTGAGATGAGGAAAGCTCGACATATAACTAAGCAGTAGAGCTTAGCGGTTAAGAAGGCTTAATGCTGAGACCTTCATCCCATAAACACTCCTCAGAGTCAAGAGGACTTTCAGCACAGTCACTACTGACTAAGTGAGAGATTAAATGCTGTGGGTGAGATTCTGTGCTATGGAAGTTTCTTGGGAGAGTCACTACTTCTCCTAGGTCACTCAGGTCTTCAGGCAAAGACAAATTATATTTTTCAACTTTAAGGGCCAGTGTAGTGTTTTGGGTTGCATTTTACACCAAGAAACGAGATTCCTTCCATCTTCTCTACATTAAACGTGACCATTGGAACATTGACCATAGACAGCAGATTTCAAAGCTCTTGCAGAAATATCTGACAGCTACCAAGCACCAAAAGTTCAAAATACATTGAAATCTACTGCTTTCAATCATGGTGTCACAAAAGGTACCATAATACTCAAACAGGTCTCCAGCATTTAACTTTACTACCATATGACCAATACACCTGCTGCACCTGAGCTATTACGTAGCACAACACCAGAGCTGCAGCTATGAAAAACAAATCATGCATTAGCAGAAGACAGAGTCGAGCAAAACCAACACTGAAAGCTAGTTTCAAAATTGTGTCAAACACTTTGATCTGTTTCAATGAGGTTAAAAGGGGAATTACAATTTTTAAGGAGTTACTTTAAAGTAATTAAATAATTCCTGAAATGCTCTGTTGAGTGTCAAGATTTTAGAAGCTTATACCATTTAAAATAATGTATTTCTTCCACTTCACTACTTGGAAAGTCTACACCTATTTGTTTGTAGCCTAACTATAAAGTAACCTACATGAGCAACAGACAGCTATTGAAATAAGACTGAAAAAACTACTGAAGATATATTTCCAGTTATCTACTTCAGCAGCCAAAATGCTTGGAAACAGGAGAGTGATTTCCACATTAGAAAAGGGAAAAGGTTTGGGCTCCAGTTCTGCAGGTACATTCTTCATCCATCTGCACCCACAGGACATTTAAAGGCGTTTGCTCCTTCCACTGCCCATGGATCAACCACATGTGCGAGCCAGTGCCTGTGGAGCTGGAACAGGAGGAAGCACCACTGGATTTAAGGAAAACAATCGGATACAATGATGGAGAGGGTTGAACTGCCCAAACCTAGGTGACAGGTACTGCTAACACGTCACTGGTGCCACAGGAAACGCTTGTGGGCTCCGACAGTTTCCAGGCACGCTGTTTTAAGCAAATGAGTGAAAAGATTTATTGAGCTCAGCCACTCCGAAGCTCCCGCACGGCCTCAGACACCGCAGCGGCGGAGCGCGCCGTGCCGGTGATCACCCCCCAAGCGCTCCCTGGGGGGCCCTCACCGCGGGTGCCGCACGGCGGGCCGGCTCCGGGACCTGCCAGGCGCGGAGGGCCCGCGGCCGCCAAGGGCAGCGCGGCAGCAGCGCTTCCCGGGGAGCCCCTGGAAAGGCCCGGCCTTTCCCCACGCGGCGACGACCGCCCGGCGCTCAGAGCGGAGCCGCTGGAGCCGAGGGGAGGGGCAGCTCCTTACCCATCGCCGCGCGGGCGGCGCGCACCCGCCTGTGCCAGCGCCACCAGCCCGCAGGTCCCCCGAGCACCACAGCCGCGGCCATGCTGCGCCCCCGCGCCGAGTGACCTCCGGCCGGCCGCCACCCGCCCCAGCACCTCGCCACGGCCGCCCGCGCGCTGGGAGCGGCAGCTGCGCCAGCCAACCACAGACGCCTCTTGGCGGGACCCAGCCAATGGGAGTGCACGTTCGTCTCGTCCGCGGCCGGCCGGCCCCGCCTGCCGCCCCGTAACGGATAGGGCTGGCCCCGCTCCCCTCTCTCGGAGCGCGGAGCGGGGCGGGGCGGGGGCCGGGCGGGCGATGGGGCTCCTTATTGGGGCAGCGGAGCTGGGGACGGGGCGGTGGGTAGCTGTATCCCGCTGCCTGTGGCTCTCCCGTGAGAGGCGTTTCTTTCCAGCCCTCCTTCTTGCCTGTGCCTGACTGGTGCGGCCTCCGTTTCCTGCTAGCCGTCGGGAGGGCCGCTTGTCTGCGGGGAGGGACGGAAGGCAGGGCTCGGTTTTTGGCGGAGTCGGTTTGTGGTGCGAGACGCTGGGGGACGCGCGGCCCCGCCCGGCGTCCCGCCGGCCGCGCCCCTGCGAGGCCCCAGGTCCCCGCAGCGCTGCGCACACGGCGGCCTCGGGCTGAGGGAGGAGGCCGCGCCTGTGCTGTCAGATGGAAAATGGGCGCTGGAGCTCCTGGCCGGCTTCATCCTGGTTAGAGCACGGTTCCCGAAGGCCTGTTGAGGCTCATCGACATCAATTAGATTTGTGTTTGAACGAGCTATTAAGAGCTGTGCTGCTCAGCCACAGCACAGCACTTGACAGGACTCTGGCCTCGCTGTCCGTCAGGGGGAGTTTCAGGCCCTGCAGGAGTGTGAGGGAGCAGGCCAGACTCTAAGGGAGGGCAGGCTGGAGACAGGTGAATCACAGAATGGTTTGGGTTGGAGGGGACCTCTGGAGATCACCTGCTAAAGCAGGTTCACCTAGAGTAGACTTCACTGGAATTAGTCCAGGTGGGTCTTGAACATGACCAGAGAAGGAGACTCCACAACCTCTTTGGGCAGTCTGTTCAAGTGTTCTGCCACCCTCAAAGTAATGAAGTTTTTCCTCGTATTCAGATGGAACCTCCTATGCTTCAGTCTGTGCCCCTCATCCTATTGTGGAACACCACTGAAAGGAGTCTGGCCCTATCTTTTTGACATCCACCCTTGAGATATTTATAAACATTGATGAGATCCCCTCTCAGCCTTCCCCAGGCTGAACAGACCTGGGTCTCTCAGTCTCTCTTCATAAGAAAGATGCTCCAGACCTTAGCCTGCTGCTGGGCTCCCTCCAGTAATTCCTTGTCCTTCTTAAACTGGAGAACCCAGAACTGGACACAGTACTCCAGATGCAGCCTCACCAGGGCCTCACCAGAACCTCTCTCAACCTGCTGGTCGCACTCTTCTTAATGTACCCCAGGATACCATTGGCCTTCTTGGCCACAAGGGCACATTGTTGACTCGTGGTCAACCTGTTGTTGACCAGAACTCCCAAGTCCTTCTCTGCAGTGCTGCTTTCCAGCAGGTCCACTGCCTCCTCAGAACAAGGCTTCAGTGCCAGGCCTGCAACTGCTACCTTTCTCTCTTGTGAAGAAAATAGTTAATTTCCTGGCAGCAAAACTTGCCTGAATTTGTTGTGGAGAAATGCTGAGTGCTCCCTCAATGATTAGGTTACTTCTGAGAGATCAGAGTTTTTTTTGTACCTGTCAGGTAGTATCACAGACTTCTGGGAAAATGTAATCTGTAGTAGATTTCAGGTCTCTTTAAGTCAACTATTCACTCAGTTATATGTTAGCACAGAAATAATAGGCTCGGTATGAGCTTGGCTCTTCTTCAGTACCATGCTATATTTTTTTTTATATTTGGCCCTATAAAGCAATGGGTGACACACAGTTAAATTAACTCAGCTTGACATAAAGGAATTTTGTGGGCAGTGAAGAAGGCTGTGATTGTATAGTAGCTTTACTCTGGCATGACCGAGTACTACCACTCAACAGGCTGATCTTGAACTGTCACCCAGTTGCTTTTTTCTCTTGATGCCTCTCAACTGAGCACTAAGACAGTACGACTTGAGAAGGAAAAAAGATCTCTGCAGCTAAGGCAATGGGAAGAGACACACAAAACCAGAAATCCTTTAATTTGCCAGCACTTTGCAAACCATTTGAAGCCTCAGCAACTCATATGGCCTCCTTAGAATTACAGCTGGTGAGAGGGGTCAAGGACAGCAAGAAGAACTTTTTCAAATACATAGCAGATAAAACTAATACCAGAGGCAATGTAGGCCCACTGATGAATGAGGTGGGTGCCCTGGTGGCAGAAGACACAGAGAAGGCAGAATTGCTGAATGCCTTCTTTGTCTACTCCGCTGGAGGCTGTCCTGGGGAACCCTGTACCCCTGAGACCCCGGATGAAGCCAGGTTAATGGAGGAGTTTGCTTTAGTCAATGAGGACTGGGTTAGGGAACAAGTAAATAGTCTGGACATCCATAAATCCATGGGTCCAGATGGGATGCATCCGCGGGTGCTGACGGAGCTGGCTGAAGTCATTGCTAGACCGCTCTCCATCATTTTTGCCAAGTCTTGGGAAACGGGAGAGGTGCCCGAGGATTGGAGGAAAGCAAGTGTCACTCCAATCTTCAAAAAGGGCAAGAAGGAAGACCTGGGTAATTATAGACCGGTCAGCCTCACCTCTGTCCCTGGGAAAGTAATGGAACAGCTTATCCTTGGTGTCATCTCAAGGCATATCAGGGATAAGAGGGTCATTAGGGGCAGTCAGCATGGCTTTACCAAGGGTAAGTCATGCTAGACCAACCTCATAGCCTTTTATGAGAATGTAACAAGGTGGATGGATGATGGCAGAGCGGTGGATGTGGTCTACCTTGACTTCAGTAAAGCCTTTGGCACAGTCCCTCACAGCATCCTCACAGCTAAATTGAGGAGGTGTGGTCTAGACAATAGAGTAGTGAGGTGAGCTGCAAACTGGCTTAAAGAGAGAAGCCAGAGAGTGGTGGTCAATGGTGCGGAGTCCAGTTGGAGGCCAGTATCTAGTGGAGTGCCTCAGGGGTCAGTACTGGGGCCAATATTATTCAATATATTCATTAACGATTTAGACGAGGGAATTGAGTGTACTATCAGCAAGTTTGCTGATGACACTAAGCTGGGAGGAGCGGCTGACACGCCAGAAGGCTGTGCTGCCATCCAGCGGGACCTGGACAGGCTGGAGAGTTGGGCGGGGGATAACCTGATGGAATTTAACAAGGGAAAGTGTAGAGTCCTGCATCTGGGCAGGAACAATCCCAAGTTCCAGTATAGGTTGGGGCATGACCTATTAGAGAGCAGTGTAGGGGAAAGGGACCTGGGGATCCTGGTGGACAACAGGATGACCATGAGCCAGCACTGTGCCCTTGTGGCCAGGAAGGCTAATGGCATCCTTGGGTGTATTACAAGGGGGGTGGTCAGTAGATCGAGAGAGGTCCTGGTGAGACCCCATCTGGAATATTGTGTCCAGTTCTGGGCCCCTCAGTTCAAGAAGGACAGGGAACTGCTGAAGAGGGTCCAGCGTAGGGCAACAAAGATGATTAAGGGAGTGGAGCACCTCCCTTATGAAGAAAGGCTGAGGGAGCTGGGGCTCTTTAGTTTGGAGGAGACTGAGAGGTGACCTTATTAAAGTTTATAAATATATAAAGGGTGAGTGCCACGAGGATGGAGTCAGGCTCTTCTCAGTGGCAAACAATGATAGGACAAGGGGCAATGGGATCAAGCTGGAACACAAGAGGTTCCACTTAAATTTGAGAAAGAACTTCTTCTCAGTGAGGGTAACAGAGCACTGGAACAGGTTACCCAGGGAGGTTGTGGAGTCTCCTTCACTGGAGACATTCAAAGCCCGCCTGGGCACATTCCTGTGCGACCTCACCTAGGCGTTCCTGCTCCAGCAGGGGGATTGGACTAGATGATCTTTTGAGGTCCCTTCCAATCCCAAACTTACTGTGATACTGTGATATACCAATATTTTTTATAAGCTCACTTGTCCTTCCACTGTGCCATTTGAAGTGTGCCAAGTGAATGAAGCTACTGAGCTATATTTACTTTATTCCTCAATGGGGATGATGTTGACAACCATCTTGAGCATAAATTTTGTGGGGATGAGGAGGAGTGTAATTCGTCATTGATACAGTGATGCTGGCTGAAATCTGTACTAAAGTGTAGTCCAAATAAGGTCCTTGGAAGGCATTAAAACCTGAATTTTACATGTAGTAACATATAACTTTGATAATGGGTTTTTGTAGTTGGTTTGTGGGGTTTTGGTTTTGTTGTTTTGGGTTTAGAGGGTTCTTTTTGCCTTCCAGCCTGGTTCTTCACTGCCTTACATTTTCAGAGTCATTGACCCTTTTCTAATTGGCTGTAGATTCCTATCAAGTATGAACTGAGTTAGAATAGTAATTAATTTTAACATTTTGATGGCTTAAGAATAGAGAGGTGAATCAGATGAAGAGTCTAATGCTACACTAAGTGTGGTCCTTGCATTCAGATTTTTAACCCTCATTACAAGATGCAGCTTTACCTGCATAGCTGCGTCTTTCTCTAGACATGTGTCATGTCTAAGAGAGTTTTATTTGTGTAGGTATAAATAAAGCATTCTTTGTTTAAAATGTGTATGAGGAGAATTTCACTTTGTGCCAGCATAATAAGAATACACTTGCAAACAAAGGATGAGAATGTGGGAAAAGTAAAGTCCTATTGATAGAAGTATAGTAGACTCAGCCTTATATTACTTTGCCAAAATACCTGTGACTAACTATTGTTACAGACATGTCTGCTGTTAACTTACTGTAGTTTTTACATTTCTTTTGTGCAGAACATGCTTTTGCAGACAGATGAAATACCTGAGATTAGACTGAATGGAATCTCTGTTCACATAATGAACACTGATGCAATGGATATTAGTGGTTTAGTACCTCTAAGGTAGCCAGCATGGGAAGGAAGCATTTGCGGGACCAGATGGTGCAGGGTCACCACACTGCAGAGCATTTTCAGGAGGAAACAGAAAATTAAATTAATAATGTTGTTGTGTTTTTTATTTTTTCCACAATGCACTCTAGAGATGTTTGAACTTTTAGCGGCTTTATAGTAAAATTAGCTCATTTTGTTAAAAACAATTTTGCTTTTTGTAAAAGTTTATCTCACTATAAACTAAGCCTTCCTGGTTAATTTTGTTTTGTGTATTTCTTATTCTTTGCCAACCTAATAACATTCTTCCCACATAAAATGAAGAAACAAAGTTTTGTTAACTTCAAAATACTTTTAAGTAAATAGCCATGAAAGCTTTTACTGATATTAAAACCCAGAATAAAAATGTTCTGGTTTTTGGTGGTGATGATGGCGTTTTTTTTTTTTTTTCTGCAACAAAGCAGCAGTATCTTCTTACTCACACCTAGTAAGATAGTGTTTCATAAAGATGTGTATGTCATTATTCTGAAATTGTTAACTAGTTAAAATGCAAATAAATTATTACTTGTATAGCTTGGTTCTACAAATTATTAATTTTCCTTGTGTTAAAAATTGGGATACATACCTCATTTGAGTGCATACAACCCCTATTTTTTCAAGTAAAATGCTTTAAAGTAATGTAAGTAAAATCTAAAGTTGTCTATAAAAACAAATAAACTCATTAGATATTTTAAAATATATTGAAGTGCCAAAAAAGGTTTCCAGAAATCAGTGACTGTACCGCAAACATGCCACAAAGGGGAACTGTTAACAAGTGTGCCTTTGCCAATGGTAGGAAGATTGCCAACATTTAATTGGCTTTAAAGTTTTGTTCTGTCAATGGTGTATTGTATCTTACAAGCAGTAATGCCAGCCTCATGATTTAGGCATGAAATGAGACCTCAAAATATCTGACTGATTATGGCAGGAAAGAACTATTTTTCCTAAGGAAAACTTGCTAGCCTACTTGTTCCTCTAGTGCAGGTAAAGAGTTCAGTTTGTACAACATATCTAAAAGAACAGCATAAAAATAGTACATGAGAATGACAAGTCATAAACATATAATTGGCCTGTATTTGTTTTCATCAGTAAATCTTATAGTACTATATAAAAAAAGAGTATGCATGTCATTATAAGAACTGATCTTTTAGCTGCCAAAGCCATTTAAGTCAATTGCTCCCCAAACCTAGCTATACCTGCAGGCCCTCCAGTCAGTCCAGTCAGTTCAGTTGTTTTTTGACAGCTTTCTATACTGGACCTGTGAAATGAGCATGATTTTTAAATAATCCTCACTGGCTTTGCCCCGCCTGCTCATCCCCATCTCTGCATTACAGTTTATGGCCCTCTCAGGTGTGCCACTGTAACTGCTGTTAACCCGCACCTTTTCATTCTTTTCACATCATCAAAAAGTGCTTGCACTGGCACATGCTGATCCTCACTGAATGGCCCAAGCTGGAAAGCTCTTAAATTAGCTCCTAAACTACTGGTGTTGGTAATGTAAAACCATATTCTTGGTCATTGGGAGACTAATGAGGTTCCCACTTTCACGCAACACGTCAATGACAGAAAAGGGAAAGGAAATGCAACTTTCTTCACTCTTGTCATATGACTGTGTCACACCCATTACCATTATTAGCATGTTCATTAAGCCACATTGCCTTGCTATTATTAATGCATAGTTACCATATCACCTTGCTTTGTAGAGTGCTACTGGCACATTTCTGCAGCATCTGAGAAATGTGGAGAAAAAGGTACAGCACTTTCATACCGCGTGTCCTGTATCCCAGCTCATTAGGTCATCAAAAACTTGTGTATATTTACTTACAACATTACCCAATGAATGCTTAGTGACATTGTACATGTAAGCCTTGGTATTTAAGTGACTGACATTTATTTTCTCACACTGTAAGAAATATGTGTAGACTTAGGTGTTTTTCTTGATATTAAAACATGGGTGTTAAAACATGAGAACTTGTCAGAGCACTTGTAATACAGAAAGCAGCCGCTGTTGATGTGCTACAGTATATCAGTAGTTAGGTAGTTATCTACCTGTTGGTACTGTGTGCCCACTAAGTTCCAGGGTATGTAGAGAAACACAAACATGTAAATAAACAGAAAATAAGAAAGCTACTGTTTTTATTCTTAGTGCTGGAAAAGTGGCCATCTTACTTTGCTTTAAAGGTTTCATATGAGAAGACAAAACAAATAATTAAAAATCCTCCTACAAATACAGGATATTTATAGCATATTTAGGTCCTTTTGAATTTTATTAGATTTAGGGATTTTTTTTTCCCTTAATAAGGAACCTCTGAAAGCAAAGGGAAATATATGCACTGTGTCATGTTACACTAAGGGTATTTATATTCACTTTTAGAGTCTGCTCTTGACTGTAACTTTATTGATGTGGGATAATGACATTTGATCAGGTGGGTTTTTTTTAATTTTTTCATTAATTTATGAAGATTTCCTTTTCAGGACATAGAGTTTTATAGTCTGGGTTGATAACCAAGCACAATTTTCACTGAATTTAGCAAGAGTTACAGGCATATGAGACCTATAAAATGGGACCCTCGTTGCAGAGTGGTATTTAAATTTGACATTGACACTACTTAGTGTAGCCAAAAGAAACCGCAGTGGATGCAACAGTACATTTGAGACTTGATTCAAAATAAATTGGCAGCCAAGTCTACAGTGTTTTATTCCTCCTTCTAACCTTTCATCTTGCATTTGTTGCCTTTACTTATCTACATAGGAGAGCTTTCATAATGTTTGTAAAATGCAATAAAAGTGCAGTGAAGCTGCTCAGGAATTCCTGAGCTGCAAATAGTTGGAGCTGGAAGAGCATTCCAGAGAAATATCTCTGCATATTTCCTCTCTGACTGGTCACTTCTAGAGACAGACTACTGGGCTAGAGGGACCTTGTGTCCAACATAATAAGACATTCTTCACACTTGTAAATATTTGAGTTGGAATTCTTGGAGCAGCGTTCATTTCCTAGCTGTGTGCACTTCACTAGATAACTAACTGGAATGTATAAGCAGCAATGCAAGTGGTTATTTTTGCCTACTGAAAACAAACCAAACCAACACACGCACGCACAACAACAAAATCCAACCCAAAGCAACAAAAATCAAAACCCAACCAACCAAACATAAAACAAAAACTTGTGTAATCTGAACCGCTTTATTTCTTGCTGAATTGTATGATATGTTCTGCAGCAGTATGTTATTTGGTAAATCCTGACCTGAATATGTGTGATATTCTGAATACTGTATATATTTAACGGGAACAAATTCCAGGCTTCTGTGTGAATGTATTGCCCTAGGGGAGCATAGAAACTTTGTTTTGCTATGAACATTCACCCTCTGTTTTGTTAGAAGCATTTGCACTGTAGTTTGCAAAGTGGTTGCATCTCACTGGGACATGAGGCAAGTGTTGGAAATGGCAGGTTATGGCAGGGTACCAATGCATATGTATTTGTACTAAATGATACCAATTTCAGTTAAGCACTAGAGTTTTTTGCCCTCTTTTTAGCCCTGATAAATCCCATTAAGATGTCTAGGCTAGACTGTGCTGACTGGGTTTCTTGGAAGAGCTGAAAAGATTCAAGTACCCATTTCCCAGAAGAATTCAATAATCTCATTTGAGTTCTCTTCAAAATCCCACCCAAGTAAAATGCAATAGAGACATGTTAGCTAGATGAATTTCATTGGAAAATGCTGTGGAGGACAAGTCCTTTTAATCACAGCATTTTGCTATAGGAAATATGTCACAGTCCTGGTTATGAGCAAATTCAATCACTACTGTCTTTCACAAATGAGTAGGATGTTGTATGTTGGTGACTGTGTATAGGTTGTACCATGAACAATATAGAGCTGTTCCATTTGGAAAATTGTCTCAAAATTCTAAGTGTAAGGATCTGTATAACATCCCATGGCAATTCATGGTTGTTTTTTGTGTTTTAACTGAAAAATACATTTCAGATTATTTTAATTGATTTAGAATCTGTTGATGTTTGTGTACAATACCTTCTTTTTACATGCTTATTTCGCATGACATAGAAATGCAAAGAGGAGGATGACTTTGGTTCAGATTTAGATGAACAGATTTTGCAAAAGCAGCTGTGAAAGGAAACAAAGTCCAGAAGAAATATTGGTACATATGATATATGTGTGATATCAGCCATGATCATTTTATTTAGACTTCTACCTGTAATGCACTACATATAGAACATACTGATTGATGTGGGAATTGCACAAAACAGTCACTCAATGCCATTCTGCCATTGATGGGGTACTGACATAGGAAAAGAAAATGAATGTGGTAGGGCAGTGTGGAAAAGCAGTGTGGGAAAGCTACATGGTAAGCTGGTCTCAAGGGGCCTGAGTAAGCATGAAGTAATTGTGGCCCAGGAAAAGATGCATGCATATAAAACACAGAAAAAATAGTTACATTTTTTCCACCCAAATTTTGTATATCACTTTGAAAGCATCAACCTCACATTACTCTGGTAAAATTCCGAACTAACGTCCTTATGATACAGAAAGAGGAATCCTGGCAATAACTCAGTCCTTGGGTTTTCCTACACGAAAATGTAAAGCACATTGCTTCAGAAACATTTTCTTCATGTGGCATGCTCCTGAGCAAAGTCTTGGCTGTGCCAAAATGGGAGGTGATCTTGCTCCTATTGAGATTATTAAGATTTTTTTTCCCTGATTTTAGAGGAAGCACCATAAGGTACCCAGAGAACTAATGTGTATTAGGGGATATTCCTCATCACTTGCTTGCTAGAAGAATTAGTACCCAGGAACATAACCTCCTGCAGGTCAAGAGAGCAATTAATTAACTTTCAACAGAGAGACACTGTTACTTAAGTAATATAATTCAACACAAAAGACCCAGCTTTTATTTTCTATATTTGGTTGCAAAATTTGGACTCAATTTTATATGTTTTGTGCATGCAGTTAATAATAAATTTAATTCCTTTGGAATTTTAGCTATAAAGAGGATATAGGAAACATCAACTTTATGTGCAAAAGGACAGAGAAGACTTTTACAAGAAGTGCACACAAATCAATGTGGATTGACATATCTCCTCTGTTCCACACAAAGACTACTGCAATTGTTGTGGTCCTGTATTGTCTATATCGCCTGCCTTGCCTAGACTGATTGAAAGATTTTTGAAAGGAATTTGTGAGGTGAAGATTTGGAATGTAAACTGATACAAGACAATTACCTGCAGAATATTTATTTTAACAATTCTTCTTTCTGCCCTATTGAAAAATTAAGATTACTACACTTCATGTAACATTTAAGATTCGTAAATACAAACCACACATTTAGTTTAAGTCTAGCGCTATAATTTCACCATGTGGCATGCATACCTATGGAGTAGCTTGTTTCTCATTAATTTTGTTTTTAATCTCTGTTATGTATGCACTTCCCCAATGCAGACTGTTTTTGTAGGTTGTTTTAAAGTAACAACACAAGAAAAGTAATAGTCAGCTGCAGTGAAAAACTGCAGAAGAAACTATCCGAAAACAATACTTTTTAGAAGGAATATGCTGTTTGTTCATTAAAAAAATGATCCCATGCTTCATCTGTGCTGTGATATGAATTCCAGTAGAGCAGAGTCACTAGGGTGTTGGTTACCAAAACAATAGGATAATTTGGTAAAGGTTGGCATGATAGTGTCAGAGCTCTACAAAACAAAAACAAAACCCCAAACAAAAACAACCACACAAAAACAAAAGATGTAATAATTTGCTTTCCTAAGCTAAGAAAAGGCAAACCATTTGTTACTGTACAACTTACTGAAATTAAAAAGTGATTTTTTTTTGTCTCAGCTGGGAGATAAAGAGCATACATTACACAGACTGATGTTGATTACACTAAAAGTAACCAGTGAAATCTAGTTGAGAAATACATTTAAGAGCCTCCCCTTAAAACACACAGTACCAAACTAAAACTTGGCTATGATTTAAAGCCTACTGCTACTAATACTACAACTACTACTAAATAAATAAATAGAATACCACTAAAAGCAAATTACTGTACTGTGGACACCTTGAATATAATGAAGTATAACCGGAATGCAAATCTGGTCTGTTGTGCCTGCCTTTTGATGCCTGACAATTTCTAGAAAAAGATACACAAGAAAAACTATTACAGTCTTCCAAAATCCAGAGATGTTGATTTAGGAAAACCAGAGTTTCCTGAGTCAGACTTCCTCATTATTATTATTTGTGTAAAACTGACATAGCATGCCTGATCATGTACACAAACTGAAGCTTTGATTTACAAATAAGATGGACTAAAAAATATTTTCCATGTTTGAAAAAAGAACCTTTTTGAATGGTTTATTTGCCCCCTTCCCCCAGTAACACATTATCTTCACCAAACAAGAAATCAAACTTTGGTTTGTTACTATTAAAAATGAACATAAATGTATCATTATCGCTGAAGTAATATAATCCTATTATCATTTTATTAGATAAGGAGTGACAATGTTGTGTTTGTAATAGCCTCCAGAGATACAATAAATCTAGCAGGGGAATGTCAGTCTGGTCCAAGACAGATTAAATGTAGAGAATTGGAATATAGTTCCCAGTAAACAAACACTTTGAGGTCAGGAGGTCGTACTTGCTCAGCTGTTCTGCATAAGCCCTATTGGAAATAACTTTCATACCATCACTGAGTATATTTCATGCTACCTAATAATGCTGAGGGCCAAATGTTGTTGTGATATAAATGATTTCTAAGTGAAATATTGGGTGTAAAATGATCAAAAAGCAATATGCAAATCAGGATGATGTTCGACATCCAGTCGGTGCCATTCGTAAGATCTGCTCTTTTGTGGGGAAAGAATTCATACCATTTGGAAGCTTGTTCAAATTCCCACTGACAAATGAGCTGATTTGGCACTGGCAACCTTGTGATTAATACAACAAAAACTAAGTCTATTTGAATTTAGAAGAGGACTAGGAAGAATATTCAGCCAATAAACTCTCCCTTGACAGTTGACTAATTGCAGCAGAATGGGGACCGCAAGTCAACAAAGGTCTGGGAAGGAGAGAGAGAGAGCTACAGATTGAATTTGCTTTTGGCATCTCTTCTTACAGGGAGAAAAAAATGCCTGGATTCTGGGAATGTGAAAATAAAGAAATAAATATATCTCAATGTGTGGTTTGTTATGGGTAAAGTTCTCAAAAACTGTTAAGATAACTTGCTGTTTTTCAGACTCATATGCCTCTATCACCTAATTTAAAGCGAAAGCTGCACTACTTACAGGCAGTATTAGTAACAGATACTGTTGGCAAGCTTGGTGAGGTCTTGGTAGCATTTAAACAGGCAGTTTCATTAAGCCTTAAAAAGCCTTCTTCAATACAAATATGGTATATGCAAAATATACAGATATACAGACCAAATGCTGCCCACTGACATATGCCAGTAGAGACAGCTGAAATACACACTGTAAAACAGATTCTAACCATGGTGTTTTTGTACAAAACACTTAGTACAGGCCCTCTGGATCTTTTGTCATCTAGTGAACTAAAGCCATATGTCATTGCTGTGACACTACAGTGTTTTTTAAAAGAGTTGTTATCCACATTAATACTGTAAATCATATTTTGATTGAAAGATTCCAGTTCCAAATCACAACAACATGCGACCACATTTCGGACAATGTCACTAACTTTGTTACATTATAATGTAAAATATTTATTAGCAAAAGGAGGAGTCATTTCTTAAATGTTTCTTTTTGTAGAAAGTTGTAGAAAAGTAAGCACTGCAGAATTCTGCCTTTTAAAAATATTCCTTATACAAGGAAATTAATTTGTGAAATAAGAAAAGGTATGAAAGTTTTTTAAAAAATATAGGATATGTGTGGTAAAACTATAGTTATCATTTCTAAGTGGGGCTGATCACATAAAATCAGAAAGACTGCATTACTTTCTGTATGTAAATTTGCAGAGTAAATCCAGCATTCTACTCTGTACAATATTAACAGGTACAATAGAATAAAAGATAATCAGGGGGATGAATGAAAGACATTTTAATTTTAGCATTGCACTTCCTAGTAATTGATTTGTATGTAATGTATGTAACCATATGGTTATTATTTTTACATGGCATTTAAGGACTCATAATGTAGGAATTTCAGAACTCCAGCAGCAGGAGAAGGTGAGAACCTCTACTCAAGATCTGTTGACCAAGAAGTTTTCTGTACAAATAGCTACACAAGAGGTTTAGACTCTCTCCAAGCTGAACGTACAGCTATGGGTAAAAGCAGCACAAGTCACTGTCTCAAGCCCCAGGACAGGCACAACCACTTATAAGGGCACTGTGTGACCTGACAGACCTTCTCCTCGGTGCCAAATCAAGCCTGAGCATGACATTCTGCATTGGCTGGGTGATACTGGGCTGGGCAGCGTGATGTGAGGCAGCATCAAGCTCCCCAGGTTGAGCACATGATGTGACGGATACAGCTGCTCAGGGAGCCAAGGAGTGAGAAAAACGAGTAAAGCACTGGAGACACAAGAACTGCAAGAGCCAGGGTAGGGGAGCAGGAGACAGCGTTAGTATGAGGACTCAGACATCTTTAGATCCTTTGAGAAAAATATGTACCACTAAGAGAAAATCGGAAAGCTGCCAAGCTTCTTGCAGATACAGACACATCTGTGCTCTGTCAGCGGTGGCAGCCAGTGCTGGAGGGGGACCCAGAAGGGGATACAAGAAGAACGCTTGTAGGTGGCTGTGGAAAGTGTCTTTTTGCTTTCAGTCGCTCAGAGTTAAGCGCTGTGCCTTGAGGTACAAGAGCTTTGGAATCTCATTGCTTGTTTGTTTCCTGCCACATGCGGTTTTCCTACCTCTGAAAACAAAATGTTGGTCATTTGGGAGCTTCCTATTACTTTCAGATAGCAAAGATAAAAGGCTGGGAGAAATAGTAAATCTACCAAAGCACACAAAACAAAGGTATTTACCTGTTCTATATCTGCTAAGATTTAAGTGACACCTACTCAGTGGTCATTTACATGCAGTTCAGTGCATGCCAGTATGAGGTATGCTGGAAGGAAAAAAAAAACCTTGCAAACATCATAAATAAGAAATGAAACACTCCTCCAGACCTGGGTCTCCAGTGCACATGTATTAATTACACACCAGAGAGTAAAGCCTCAGTATGTGCAAGCATTTAATTCATTATTTGCATTTATTAAAAACATTCCTTTTCACTTTAACAATACAGTAACCCAGCAGTGGAATAACAGCAATTCAAATGCGGTCATTTACAGACATGCGGTTTCTTGTGCCCATTGTACGATGCAGCACTGCCAAGTCTCACACCTTAGGAGTAAGCTCTTGCTCTCTCCTCTCTCTGTCACACACATACATACACACACACACAAAATTTACATGTCTGCTCTCACCTATACTCTTTTGGGAAAACCCACAAATTTCATCAATCTCACTCATACAGATTTAAAAAACCTGGCAGCTTTTGAATAGCTTTTCTTCATCAGCTGCAATTAAGTGTTGGAAAAGAAATCCAAAATATACGAAGAGAGACTTTCTCCTTAATAGGAAATGTTAGCAATACTATGTGATTTCTAATATGTTCCAAAGTTTTGCCACGCCATCTTACTGGAAGGCAAAGTCTGCATGCCCTGTGATTAGATTTCCTTAAATGCTGGGCAATTCAGCGTTGTCAGCCATAATATAAAACATTATTTATAACTAGTTAACTGTTTTAAGAGTATAGTTAATAGCTTTCTGTAACATGATCTTAAAGAAGTTGATTAAGTGTGCTTTACAACGTGACCAGAAAGAGCTTCCGATTAGTGACATCGATATATGTTTTTTACATCTCACATGGCCCATACTTCTAAACGTTGGGAGTGTTGAAATAGGAATCAAACCAAAATGAAATCAAATCATTAGATCTGAAATATTTCCTTAGCACACTTCATCAATATCACCATGTCACACCAATAGATTGAATATCCACAACATAAAGTACCTTTCTTTGGTAATAAAGACTAGAAATATATAATTTCTCTGTCACTCATACAAAGCAAAGATGGGCCTCAGGGGAAGAATTCAGGGCTGGATCCAAAACTCATCATGGCTTTGGTTCAGGCTGTAATGCAGAAAGTAAACAGAAAAAATGCTAGGCTCTGGATCTGAATAAAACTTCAAATATACCCAAGGTTAAACAGATGTGATGGGGACCCATTTCTAATTTCAAGGCTACAAATAGCTAAAGGATCTCAGAGGTTTAAAAAGGTAGTGTGCTTATGAAAATAGTAGAGGTTTTCCAAACATGCTCAACTCTGTTCCCCAGGAGTCTGTAATTGCCCCACACTTCCTTTGGCAATTCCGGTTAGCTGCTTACAGTTTTTATTCCTCATTCATCTTGTGCCTGAAGAGGGACTTAGTCTTATCCTGGCGAAGAAAGTCTCAGTATAAATACAAAGCGGAGGGATTTTCACATCCCAGACTGAATTCCAAACTTCTTTTGTGTCTGGTAATATTCAAATCCAGTTACAGCATTCATATGCTTTTTTACCTTTTTTTTCTATCAAAATCAAAATCTTAAATTGCCATTGTATATTTGTCCTCATATTTATGCACTTAAGAAATTGCAACACTAAGAAAAAGGTTTTGCCAGCTTTTTATTTCCAAATAAATACCCTGATGAAATGTTTTTCACCAAGAAATTGAGATGTATGTTCTTTGGGATTTGTACATACAGACACAAAATGAGAGAGAACTGATTTTTTTTAGCCTTGAGAAGGCCACAGAGACACCCTATTGCTATCTTCAACCAGCTAAGCAGAGAGTATAGAAAGATGGAACCAAACTCTTCAGAGCTGCACAGTGAAAGAGCAAGAGGCAAGAGACAAAATGGGAACATGGGAAATTCTAATTTGATATAGAGAAACTTGTTTTACAATGAGTGTTTTCAACCACTGGAAGAGGTCCTCTAAGTGACTGTAGAATCTCCATCCTTGGAGACGTACAAACAGTGGCCAGGCAAGGCCCTGAACAATATGTTCTCCTTCAATGTGCTCTGGAGGTCCCTTCCAACCTCCACAGTTCTGATTCTATGGCATATATAGCGAGAATTGCATCAAGAAGATACTTCACATTCACCATTTTTTCCTTAACATCTAAATATTGGCTAAACACTGGTTCTATGTGCGTATAGTTTTGATACGCATGAGAAGTATACTGTTTGTTGTAAAATACCATCTTGAATGAAAACAATTTCGTATTACTGAAATCAGTGAGGTTGGAAAGGTGAAAATCAAGTCAGAAGGAGATGGGATCACTGCTGTCATACCCGTAATAAGCTTTTATAATTGAATTAGTGTCTTAGAGTTACAGAGTCTCACAAGACTAGGGATTCACTAGAAATGCTGCGCAAACTTCTTGATTTTACAGTTTTAAATATTTTGCAAGGAATATAGGCAAAGATAGAAAAAGTGTTGTGGGTTTTTTTGGTGTTTCTTTTTTCTTTTTTTTTTTTTTTTCTTTTCTGAAGAGCATCTTTTTCCAAAAGATTTATATCACACGGATAAGTTTCAGGAGATTGTATCTCATGATCCCTGCCTAGAAAATTCAGACTGATTAAGGCACTCAATCATTACTTCTCAGAGCAAGTGCAAGTTTCACCAGTTCAAATCACATTTTTCTTGATCCAAATCTTTGTACTGGTACAAGCATATTGATTGTTGATCCTGGGATCACAGTGCACAACTTGTCCATTTAAGTCCTTCATTTCTCAAAGCGGCAATAACAAAATGAGAAAAGGCTCTGCACTGTCTTTCTGTAGAACAGCTATAAATTCTGAAGGGATAAGTCTGGCATCTAAACTTGAGATACAAATACATACATGAGAACACTTCTTAAATCAAACATGCACTTCAATAAGAAATGTTGTTAGTTTGAACAACTGAAGAACTGTTTTTATATTACATGTATTATAACCACTACATACATATGGTTAAGAAATAGAATTTTAAAATGCATTTTTCTTTTCCTGGAAATTGTGGATATAAGTACAAGAAAAAGTTGTTCTTGATTTATTTGTCCTAATATTTACACTATGCATGTGACAACTGGCATAGGTAGTTTACCCCTTACATTGCATTTATCAATAGAAATAATAACTTAATACTGAATTATGACTAAAGCACAACTAACTCTTTTGACTGAATGAACAGTTATGAACTGAGCATGGAAATACCTTGAGTTTCTTAAAAAACTCAGAACTGGGCATAATTTTTTTCATTACGAAGCAGTTTTTTTCATTAGGAAACAGATTTTTTTCCAAGCATTTACTGTAAATACTACGTTAGCTGCCAAAGAACATTTTTATTTCAAACTTCCCATTATATTCCCATAAAGCAGCATTATAATGATGTTAAATGAAAGCAAAACTACTTGTTAGTCTCACCAACATCGATATTCCGCAGCTAGTGACTGTAAACTCCAAGTTCTTCACAAGTCCCAGCGCACATGAGAACAGGGTCTTGTGACTCTTAGACAGCCCTTTATCAGGTCATACAGAGCAAAGAGCAGCAAAGAGAAGAAATGCAGAGCAGAGATAAGAAGAAATAGCTCTCCCCACCTCCTTAGAATAGCTATTGCTTTTCTCCGTTTCATTTTCTGCTACAAAAATTGATATGGTCTTAAAGGAGAGGGTGCTGCACATATACTTCTTGTGTCTTCTAAAACGAGCTATTAGTACAATGCAGGAGATTTATTGCTTTCCAGGGAAAATGGAACTTATGGATAGGAGATTATTAATTGTGTATACAAATCAAAGGATTACTTAGTAGCCTCTCATACACCTGAAGGCATAAGATTGTTTTCAGGAATAAGAAGCATGAAACAGAAACAATTACAATGAATGATCTTAATTACTTAAGAGGACAGTTTCTGTGCTCCAGCTTAGTTTAATTTCTGTTAGGACTGACCATGAAAAAGCTGCTTAACCTGTCTAAAACCCAATTCAATACTTCTAATAGTTAATTCTACAATATTCTATAATATAATTTAAATTCTAATAATAATATTATGTCTCTCCACACAACATGTTTGTTGAGAATACACGTGAAAACAAGAAGCAGCGGTAGCAAAGAGCTAAAGGTCATCTTGAAGATAATTTGTGGCAGCAACCAACATTTGGCAAGGTGGGAGAAGACCCACATACAAATGATGGTCACTCATCACCATTTGTTGTTAGTCAGCCCTGTTACTCTGGTCAATGATCTATGACTCGACTTTGGATTAAAATCCAGTAGACTAAGTGTGTTTATGAGGTAATGTACCTTCATGGACATCCACTGATGTACACAATGGGGACAACTGTTTGTAAGCGTTTATGCTCACTCTTGTCTTATGCCTCCATTGACTTAGGACGACCTGTAAAGGCTGGGAGATCTATGGTAGCAACTTACAAGGTGCAAGTACACCTGTTTTGGAAGTAAGATAGAGGAGATTATTAAACTGGGGTATATGAGTGTTACAGAGATAATATTGTAATAACAAACATAAAGGGAGGGAGCTTATATAATGGGCAAATACACTTTATGGAACTAACAGCTGCACAACGCTGGGCGCGCAGGGAACACAGCCCTGGTCAGGCCTTCTGGACCCCCCCCGAAGCTGTGAGCCTGGGGGAGAGACGTAGGGCGCCGAGGGCCTAGCGGGAACCCCCGGCCGGCTTCAAATCCAGGGGCGGCTCCTGGCGGAAACCCCCGGCCGCCTTCAAATCTAGGGGCGGCTCCGGGTTCTCCGCTGGCCCGCCCCCGCGTGGGCAGGGCCGGGGCTGGAAGTGACGTAGACGGGCGGAGCTGTGAGGCGCCGATGGCGGAGGCCCCATGTTGATGTCCCCGGCGCCCTCCGCGCCTGTCCAGGTAAGGGGCCCTCCCGGGCCCGGCTTGGGGGACTGGGCAGGTCTGACACCCTCTTTCCTGCCGGCCTCTGTCAGCCACTGGGGCGGGTGGGGCCGTTAGGCCACGGGCTTCGGTTCTGCGCCACTGGTAGGCCGGCCCTCCCCGCCCCTCTGAGCTGTCTTGGGCCGGTCGTTGTCGGGAGGGGAGAATGGGGCAGCCCGCGGCCGCCGTGGGGCCGTTGCGCGGAGCCCGGGCGGCCGTGCTGTGGGAGGCGGCGGGGCTGCTTTCCCTTCCCCCGCCGTGGTGAAGGCCCGGAGCAGAGGTGATCGGCGGCGGGCAGGTGAGGCGGAGCAGGGGAGTAGGAAGGGGCGCAGGCCGGCCGGGAGGAGCTGGCTGGGGCGGTGCGGCTCGTCCTGATTCTGTTTTTCCTGCCTGACGAGCTTTTCCTGCTGCCGTCGTTTTCGGTGCGTAAAAGCAAACGCGTCGTTCAACCTCCCAGAGGGAATCGCTTGTCATGTCGGTAGTGAAGCGTAAGCGTAGTTCTTACTCCTCCTCCTCCGGTCTTTCCCAACCGGTAGCTGTGAGCTAGGGAAGCAAGCACGCAGCATCCCCTAAACTGTCCTTGAACTGTAAGTAGATCTCGGCTTCACCTAAGCTCTGGGGATTTTCCTGCTGGTGAACAGTAATCCCAGACGGTGCTGCTGGTTCGCACAAATTCAGATTTGTTAATAGTTTTGCTTTGGGCTTGGAAACCAGCCTCCCTTCAGTGGTTTCACTAAGGCCAGTACTCAGTTGTGGTAGCTGGCAGCCAGTGTGCAGAAATGAATGTTTGGTGCTTTTTTTTTTTTTAATACGTGCTTAGAATTAGCTATCCAATATTTAAAATAGACCTGTTTAAAAAAAAAAAAAGTTTAATTCAATTGGTTTTGATATTAATGCTTTATCTTTTCTTTTTCTACTTACTCTGGGTAATAACAACTGAAATGGTCTGTTTCATATTAATTAGTTTCAGGTATTAGTGAATTACTGAAAAGGAATTAATTTGTTGCACTCAAGAAAAAAAAAAGGATATCCTGTTTCTTTTAGAATTGTAGAAAATGATGCTTCATACCATGTATAGTTTAGAGTGGATTTGAGAGATGTCTTAAATGTAATCCTTCGTTTTGAGAGGTGTAAGAGTTTTCATGCTGTAAAATTTCCTACGCTCTTCTGGACTCTGAAACCAGATAACAGGATTTATGTGTACCCTGTTGTCTCTGAAAAGCTGTCTTTTGATCTTTACTCAGTTTCTTGGTTGTGTAAGTTCTTGTTTTTGTCCTTTATATCTGTTAATCTTCACAAGTTTGGCGTTTTATCTTATTACTTATGTTGTTGAGGGTACAAAACTGCTTTTTATTTAACATCTGATACATCAAAATAATGCCATGGCTGCCTGTATGTACTGCATGTATTACATTAACTTGGGAGGTAATAAGCTTAAGATATTGAGGGCTTAAACCTAAAAAAAAATTCCCTGTTTACCTTCTCCTTGCTTTGAATGATGAATGTCTGTTTGCTTCGTAGTGCAGTTGATTTCAGAAGACTTGAGCTCTTTGGTACTTATTTTTTAACTACTGAAAAGACATTTTAGAAGTCTATAGGAAATACAGACAGCCTTTAATCTTTGAACTTCTTGAGACTTGCAGTGGCTCATCCCTTTTGGGATTTGTTTCCACATGTATCTTCAATGAAAGTAATACGTCACACACTTAGCAGTTACCTCATTCAAGATATGAATTTGCTTGCTTAGTATAAATTACTTTTAATAGCGATTGCCAGAATAGCATGGCTCATTTTTCTGGAAGTGTTAGATATATAAGGCCCAAATCCTCCTAATATCAAATGTTTTGACAAACTTGTGATTGTGCACTGAAATCAAACACTTGAAACTTCTCAGTTGCCCATCTTATATTTCTGGCAGATATGACGGACTCTGGGGAAGGGATATTCTTATGAAATATCTTGCAATGCTAGAATTTTTAGCACTGTGTATCCTGAATGAGGTGATGAATGGAAAGCATGATTAAAAGCTTTTGCAGTTCAACTGATGAGTGTTAATCTGTGAAACTGCCTGCATATCTAAATGTTCCTGCTACCAACGAAGTCCATTATTTATGGTAATGAAGCTAAACATGCAAGGTTGGGAGCATATGTGTTACAGTGACAACAGTAAAAGATGCCCACAAACTGCTAAACAGAGGCAAGAAAACTTCTTTTGAAGAAGAAGAAAAACAAACAAAATCCCCCAAACCCCCAAACAACAAAACCAACAAAAACCCACCAACCCCAAAAATACAACCCTCAACCAAAACCCTTTTGTTTATATAAAATTTCCTGTTTTTTAAATAATGTCTTAAAATTAAACTTTGTTACTTCTGCTGAGAGGGGAATTAAAAATTAACATATAAAAATGCTGTGAAAAGCCCTGAGCATTATAGATTCTGAGAAAAGTTTAGGGAAGCTACAGAGCTTTGTTTTTCCTTCTCTGCCACATCCAGAACTGTTAAAGAGTATTTCATTAAGTTAGAACCCTGGTTTGTTTTCACACCACAGCTTTTATTTCCCACTTTCTGCCACTGTATCTGAACTATAATACTGGGGGCGTTCAGCTGAGCAGTGCTTTCTCTCCATCTTTGTCATTGCTGAAATGACTGCTCCTTTATTCTGAGAGGTGATTGTTTTGGAGTGATACTGAGGCAGTGGACTTGGTCTGTAGCTATCTGTTTGCAGAACAGAGGAACTAATTGTTAGATTTCTCTGTTTTGTATATTTCAAATAGATGAAATTTTTAACCTTAACTCATTTTTCCGCTATAGTGAAGTAACAGCTTGTACAATTTTGTTACAGATCAGTCATGTCATCCTTTCAAGAAATTCCATCTTCAACTAACACTTTGCAGACTTCCAATTTTGCCCACGTGATTTTTCAAAATGTAGCAAAAAGTTATCTTCCGAACACACACCTTGAATGTCACTACACTCTGACCCAGTTTATCCATCCTCATCAGAAAGACTGGGTTGGTATTTTCAAGGTAAGTAAAGCTTGTTTATTTGTGATTTCTCAAATGTTTACTGTCTTCTATCTTAGGAGTTAAAAAAATAAAAATTCCAACAACAGTAAAAGCTAGTGGAACATCACTTGGGTGATGTGTATTGGTTCCTGCTATTGGAGTGTGAGTTTTGTAAGAGAGATCAAACTGGAGATCAAAACTAGAGGAATGAGTACACTTTAAGTCTGCTGGAGTAAAGGGAAGGTGTGATGTGGTGGTGTCATGTAGAATGAAACGAAGGTGATTTGAGAAGAGATGCGTAGGCACGTTGTGAACAGGACTGTATGAAGACAGCCAAAGTAAGTGTGAAATGTGCGTGGAAAGAAAAGCTGGATATATCAGGGACTGATGTCCCTGACTCATTTTTTGTTGCTAGAACAGGCAAACAGTATGGATCACTACAATTATTCAAAACAGACCCTTGAAAAACTGAGCAGGGGTGAGGCTACGTCTAAGTTGTCTCATGTTAGTGATTAGATTTATTTTTAGAAGTTATAGAATTCCATTTTTTGGGATTAGAAATTGATTAATTCTTACATCTGCTTCTGTTGAAGACCTTGATCTGCTTGGG
This sequence comes from Patagioenas fasciata, assembly GCF_037038585.1. Lineage (NCBI taxonomy): Eukaryota > Metazoa > Chordata > Aves > Columbiformes > Columbidae > Patagioenas > Patagioenas fasciata. The sequence goes on along the minus strand of NC_092521.1, from coordinate 133,300,920 downwards.
GGTTTTTTTTGTGTAGCTCCTGGGAGGTGATGCTTGAATTCCTTACTTGAATGGTTAAGATAACTTTTGATTGAGGCTTTAAAGAAGTGATGCTTTTCCATTGGCGAAGGGAAAAAGGTAGCAGGTTGTCTTGGTACTGGAGGACCTTTCCCTTAGAACTGTCCCGTGTTTAAGGAGATAAATGCTTGACTTCACTGTAATCTGCAGATCACCAATGGATTGTTTGTCTTTGTTCAAGATAAGTTACTCTTCTGCAAAATAGAAGTACATGCTCTGTAACAATGCAGGAGCATTTTTAATGCTACATGCAGTGACTCTACAGTCACTGAATTGTGCGAGGGAGGCATTAACTTATAAACAGGCACATTTCTCTAGTAGGAAGTTTTTAAAGATATGTGTATATCTATCTTGATTATCTGCAAATATTTGACGAATAGTGTAACTGAGCACACTTCAAGGTCTAATTAACAGCATTAAGAAAATTAAAGAAAATCTTTATCAGAACTTTAAAGAGGGTGCTGTTCATATTACGCATAAGCATTTTGAAGTTTTGAAATTATTTAAATGTAACTTGAGAATTGAGTGTTGTGGCTTTGTCAGTTGGTCTTTGTGAGGGAGGCAATCAGACAGGACCCTAAAAATACTAATTAGGAAAACTTAAAAAAAAGTGTGAAACAGTGTTTTGGTTTTTTTTTTTTTTTGGTGACTACACAAAATGCTCTGTACATTGTATGGGTGTCTTTGATTTCATCTTGACTCGGATGATAGGTTTCATAAACTATTGAGGTATGGGTTTTTATTCTACCTTAGCAGTGGCAGGTAGTACAGTTTTGGCAGTAATTTGAAGAACATGTTGAGCTGGCACAAAGTAGTAGTACTACTAAAAGAAACATCTTTTATGCAGGGTGGCTTATTTCTTGTGCTGCTTCTCCTTTACGTGAAACAAGTTCTTGTGTGATGAATCAAATCAGGGAATTGATTTAGGTTATGACCAACATTTTGGGACTGGATTTTTTTTAATGGAATTCCCCAACTGAATTTCCAGTTCCCCTAATTGTCATCAATGCAAGGGAAGGAAGCAATGAGAGATTAAAATTTTCTTTCTGTGACTATGTCAGCTTATTCAGGATGTGTGATGAATATGCTGTCATAATGTAGTTATAGTACAGTGAGTTAAATTGAGCCAGCTGTCCCAACTGTATCTGTGTCTACAAATGTGTACGAGTAATGTTTACTGTAAAATAAATTATGAAAATGTAGTAATTTTGGAATAGGTAATAGACAGAAGTTGTACTATACTGTGATCTGAGTGTAAAAATGAGTGACTTCTAGAGAACTGGTTGTTCTTGGACAATCAACAAGCCACCTGGAGATCCTTTGAAAACTGATGAAACAGGCAGGGTTTTTATCATTTGCCTTTCTAAAACACATAAGAAGGATATGAAGAATGTAATGCATGTTGAATAAAGTGGTTTTCACTATTTAAGGAAGAAAACCCCAAATCTTGGCTAATTATGAGAACAATAATTAATGACCCTCTGTATTGGCCTAGAATGCAAGGAAATTGAGGCTTCTGTGAGAGAACTCAAAGCATCAATTCAATCACTGCTCATGTAGGGGGAATAGAAGTCCCCCTTGTCTTTCTGAGGTGAATAAATTCCTTAGAAAACAAACCTGTGTAAGCTGGTGTCATTTAACCTTTGCCTGGAATTGCACAGAAAGTTACTAGTGTTGTAGTAGTGAATACTGGAGAGGGGGAAGAGTCACCTAGTTTAAAAACAAAAAAACCTCCAACCAAAAAAAAAGTGGTAATTTCAGATTAGTATAGAAAATAAGCATGTGTGTTGTTTTTTTTTCTTTTCCTTCCATGTGAACATTGTGCTGGTTTTGATTCTAATATTGACTTTTGTAACATTTTAGGGGGCAATGGCTTTAGCTGTTTCCTGTCCTATGTTTGCTCAACTGCTTAGCTAAGAATTTTTTTATTGAACTGAACAAAATCTGTAGGTGCCTTTTTAAGTGAATGGTTTTCATTTAGGTCGCAAGTCCAAAACCATTTCTTCAGCAGCTGTGTTGTCTTGAGTAGATATTGGTTATTTCTATCCTGTTCTGCTAGTCTGGCAGTTTGTGCAGCTGCACGGGGAAATGGATCGGGGAAGTGATCTGCCAGGAAAATACAGTCCCTCCTGCCCCAGATTTTACCAGCTTGTTTCACAACTGGTTGGTTTTTCAGCTTGATTACTGTGTGATGCAGTGGGCAACTCTACTGGCATCACTGTGATGGAAAAAAGTGGACTAAGAAGGAGCGTGGGAGAAGGGCTACGCCTGCTTTATTGGCCTGGCTGCTTAATGTGGAATGACAGTTGAAGCTTCTTTTTCAAATCCTTTTGGAGTTCTGTTCTGAAGAAGAGCTTTTAAGGGTTTGGTTTGTCAGTTTGTTTCATTTTTAAATTCAAATGGAGCTAATAGTTTCAGAACCAAAACCTGATTTCATATACTCACTCTTAATTTCTAGTTTCTCAGTTTTAAATATTTAAATTAAACATATTTCCATAGTATGCACTACATGTCTAATAGACTCTTTTTATTCCATGTACATTTTCATTTGTGGTTGTTGTAGCTGCCTCTAATGTCGTAGAGCTTACAGGAAACAGTGTTAGAAATGGAATCCTTGGTAGGAGCTATAAATTGCTTCTAAGAGTTTCTTTCCACTTGTCTTATTATGGTTATTTATTCATTTATGTATTTATTACAGAACTTAATTTTGCCCTTCATTGTATCGGTCTTTTCCATCTCATATTAATTCTTTTTCACTTGCTAGACTTAATGCTGGAACATTTTTTCCCCTCACTAGGAATGTTTCCAGTTTTCTGCATCTGCTGAGTATTTCACTTTCATCGCTTGAGTTTTGGCTTTGATTTTGTACTATGGAAAGATAATGGCTTCAATAAAATGTACCACAGCAGGTTCCTTCATGTTGATGGTTGTTTATTTACAGATATCTTCTCTAAAGGATATTTTACAAAGCAACTTAAAATAAGGAACCGAGACAAGAGAAAGTACTACCTCCCTGCTCTCCATCAGAGGCATTAAAAAGGTCTTGTTGAGAGGTAGAAAAGGTTTAGGACTTCCAACCTGAGCTAAGGATTTGTGGCATACAGCATTATGACAAAGAACTAAACAAATCAGCAAACAAGTGTCAGTTCTTCTAAAGCTTAACAGATTCTACCAACATCTCTGCATATGCTGTAGGTGAAGTGTTTTTTGTTGTTCCCAGCATGATTAAAGTTGCTTAATGCTGGACTTTCATAATGCTGAGGGCAAGGCACTTCATGTTGATTGTAGTCGATTTAAACCTGTTACTAAGAAAATAATTCTCCATTGTTTATAAAAATACGAACTGAATAAACTGAAAAGGTAAACTTTCATAACTGAAGGGGTAATATTGCATGTAGGAGAATTATTTCAGATACACCAATTTTCTTACAAACTAGGTGTATCTAAAGACATGCACTACTTTTGGGATTGAACCTTTGGCAAAAACCTGGAGGGGCTGGGAAGTACAATAATGAAGATGATGTTAACCCTTCAGAGCAGAAGTTCTGAATATGCAGCATTTTTATTACTTTTGTATATATTCAGCTGTCTTTGCTGTCCGCTACAGGAGGCTTAAACAGGTTTTTACTCGGTCTTGAAGACTGTTGTCTCTCATTGCTGCTATTCCTTTGTGCATTCGTGACATCCTGGAGGGTCATCTGTAATGAAGTGCCAAAAGATCTTGATCAGTTATGTCCTTTCTTTTTACCAGGAGAAGAAAAGACAGTTTTACAGATCAGTGTTGTTCTAGTAGTTGGCATGGGCATCCTCAGCCTGAATCCCTCTTCATGCATTTTTTTCTGTGCAGAGGAACCTGATGGTTCCTACTGAGGAGTCAAAGGGGAGAGGGCTTATCATTCTTGATAGATTTCATAGGAAATCTGTACACCCAGAATGTTCTGAGACCAGTGTTCCCTTTTTTATTCTTTTCTACTTCTTTCCAATTAATTGAAATCTGAAGAGGCACTTATGGTAATCCAAATATAAACCTTTGAAATGAGGAAATATAATTAATATGTGGAATACATCTGTTTACAGAAATGGTCCGTCTGGTAGGTGGCCCTAATCTCCGGATGGGGAAGTCTGTATCTTCGGACTTTATTTCACAATAAAGTGAAATAATCATGTGGCCACATGATCTTTTTTGCATTATTAATGCACAATGTCCAGACTTGTGGAAGTGTTTGAAAAATCTGCTTAGTTTTAAGAAGAACTGCTTACCCCTCTGCCTATGGCATATGTGTGCAAGTAGGACTGACAGATGTTCAGTATACAAGGGAGGCAGGTTTAATATATGTCTTAAAGGCACAGGAAATAATGTTATGGGCATAATAAAGATATTACTTCAAGAGAGTAGCTTTAAAGGTGTGGGTGTTTGGGGGTTATATGATGATACTTCTTGGGTTTCTGAAAACTTAGTTTTGCTGAGGCCAGCATGCTGAAAAGATCTGCAGTATCAGCAGGTAATCTTACATATGTTAAACTAATCGCTTTGGTCTTGCTGTGTCGTTAATTAGCTGTTCCATCAAAAGTTTTCTGTTTTCTTTCTCAATGTACACATTTTTAATATACACAACTTAGAAATGGTGATCTGACACCCTGGTAGCTTAACATATGGGAGAAGCTGCATAACCAGCATTGGAAAGATCTTGGTAACTTATTTGAACAGGAGAAGTGCCTGCTTGCTGTGAAAGGGTACTCAATATTTGGGATGTCACATCTGGCCTACTGTTGGTGCATCAGTGCAGTACCTGTATTTACATGCAGCTTCATTTCTGTCTTCTCAATGTACTGATCTATAGCAAAGCTTGGAGTTAACTTGTCTGTAGTCAAAAACCTCTAGAACAGAATTTAACAGTGGATTTAATGGACACCTAAGAAAGCTTAATGTTTGTGTTGTATCAGGACAATATAGATGTGTTTTTGTTTAGTACATTGGATTATTTAGTCTCCTTTGGACTGCAAATAACAGTACAATTTGTCTGAATCACTTCAGTGTTCTGATTTTGTGATAGTTTCTCTTTTTTTTTTTTTTTTTTTTTATACCAATTACTTCCATATATACAGATCATGTTAGGGAGCGTACCAGCTGGATGTGTTATTGACCACATGCATATTGAAATACAGTTTTTCTGGCATGGAATCATTTCTGTGTAGCAGGACCATGATAGATACAGGAATGTGTAGTGGACAGTATTTCCTGTTGTTAAAATAATCAGGAATAGAATTACTGGAATTCAGAATGTTTTGAGAATTGCTGTATTCACAAATTAGAGTGATTCTGTTTGTTTCTGATTTACCCTCTTTGGAAAGACAGGTCTTGAATATCTTGAGGTGTTTTGTGTGTGTTGTATTCTTTGTGGTGTGTGTGTGTGTGTGTTTTTTTTTTTTTTTTTAAGAGAAAGAGGTCCGTGAAAATGTTTTTCACTGTTTCTGTACTAAATAGAGAGAATTTGGGTTTACCCAATAATACCTTTGACAAGAAACTTCAATGTTTAATTCCAAGTGTCATTGATTTTTCTAAAAATATTTACTATGGTGGGTTTGTGTGGTCAGAGGCAGAACTGGCATAACAAAGTGGTCACTAGCTGGTAGCAATTTTTAAGTAAAAGATTGTGCTAATTCGTAGTTTTCATGAAATGTGATAGTAAATGAATATTTCACTTAAACCCCACCCACCCTTTTTTAATACATTTTCATGCTTATGTCTTAAAGGAAACAGTATCTTTGTTATTCTTTGATCTGTCAGAATGTTTCTTGGACAGTCATTTACATATGTACCGGGTTTTCTTTTAGAGAGTTCATATGTTCATATTGTTTCTATATTTATTTTGATTTATGCCTAATAAGAGAGAAAGTTGATCCTATGGTCTAGGCACTCTGTCAGTGTCGTTTTGACATATTCCTCTGAACTATGGGCTAGAAATACAACCCATGAGAGATGATAATAGATTACGATCCTGATAGTACCTTCATACTGCAGCAAGGTCCATATGTTCTCAATAGTCCAAGTTAAAAGATTGCCTGTACGTGTTTGTAACATTCAACAGAGATAGACTTCTTCAGGTCTGGGCATGAGAGAGCGTAACAGGATTACAACCTTTCATGAAGAGTCTAGAGTACCTTGCAGCTGTCACCTATCCCAAAGAGTTTCAGTTTTAGGGCTCCTGCTGTGTAACAAATTTTATCTTGGTGTGAGCAGTGAGGTCATGTCTGAAGTGAAGTCTTAAATGGCTTAGACTTAGGTATGTCAAAGTTGCATGTGATCTAAGGTGATCACAGACATACTAAAATTTGAAGTGTCTGTGCCTCAATGTTACTAAAGTGGACTTACTACTTTAATAAATATTTTTCCTCATGTCTGCGTTCTGAAGTTTTTTGTACAGTTTTATTCTTTCAGAATTGGTATCTAGATATCATTATTTAATGACAAACATATTTAGAAGTATATCACATCAGTGACATGTCAGTTATAACAGTAAACTATCAGTAATCTTGCCCTATATCAACATTTCTACCCCTGAATGTTTTTTCATTTTACCATCTGTTAATTGGCTTTGAAGAACTTGTTACCTGTAGCTGCATTTTGTAGACTTACAGGCTACAGTAGTGCTAGCAGTGCTATGACTTTAAAGTTTATTGAACTCAGGGTTGTGGCACTGACCAAGCCTGCTGTGGAAAAGTCACCTCCTAGGTAACTGGGCCCAGGTACATCTTCCATAACACTTGTGTTTTCTGTGGTTTGGGTCAAAATAACTGTTTGTTAAATGTGTCAAGGTTGCCAACTTAACTGTTGTCAGTAATAATTATACTGTGTAATGTATGTCCAAAACCTTATCTACTGCCTGTAATTTTACTTCATTCAGAGGTGGTTTACTGTCTTCTTGCAGTACTTGGGGTACTTGGCCAAATTACGTTCTGAACTATGTAGTTTACGTTCTGAATTAAAAAAAAAGGCATAAAATTAACTCTTAAAGCATTTCGTGGGTTTATTTGCTGTGTTGTTGTGGCCGGGTATGTGAGATTTCTCTTTTTTTTTCTTTTTTTTTTAATTGGGTCATATTAGGTACTTGCAATAAAGGTGCATTAGTTAGGCTAAAGTTTTTTCACTGGAACAAGTTTTTCCTGGGTTTGCTTTTTTGGTCTGCTGATGTTAGTACACATGTTGTATAGGTAGGTGAGGCACTCTTCATGCAGCAGAGTCATAGAATCATTTCGGTTGGAAGAGACCCTCAAGATCATAGAGTCCAACCATTAACCTAACTCAGGCACTAAACCATGTCCCTAAGAACCTCATCTACAGGTCTTTTAAAGACCCTCCAGGGATGGTGACTCAGCCTCTTCCCTGGGCAGCCTGTTCCAATGCCTGACAACCCTTTTGGTGAAGAAATTTTTCCTAATATCCAATCTAAACCTCCCCTGGTGCAACTTGAGCCATTTCCTCTTGTCCTGTCACTTGCTACTTGGCAGAAGAGACTGACATCCTCCATGGTACAACCTCCTTTCAGGTAGTTGTAGACAGTGATAAGGTCTCCCCTCAGCCTCCTTTTCTCCAGGCTGAACAGCCCCAGTTCCCTCAGCTGGTACTCATCAGAATTGTGCTCCAGGCCCTCACCAGCTTTATCGTCCTCCTCTCAACTCTCTCCAGCACCTCAATGTCTTTCTTGTAGTGAGGGGCCCAAAACTGAACACAAGATTGGGACCTTACCAGTGCTGAGTACAGTGGCACAATCATTTCCCTCGTCTTGCTGGCCACACTGTTCTTGATGCACACCAGCATGCTTTTGGCCTTCTTGGCCACATGGGCACAGTGCTGGCTCATATCCAGGTGGCTGTTGACCAACACCCCCAGATCCCTCTCTGCCAGGCAGCTTTCCAGCCACTCTTCCCCAAGCCTGTAGTGCTGCCTGGGGTGGTTGTGACCCAAGTGCAGGACCCGGCACTTGGCCTTATTGAACCTCATAGAATTGGCTTCAGCCCATCAATCCAGCTGGTCCAGATCCTTCTGAATAGCCTTCCTACCCTCAAGGAGATCAACATTCCCACCAAACGTGGTGTCATCTGCAAACTTACTGAGGATGCACTCAATCCATTTGTCCAGATCATTGATAAAGAGATTAAACAGAACTGACCCAAATACCAGGCCCTGGGGAACATCACGAATGACCAACTGCCAACTGGATTTAACTCCATTCATCACAACTGTTTGGGCCCAACCATCCAGCCAGTTCTTTATCTAGCGAAGAGTACACCCATCCAGGCCATGAACTGCCAGCTTCTCCAGGAGAATGCTACGGGAAAGAGTGTCAAAGGCTTTACTGAAGTCTGAGTACAAACCATCCACAGCCTTTCCCTCATCCACGAAGCTGGTCACCTTGTCATAGGAGGAGATCAGGTTGGCCAAGCAGGACGTGTTTTTCATAAACCCATGCTGACTGGGCCTGATCACTTGGTTGTTCTGTATCTGCTATGTGATGGCACTCAGGATGATTCTGTTGATCAGGATGACCTTCCCTGGCACTGAGGTCAGATCGGCAGGCCTGTAGTTCCCCAGACCCTCCTTCCAGCCCTTCTTGTAGGTGGGTGTCACATTTGCCAACTTCCAGTCAACTGGGACCTCCCTGGTTAGCCAGGACTGCTGAGAAATTATAGAAAGTGGCATGGTGAGCACCTCTACCAGCTCCCTTAGGACCCTTGGATGGATCTTGAATGGCCCCATAGATTTGTGCATGTCTAAGAGGTGTAGCGAGTCACTAACCATTTCCCCTTGGGGCCTTTTTTTGCTCCCTGTGTTCCAGCTGAGGGGGCTGTGTACCTGGAACATGACTCGTCTTACCATTAAAGACTGAGGCAAGAAAGGCATTTAGTACCTCAGCCTTTCCCTTGTCTGTCACTGTGGCTTCCCCTGCATCCACCAGCGGATGGAGATTCGTACCAGCCTTCTGAGGCCAGGGAAAAAAATGTCAAGTGACCTTCCATTACTGTAGTGTTTCTTTAGAACACTGTCTCTCAGGATTGAGCTAACTAACTTTACCAAGGCATTATAAAAAGAAAGAAATTGAACAAAATAGAAAAATAGAAAAGTGTTTGTTTTCCATGTTCATCTGAAACTCAAGAAATGAAAAATGAAGTTTGAAGTATTTTTTACGCTACAAACACTGTGCAGTTGTAAGGCAGAGCTTTCATCTTAGAAAAGCCTACATTCTTGCAAGATGAATCTCATGGAACTTAAAGGAGGTACAGCAAAATAAAATGGTTATTATTTTTGCTCAGTAATATATTGGGTAAGTCATTGACTGGTATACAGACAGGCACACAAATTGTGCTCTCCCACTTGCCCCTCCATTTATTTTTCTAGGCAGCTGATTTTAACTATTTTGTGGAAATGGACCGTTGGTGAAATGCAAATGTGGGGAAGCTAATCGTGCTCTGGTTTTTCAGTAAGAAAGGGGGTTGTATGTGTGGGGTGACATAGAAGAAGAAAAAACTTTCACAATGACCACATATCTACTTATTAGTAGAAGGAAAGTCTGTCTGGTATGAGTATTGCAAACAGTTGACTTGTCTGTTCTTGTCCAGCCAAATGGCGAAGTACTTGGTGTTAGACATCTTCACCTTTACCAGACTTCAGCATTTCCATTGCAACTTCAGAGTTTATTTATATAACTGAAAAGTATTTTATGATGTCCTAAGTTGAAATAAGCCTTTTTACTCAGAAGTGGGAAATAAGAATATAGTGAATGGATTACTCTGTGATGGCCTATTAGAGCTTTCCAAGTTATGGAGAGTGAATTAAATAAAGTATGGATTCTGTGAGCGACGCATTGTTTGTACATAACTTGATCTGGATATGACGTGTGTAGGAGATGTGATGTTCAGTCGTATGTTTTTGGTTTAAAAATGGGTTGAGAAGGTAAAAGTAGGATTCGGTTTCTGAATTATGAATCTCTTAACCTGTGGAAGGCAAGAGTGTTGGAATTTATGCACAGCTTTCTAATTTCAAAATGGATTTCTGACTGGAGTTTGTGAGTATTAAATGTAGAAGATAGAAAAATGTTAAATAGGAGGTTAGCAGAGATGTTATTTCTATTAATAATTCTGGTTATAACATGGATTTTTTTTTTCCTAATGGTTTAGGGCAGTTGCATCACCTAAGTCTAATTTATTCTTTTGTGTAAGAGATAAAGACATTCATATTTTTTTAGGTTTTAACTGTAAGCAAAATTTTTTCAGACATTTCAGTGAATTCCTTAAAAAGTAGTGGTGTCAGCACAACCAGTCAATGCATCTGATGATGAACTTGCATCCAGAGTTCACAATAAGTCTTCTGTGTAGTTTGACAGGTCATTCTTCTTTTTTGTTCTCTGAACTTCAGAAGGCTTTGTGCTGGAGTTCTTGTGTAATTTGTAATGTTTGTGTGCTTGAATATGGATATTGTAATGTCTGCCATTACCAATGCCAAGTGTTTTAATTGGACTAGTAAAATGTCCCTCTTGTACTCCTCCTGGTGCACAGAAAGCTTCACAGTGTGTCCCGTTGAAATTTCTAATTTAAGATTTCTGATGGTAGAAAATAGTAGTGCACATTCATTTCAGCTGTAGCACTTTGGTTGGAACTTGGTTTTGTGTTAGTAGTTGACAAGAGGTGGGGTTTTTTTGTGTGTGTGTTTTGTTTTGTGTGTTGTTTTTGTTTTTCTTTCAAAATTGGTATGTGAAATTCTTTTCATTAAAGGAATTGCAACTGAGTTTCAACAAAGCCTGTAGTTGTTTTGATCCAGATACTGTTTCGTTTGAGTTACTTTCACTTGCAAAGTCTTATTCTAATTTTTTTTTTTTTAATAAAATGCTCTTCCAGTTAACAGTATAAATTAAAAAGGAAAAAGCATATTATGAAAGTATTTGTATCTGGGTTGTTTATATGCCACATTTTAGTTAGCACTCTAATGAAAGTGAGGTTTATTTTTTAAATCTGTTTTGCATTTTAGTGCATCAGAATATATATTTCATTGCAACACAAGACTGTAACTTCACATGAGGCCTAAACAGGAGTTAAGCGTGGATTTCCACATCTTTCCTTTTATTTCCAGTTCTTTAATAGATTTTTAAGCTCTAATTATTAATGTAAATAAATATGCTTGTAGCTTGAGTAGTTAGATCATAAATTTTTAGAACTTGATCAGTAAATGAAGGAAACAAAAAATGAAACTATGTAATTGAAGACTTGACTTGTAATATTTTTATAATATAATTTCCTCTCAGTGACTCTTCTTTTTCATTGTTACTGAAGTTCAAAGACAGAAATGAAATTTTTGATTGCTTCTTATAAGCATCTGTGTTTCCTGTGATGTTTTCAGGAACACAGATGGTCGCTGTTGGTCATATCAGCTGTTTCAGCAGTTGAAATGGCCAAACTCTTGTTCTTGCAGACCTGAAGATTTTTCTCTGATAAGACTTTGCACTTTGCCCATGTTTTCTCATGTGTTCTGCCAGTGCTGTTTGTTTGTTTTGTTTTGCGTTTTTTTTTTTTTTTAATAGAAATAATACTGCAAGATATCAGTAAATGAAATACTTAACCACTTATTATTTTCTGCTTTGATGTAAAATTGTTAGGGTTTTGTTTGTTTGTTTTAAACTTCGAGGCAACTAGGCTTTGAATAATGTGAAAAAGAAAAGACTAATAGACACACATTTGTGATAAAAGTTCTAAGGAGCATTTAAATAGCATCTGCTTTTACTTTTTAACATGCATTCATGTTCTGCTAGAGTGCTAGAGAGAGTCTAGACACAAACTAAAGAAGCAGGGTTTCTCAAATATTGGAGAATTTCTCTTCTGCTTGTTCGAGTAATTTCCAATTTTAGTTTTCATTTGAATTTTTTCTTCTACTCTGTTACTGTTCTGGGATTTACCTGGAGACTCTTGCATAGATAAATTTGGAGATATGAATAATCAAAATAGATTTAGGGTTGAATTTTTTTTACAGAGTAGATTCTATGTTCCTGTGTCAGTGCAAGTACAGTGAACTCAAATGCACCCCGTCACCCCAAGAACTGGAGTGTCAGCTGTAAAAGGCTTTGTGAGGTGGCAGGATAACCTTTATTTGCTTCTTGAATGTGGTTCTGTGGAGAACATACTTCTGAGGATGAAAGACTAGGATTAATTTATCTACTTTTAACTAAACAAAACTTAACCTTTGAGTTTTCCATGTATGAAATTAAGAAATATACTGGCTGGGGAAGTCTTTTTAGTCTGTGCTCAAGTATTACTACCTTCAAATTCTCTAGCTTTCACAGAAAGTGGCATTTAAGTAACTGCAATATGCATTTTCTTAAAACTACATGTGCAATAAGTAAATACACTTATTTTTTTAAAATATCCTGTTTTTCTCTAGTGTACACTATTGATTGATACTATTCCATAGAATCATAGAATAATTTCGGGTTGGGAGAAACCTTCAAAGCTCCCCTGTTCCAACCCCCTGCACTGAGCAGGGACGTCTTCAGCTAGATCAGGTTTCTCAGAGCCCTGTCCAGCCTGGCCTTGAATATCTCCAGGGATGGGGCCTCTACCACCTCTGTGGGCAGCCTGTTCCTGTGTTTCAGCACCCTCTTTGCAAAAAATTTCTTCCTCATCTCTTGCCTGAATCTCCCCTCTTTTGGTTTGAAACTCCCATCCTAACTGTATTTAGCTACACCTACTTGTTGAATCATCTGATTTCTTGTATTCTGCACTATTACCAGGCAGATGCACAAAGCACAAATTCTTATGTCTATGAGAAAAGCTTCAACTTGCCTTTTTTCAGTATGTTCCAAGCAGAATTCTATGAGCCAGCTGCTGTAATGGTATTTTTAATGAAAACAAACAAACAAAAAACAACAAAAAAACCCAATCAAAACAACAAACCAGACCAAAACCAAACTAACTAATAAACCCAGCGAAACAAAGAAACCCCAACAACAAAGAAACAACAAAAAACCCCCAACAAAACTGCCTTACGTGGACATCTACCTTAAATAGCCATTTTTCTCCTGTCAATGCAGTGTAATTTGGGTAAGGTCTTCACAGAAAATGGGTTCTTGTGGAGAATCTGGACTCTTCTCTCTGTCCAGAGATTAATGTGAACATAGTCTATATTAATTACAGTAAGATTTGTTGCTTTGATCAATAGTCAGAGAAACAGTTTAACTTCTCGGATTCTTTTCATTAAAAATATTCTTTCCAGGCTAATATGTCTGGTGATGATTAGGACGCTGTTATTTTTGCTTCCAGAGCTATAGTGTTTTGGTTTTCATATAAAATCACTGTGGGCTATTGACAAGTATTCCTGTCTTCCTTGTGATAATTTTCACTTTTTGATGATTTCCACTGTAACTTTTGCCGCTAGTTTTTGTTTGCCTCATTTTTTTTTTCCTTTGACTTATGCAATCTTAAAATTTCTTTATATAGTTTTAACACAATTTTTAGGCAATGTCTTTTTAAGAAATGTCTTTGTCAAAAGTCACATTTAGATCATTGCTGAACCATCCAATGTGTGTTTATAGTCTTAAGTCTGTGAAAGTATAATCTGTTGCCATCGAGAAGGCGAGGACTGTGTCGGAGTATTTTGTATTTCTGAACCACTGCGTACTAGGTTTATTAAAGAGAATATTGTTGAAAGACACAAAATACGAAAATAAATGTTTCATTAAAATCTGTTGATAGTTTTTTTTTTCTTAAGATCCTAGGCCTAAAACTTCCTTCATTTTGTTTTTTTCTCAACTTACCATACTTTGTTTTTGCACCTTGTTTCTGTCATCTGATAAATAATCCTATAGAAGTTAATGATAATCATTAAGTGGGAAAGAGATTGGATAATGCTGCTAAGTTAATTTGCTTTGCTGCAGAATACACAAACTTCCCCTTTTTAAATGTATGCAACTGCAAGGAGGATGAGATGCTTAGTTCCTTCCATTGTCACGTTTTGACATGTCCAACCTGTAGAAAGGAAGAAGCAATTTCATCTTGTGAAATCCTGTGCATTAAAAGAGCCATTGGGTGGCCCATGCCTGCTGATAACTTGCATGTGCCGCATTGAGAAATAAATGGATTCTCAGGATCATATGAGTGTAAGAGGAGCAGCTTTGGGAGGAGATGCAGATTGATGAATGATGGTGAAGAGGGGGAATTGTTGGACAAAATATGTGCGGGGTAAACCTCCCAGAGTATTGCCCACTAGCTTTTGATGTGTTGCAGTTTCCTCTTTAACACAGATTTACCCACAGATTGAGAGTCACACCTGAAAATATGGCACCTGCTGAGAAGCAGGCCAGGAAAGTTATTTGTTCTCTGTGTAACTACTGTGTTTGTTTGTATCAGTATGACTCAAGTTTTAAATGACGTTAAAAAAAAATCTTTATGTGGGTTGCTGTTACAGGGCAAATATCCATAAAAATGACTTTTGATTTCAGAATAGATTGTTGAATTTACAGATCAACAAGTGATATCTAAAAAAAATTAAATATGCCATAATCTCAGACAAAAAATGAATCAGAAGTTGAGTTGCTCTCCTAGAGGGATCATTTTTGTATTTATATTCACTGGATTTTACTCCCTCTCTCTACATTTTCCAAAGTGTTAATTATCCAAAGGAGGAAGGATGTTACTCTATTCAGGAAAATAGCATCAGAATCAGAGTGGTGGTGTTTTTTGTGTTTTGGTTTTTTTTTTTTTTTTTCCTTTAGTGAAAACTAGAGTAGGATGAAAATATTACATCAGTTCCATGCAGTATTTGTTCTGGACATCATAATTCAGTTTCCATTCCGAAATTAATAAAAACAAGGTGAGAACTTTTCACTGATTGAGAACTACATTTAAAAAGCTATTTGCTTTCTGTGTTTCAGGGTAACAAGTAATGGTATATTCTTCCCTTTTCTGAGGTAAAAGCAGGTTCAGCAAAAAATGGATATTAACATCTGAGTTGCATTTGAAGACATGGCTAATACGAAAATTTGCAAAATGCTTTTCCTGTGAACTTTTGTCAAGGGAAAAATTGCTTTCATCCCCCTTCAAATTAACTGGAGGAGCTTTCCTTGTTATTTCTGAGATATTTAACAATGTGGGAATAACAACCCCAGGAAATATCATTTTATTCACATATTTAAAATCTCCTTGGTAGGAGATATCACAGAAATCTTCAAAATTTTGGCTAAGAATAGGCTTAAGATGTAGTGAGTGATTCTGTTCTGCTGGATACCTCAAGAGTCTGCACTGCTTCTCTCTAATGAATGTTGCCTTAAAGAAGTGACTAGTTAGCAAAATGAAAATTTCACCTGGTTTTGCTGCTTATCGTTATTTTTTAAAGAATATAAGAAAAGACCCGGTCACCTCAGCAGTTATGTGTTGGTTGTGTGGTTGTTTTTTTCCCCAAATATCAGCTTTTCTCACACCTTTTAATACTAGGTGAAGAAGTATAACGGGCAGCTATGGAAAAATCTCTTTGGAATTTTTTTTAGTAATGTCTATTATTAATTTTCATATGTGAAATGTATAGTTGCACACATATATAATATATGTAATTGCTATTGAATTACTTTAAGTTCTGCTGTTCTCATTGCCTAAAACCTTTTTTTTTAAGCTGACAACTCCTTAAAAACTCCCTGTTCTTGATGCTTTTAAAATACTGTTGCAATGTATCCTTCATAAAGGAGGATTTGGTATGAAGTTAATTTTAGAAGTCTTGTCTAGTGAAGTAATAGAAAGCATGATGGGTAACTTCATCTTTTTGGTTGTTGGGTTATTTGTGGTGTGTGTTGTTTTGTTCTTTTTCTTCTCCATCTTGAAATGCAGTCTTACCTGATAGAAATTTGTAAACAGTTGGTCCATTTTCCTCTTCTTAACTCTTCCAAGACAGTGTAGTCAGTTACTGATAAATCCTACTAGCTTTTGACAAGGTTTTTGGTATTTTGTTTTAAAGTCAGTGGAATAAACCAGACATATTTCTTCTTCTCCTTTACAGTTATCCTATTATTAATATCCATTGCTTTATGGTAGCTGCTTTGAGTTTAGATGCATGTATTTCAAGCTTGCTGGAATATGTTTCTTCAGAGGCTGGCATTTCTTACCGTACAGAACTGCATGCTTATGAAAAATCTGAAAGCAGATGTTTATTATTATCCTAGTGGGAAGACTGTATCAACTTGGCTGAGATAGCTTCTCATGGATTTTTTTTCTTCCCTTGGAAAAAGGAAGAGTTAGCGTTCCAGTGAAATGTTGGTCTTCGCTGTTGCAGAAGTTGTCCAAAGAGTGCTAGTTTAGCCCTGTCAAATTTGGGCTTTTCAGTAGAAGAGTGTGCTGTTTTTTCTTTCCTCCTTTGTTTTTTGATGAACCCGTTGGATTGTGGACACAAAATAGTCAACAACATTGTCAGATCTTATACTATAAACTTCAGAATTAATATTTTTGATCTTTAATATAAAAATATGCATCTTTATAGAAAAAAAATTACCAAATGCTGTAATGTACAGTGAAAACTGTCTGGTGTTTTAATTTACATAGACCCTTTTATTGCATTAGACCCATTTATTGCCTTAGGTAACAAGCTTAATAAAATTCATGCTAAATCTTTGACATGCCTGTTAAAATATTCCTGATGTGTAAACATTGTTAAGTATCCTTTTACTGCGTGTTGAAGCAGAAATATGCGTATTACAGTATGTTGTAAAGGCCAGACCATGGTATCTTAACTGTGTATAACAAATTCTTCTGCTTAATGTTGTCTCTTTATTTTTTTGTTGTGGTTTATTTTATTTTAGGTTGGTTGGAGTACTGCAAGAGATTATTACACATTTCTTTGGTCACCTATGCCAGAGAATTATGTGGAAGGATCAACTGTTAACTGTGTGCTGACTTTTCAAGGTGAATCTAAAGCAGTATTTACCTGTATTTTCCAGCCTAAACAGCTTTTCAGATACTTATCTGTTCATTACAATGCTGAGAGTTGTATAGCAGTTCTAGACTTCCCAAATACTAATTGGAGGAGAATTTTCCACACTTCACTGTGTGAAGTTCAGTCTTATTATAGATGTCAAGGGAATTATATGCTCTGTAGGAACTGTAAGGAAGACATTAGTTTACTTTAGAATTACCAAAATTCTCTGAATGAATGAAGTTGGGTTGAACTGAAACTAAAAGTGACCTAGAAACCTAGGACTTTACATGCCATTAACAGTCCTTTGTACTTAAAAGTTTTACCACACGTGAAGACACCAGGTAACTGTCCTATCTGTTACATTCCATGCTGACAGTCCACCACATTTGTAGAGCTCCCAGATTTAATCTCCATTCAGACAGTCCCCTACTTGTGTTTGGCAAGATGTTCTAGTGCTGCTGAGATGAGATCAGTAAAGCTTACATGAGCTTAATTAACAGATAAATAGTAAATGTTGTGCAACATGCTTTTTTAAGTGGTTGAGTAGGTGTGCTGGAAGAAAATAATTAAGAATCTCTCTTCTTTCCAGTACATGTTAGATACAAGAAAAAAAGACTTTAAGTAGTTTTAAAATCAGTTTCTCTGAACCAATACTAAAACTTGCTGGAGCTGGAAAGTAGATTTTTTTTTTTTTTCCCCCCCCTGAATTTGTTTCTGCATAGTGTCACGTTAATTAAGCATTGAATCAGGTAAATTGAACTGCATATAGGAAAAATGTAGTCAGGTCCAAAAGCACAGAATCCTGAAATTAAGATACTGTTCCCTGAGCTAGAGTTAATAAAATATAAGACTAACAGAAACATGAAGTGCTTGATACAAATGCTGTCCGTATAACACGTGATGTTTTACCATTTGTAGGAAAAGTAGGTAAGAGTGCTGGGAAAAATCTTCTAGGAATCTAGAATAAAAGCTGGTGAAGAGAAGTTAATGGTAAAGATAGAAAGGGAGCAGATTGAATTGTGGTGCAATATGAAAATAAATTGGTGACATCACTTGTTGGATTGAACATTGGGTGAGGATTTATTATGCTAGTATCCTACTCAAGCTGGCTAGAATATCTGATAATTTAGTGTTCTGAATAAAACCGATTCATTTTCTTACTGTTAAACTGTGTAAGGCATGCTTTCTTGCATTTACTTATAAAGCTAAAAATCTCGTTAGTTGTGGAAATGATTGTTTAACCTCCACAGATATTACCACACAAATTGAGTTGATGTAAGAGGCTTGATGTTGAAGCTTTAGAGGGCAATAGTTCATTTGAATAGTCACACAGAACTTCTTCTGAAATAATTTGCTATCAGCATGTAGCATTACATAGCTACAAGAAAGATGATTTATTCTTATCTTGCGAAGTCCAGAATAATTATTTTTCAATTTTGAAAACTAAGCTCTTTTTTTCACACTCCCTCACCCCCCCAGCTCTTTGCCCTCGATGCTTGTAGCTTGTTGCTATTGTGTCATCCATTCAGAACATTCCTGTGCTTTGGCATTTAAAAATAGCAAAAGCAGATTGTGGTTATTCCAACAAAAATGTGCAAGAAAAATGAACCTGGTAAAGTTACAGATGTTCTGTCATTGCATGTTATTCTCTTTTTGTTTGTTGGTTTTGATTGTATAGATCTTCCAAAGCCAAAATATTGCTTATTCTTTGTTCTGTGATTGTACAACAGTTACATAATAATGTGGTTCTGATCCAGGTTCAGGACATCTCATTGCCAATAATTCTGTTTCCTAAATATGTTAACAGCAGCTATTATCTAGTGTATGTAAGGTGAGGTGTTTGTACAGCACCTATCCCCTGACACTGTTCTAGCATTTGTCTTAAAAGCTAGGAGAAAGGGTTGGGGAATGAAAGTTACTAAGTAAGATGACTTTTTCTTTCTGCTGGTGGATTTATCTGTGCCTTACTGAGGTAACAAGCGTGACGTTTAATAAGTCAAGCATGATCTGATAATCTGTTTCCAGATGGAGAATGTTTCTTCAAATATAAATTTATTTTGATAGGATATTATCTACCAAATGATGATGGAGAGTTTTACCAGTTCTGTTACGTGACTCATAAAGGAGAAATCCGTGGAGCAAGTACACCTTTCCAGTTTCGTACATCTTCCCCTGTTGAAGAATTGCTCACTATGGAAGATGAAGGCAACTCAGATATGTTAGTGGTGACCACAAAAGCTGGACTTCTTGAGGTTTGGTTCAACTATTTTTGAAAAGTTATCTTCTCATTAATTTTTTTATGTGTACATAAATGCATGCACTCACAGGATATAGTATTGAAGAACAAACCAGAAGGAAAAAACTATATAGGTACATGCAATGTATTTATTTCTGCCTGTTCTCCAGTATTGGATTGGAGTTCAGAACCTTTGCAGGTTTAAATGAATAAAGATTTTAAACTGATTACAGGTGTGGTGTAGCACTAAGCATAAACTGGGAAACCATAAGAGAGTAGATAGTTGCCCATTTCTCACATCTGTGCTCTCCAGCTAACTGAAGGGGAGAACATCGCCTTTATGTGAAGTGGTGCTTTTTGTAAGGTGAAAAAATTACGGAACTAGTATGTTTTTATTTGTGCACAAGTGAAATGCCCTGGAAACTAAGCTGAATAGTTGCATGTGCTTAAGTATGTTAGAATAGCTCTTGTTTTATTTGAAACAGTGTTCTATGCCTCATGTTCTTTGCTAGATGAATGTGGTTAAAGAAAAAAAAAAACCCAAACCAAACCAACCAAACCCCTCCAAAAGCCACAACTCCAAGCAAAACAAAAACCCCACAACAACAAAAAATAGCCCAAACAGAAAAAAATCCTAAAACCCAAACGAAAAAAAAAACCACAAAACACCTCAAAACCAGACCAACTTGGTTTTAAGTGTTGCTTATTTGAAAGTTGCTCAGTACAGTTTCCTTGCCTTGCCACCAGACATTTTATGCTTTTGTCAGTTGCATCTAGGCACACAGATGCAGAATTTGCAATTTTCAAAGTTTAAGGGTAAGAAACTTGGTACAGAGATACGTCTGGGATACTTTGCTTTTCAGATATGTACTCATAGTACATATTTTTCAAACCTTTTTGATTGTCTTGGTTCATAGAACAGTTTGGGTTGGAAGGGACCTTCAGGGTCATCTAGTCCAACCCCCCTGCAATAAGCAGGGGCATCTTTAAGTAGATCAGGTTGCTCAGAGCCCCGTCCAGCCTGGCCTTGAATGTCTCCAGGGATGGGGCATCTAGCACCTTTCTGGGCAACCTGTGCCAGTATTCTAAAACTCTCATTGTAAAAACTGTCTTACTCATGTCCAACCTGAATCTTCCCTCCTTTAGTTTAAAACCATGATTCCTTGTCCTGTTGCTGCTGTCCTTAATAAAAAGTCTGTCCCCATCTTTTTTACAAGTTCCCTTTAAGTATTGAAAGACTATGATTCATGTGTCAGTCCTTACTGTTGATGCTGTGTGTGTGTTTTCATTTTTTTGGTGAATTTACTCAGCCATTTTTTTTTTTTTTGGAGTGTGTGTTTGTCTCTGCGCTTGGCAGCCATTTTTTCACCAAGCTGTCATCGTCATAATTAGCTCCTTCATGGTTGCTGTCACTTTGGAACAGTAAAGGCATTTCGCTTAAGTAGGGAAAACTTGAGTAAAAATAAAGACACTGCAAAGTGTGCTAATGGTCATGTAGTTCTGTTCAGTAAAGCAATGAAACTTCAGAAACTTGGGAATAAGGGGAAACCTGTAAAATAACCTAGCAAGAGGACACACATTTTGTGCTTCTGCTCAAACACTGCAGTAATTTGTTATCCACTTATTTGGTAGGAATGAAGGGGAGAAAAATTACCAAAAAAGAATGTTTTTGTTTTTACAGTTTAAAATTGAGAAAATAATAAAAGAAAAAGAAGAGCTATTAAAGGTAACTTCTGTTCTGGAAAAGGAAACGGCACAACTCAGAGATCAAGTTGAAAGACTGGAAAAAGAACTTAACTATGAAAAGCAGAGATATGACCAACTGCAAACAGAGCAAAAGGTTAGTTGTTTAACTGATTAAAGCTGACTCATAATGTCTGTAATTTTCCTTTTCCGAGAACCAGTTAAACTGGGTGAAAATCAGCTATCAAAACCCCTCAGCAGTTAGGTAGACATTTACACTAGAATAGGTCAATTCCTATTAACCTTCTGCCACTATTCCTTTTATGTCGTAAAATGGTTAAAATATTTAAGGCTTTTGGTACCAGGCTTGGTAAGATAATAGATGACAACTGTTGCCAGATGTTGGACATTTAACTGTGGTATTCATCACAGGAAGTAGTTGATAGTTTAAGGTTTGCTTATATTAACTTAAAATGGAGGAAGGCTTTTCAAAAAACAGAAGGAGTAACTGCATAGAACACAGAGTAATGAAAATAGTAAAAAATTTTGTTACTAAAAACAAAGATCAAGACTCAACTGAGAATACTTTTGCCAGGACACAGAGAGAATGAAAAGTAACTGGTCGCTTCTCTAAAAGGCTTCACAAAGGCCTGAAGATTTTAGAAGGGAAAATAAGTGCAAACCTGAAAATTAATTTACAATGTTAATTGATAGTGAAGATATAAATTGAGCCTAAAACAAAGCAAGCTTAATTTGAAATTCTACATACGGTAAGGAGGAAATTTAATATTAAAAAGGCACAAGTTGGGCCTAATCGATTTTTAAGCTGCTTCTTTGTAAAAACTTTTGGGAGAAGATTAAAAACATGTGGGAGGGAGGTGGTGACATGGACAAATTTGAAGTAATGAAGCCTATATAATTTAGCTGTGGACAGCAGTTAATAGGCTATTTCAGAGTACTAGTATGTATATGTCAACAGTTCTGCATGATACACCTTTAATAGAAAGGAATTTGTTGAGGGATATTTGAAGCTGTTGAAACTTTGTAGTTTACTTTTGAACAGTCATGTGAAATGGGCTAGCATGTTGAGTGAGGAAAAAAAGAAAGGCTAAGATCTTGTTTAGGAAAAGATTTTTTCTATGAAAGAATGATTTTAATCTCAAGTACATAGGAGAACTAGTTTAAATCAATGAGAAAGGATTTAAATACTTAAAAGTATGCAGTTTGTGGATTTGTAGAACCACAAACTTGGTGAATAAATCTGAACGAGCTGCGTAGTTACCTTTCATTGTCATTTGAGGTTCTCATTTAAAAAAATGTATGAAAGTAAATTGCCAGTTCTAATCCACATTAGTTTTACAATGCCATTTTAGAATGGTTTGTCGAATGGGGTTTTGAGGGCTGTCCAGCAAAGACACAGACTGTATAAGAACAAAAATGTCTTGATACTTTGTCACACTTTCCTGTGAGTTTCTATAATCAAAAATACTTTTGCCTTTAAGATACCAGAACTGAATAATTAGAATTTAATTTCAGGAGTGTTTTATTTTTTTATTTGTTTCTGCCTTGTATTTTGTTGAAGTGGTGATGCAAGTGAAGAACTTCTCTTTTACATTTAGCTGAGCTATAAATAGATGTTTAAACTGAGGCTAATGCAACTCTTCACCTACATAGACTCCTATACAAGTTTTCTAGCTCATGCAATTATTTTTTGTCTCTTAAGTTTTGTCACTGTCTTATTTTACATCTTTTATGTTCTGTTTTTCTCTAGTTTAAAAAAAAAAAAAAAATTTGCTGAGTTGAAACATCTTATATTCTGCTTATGTAGATAAACAAATGAAAATCCACTGTTACTCTTGAAAATTAAACAGGCATCTACTAAGTTGGGTGCAATAAGTTAACTCTTCATCATTTGAAAGTTTAATAAACAATACATGTGGCTTTCCCTCTAAACTTTATTATCTTAATGACTTCCCTTGTTTCTCTCTTTGCCTCCATACCCCAATACATGAAATACAGCCGTGAGTCAAGGTCTTATATGACCTACCTTTGCTGAGAACACTGTACAGTGCATTAATGGATTGATTTAAAGATTCCCAAGCAGCGTTGAATTAGCACTTGGTAGGATTACAGTACCTAGGTTTCATTTTCAAACCCCCAAAAACACAAAAAACCCCAGATGAACCCCCAAAAATATTCCCCTTCCCAAACAACCAGCCAAACAAACCCTCCAAAACCACTCCCCCAAGAAACCCCCAGCTAATTTCGTGAACTTCATGTGATCTGAATCTTGTTATTTGAGATAAACCTAAACCATGTGTTAACTTGACTGTTTTTTATATGAGACTACATGTGATAACCTTGAAATTCTAAGTAATAAAAATATATGTATGTTTTATGTATCAGCAGAATCTTCACCACTGTTGAGTATGAGCTAGGTTGTTCTGGTTTGGCCTTTTTTTTTTTTCCTTTAAGTTACAGAATGGTTCTTTTAACTAAGTAATTCGGTGTTTGTTTTTTTCTTCCCAGTGGTACTTTGTCACATACAGGTGGACTTTTAGTTATGCTATGAGCTTTCGTCACATAAGTAGATAAAAGCAGAGTTGATTAATTCAAAATGTATATTTTTAAAGTGTTCAAGTTAGGTGGAAGTTTAACTGTGTTGAGTTCTATTAGAAAATTCTTTCAATATACTTTAGATCATATTAGGCTAAAGAAAAACAATTAATAAAACAAAATAGCCCATATAAGAAAATGTAGCTACTGTAAACACTACCATTGCAGTTTGAGTAATCTATACTTATAGAAGCCTTTATTTCTGTTAAAAAATAAAGCTAAGCTACATTTAGCCCATGTACAATCTATTAACAACGTGCTGGGTTTTTGTTGTTGGTTGTTTTTTTTGTTTTGTTTTTTTTACATTTTTGGTAGTGCTTCCATCAGAAGTGCACAGAAAATTATGCTTGTCCAAAGAGCCTTCTGAAAAACCACAACAGTACAAAGTACTGTATTTAAACCCTGGTGATTGCATGAGCAAAGGAAGTAGATACGCCTGTACAGATACATGCACTTGATTCTAATTGAGTGCAGAGCTCTTTATGCTGCTAATGTATTGGCAACTGTTATTGGTTTACTACTATTTGTATTGTGAAAAGGGAGCGCTGGAGTTATGAGCCCTTTTATGCAAAATACTCATAAATCTGCCACTTTTCTAAAAATCTTACTGGTTTCTTCAGAACAAGTAATATGGGTATTTGAGCCCATGTCTCTGTCTTTTGATCAAATACATTATTAAGCTACCTTTTAACCTTTTATAACTGAATCGAACAGAATGTGGATGGTGTGGTTAGGGGTCATAGTCTAGAAGTCATCTCACTGTGGTGCAGTGTAATGAATAGAAAGTAGATTAGTGGTGGAGAAGCTCTGAGTTCATAATATGAAAATGTTTTATTAAAACACATTTCTCTTAAAAGCCCATTTTTATTCATATGCCTTTAGGCTACTTTCTTCTTTTGGTATTGATTTTTATCAGTCCTTTGTTTTCACGAATAGCTCAGGGGTAGTTTGGATCATTGAGAAATGTCTGAGAAACATTGGTTTCTTAATACAGACAGGATAGTTGTTGACAGACGATGTCACAGCTATATCCCAATTAGTGTTTCCCTCCCACTCTTCATTATTTAATCCCTCTTCTCCACCTAGTCACTCCCATAGAATTCTGGGCAGTGGAACTACTGTATTCTCTTTCTGCTTTTTGTCTAGTTAGGGTGCTCTAAGTAGCCCCTTAGAGGCTTTTTGGGGAAAATATTAGGAATAAACAAGCTAAAAGTATATCGGGCTTTTAAGAACGTCGCATACTAAACCATCTATTCAGGTGTAATACTATCAGTGTTCCACAAAGTTTGAATATTGGGTTCTATGCATTTTTTTTTAAGTGGTGAAAAGATTCCCATCAGACAGTGCCCTTACTGTTCAGGAGGTACACAGTCATTTTTTGCCTTCTTACAAGGTGGCCGTCTCATTACCTCTCAAAGATAGGAGGAACAAACAAATTCAACACATAAAGAGATAATGTGCTATTAGAGTTGTTGAAACATAGCTTCTAATGCATGTTACGGCATTCTAAGTCATTGCTTGTCTCTAAAGGCTTCAATCCTTTTAGGTCTGGGTTTGTGTGTGCGTGGGTGTGGGGTTTTGTGTGTGTGTGTGTTGTCAGATTGGAGTAAAAAAAGGAAATCTGTATTTTTATTTGTATGCAGCACATTAGTGGTTCTTTAGACATTGTTTTCTCAGGTTGTTATCGCCACCATCATAGAAAAAGAATGTTTGCAGAAGACCCTGTGCCTAAGCTATCTGGCAAAGGGCACTTACCTTCTGTTTTAAGAGTTAATATTACTGTGCTGAACAAAAGAAACATGCAGTAGTCATTGTGTCAGTCTTTCATCCCTCACTTTTCTGATGCTGGGCAACTGTTCAGTTTTCTGCACACAGGTTTTTTACACTTCTGTAGGGAGCAGAGCTTGTGGATGGTGCTTTTGAAATCATTTGTCTCCCTCTAGTGGGAAGAGAGTACTTCTGGAGGATTTCTTTAATGTTACAGAGGTAACAAGTCTCACTCCCGTGGCAGTACTTTCTGTAAATGTTTAACTTGAATTAGAGGCAACGTATTTGCAGATCACTTGCTTTTATTCTGTCAACATTTGAATAGTGTTTCTGTTATGACATTGGCATAAACTGAGGCAGAAGTGAATGTACTGACTTGGTAAACTTGTTCTTTCATGCTTTTTGAAAGTTTACTTCACCATTTAACTTTTAAAAGTGGGCTAATGGATCTGTCTGATGGGGAGTTTTAATAGGGCTTCTAATCTAAATCCACATTCTGCTGAGAAGTTCTACCTCTACAGTAGCTTTATTCATTTGAGAGTTTTCTTCAGATATCAGGGATTCATTTAAGTTGGCTTTTGATGCCATTTTATAACGATAGCGGCAAAATACTGTTGTGCACTGGGACATGTCAGCAGTTCAAGTGCCCAGTTCAGACTGCATGAATAAAAGTCAGCGAATCAGGTGTTTTTTCAGTGCCTCTTTAAATCAAGCTATGTTGATACTGTTTATGCATGCTGCATGTGTGAAAATATGATGGTCAGGAACATGCAAAACAAAATCAAAACAAACAAAAACCCCAAACCAAAATAATAATTCGAAAAAACGAACAAAAAACCAGCAAAAAAACTGAAGCCCCTTAAAACCCCCCAAGCCGAACAAACTCCACAAAAGCAAACCAAAAAACCCCAAAGAAACCACCAATCACCCCAATAGCAAAACCACAAACAACAACCAAAAAAACACCCCCCAATCCAGAAAACGAAACCACACAAACCCCACCAAACTCCGTGTAAATAATGTTTTAAAGATACAAATTAAACACTCAGAATTGCTCAGGTTGTAACCAGCAGTTATAGCACCCAAGGGCGCTGTAAACATCCTGTGAAAATGCTGTTTTATTGTTTTAGTGACTGTTCTGTGTATGAATATTTTTTAAAACTGAGTAATTGAAATCTGTTTCACTGGATGATATAATAGATTAATCTGAGAGATTCTTAAATGTTTTAGATCGGTATCATGCCTGCATTTCAATTCAAATTATGTGTTCGTGAGAATGACTCTTTGCAAAAGAGAGATCTTATAATGAAATTATAAGATGTTTTCATAAATTAACATTCTGCAATATAAACATGCTGCAAAATCCTAGTGTGTCTAAATACTTCAGCTGCCTCCTGCAACAACTTGTGTATCTATAGTCTTCATGACAGCATTTGAGAGACTGGCATTACTTTGAACTTTTACAGAATTAGGCTTTAGTTTTGTAGAGTTTTGATCTGTTTAACAATGTTAGTTGAAGAAATTAACACAAATTACAGCCACTGTGATATCTTAAGTTTTTGGAATAGAGATACTTCAGTGTTTTTAAAACAGTATTTCTATTGCCAGTCATAGTCACAAAGATAAAAGCATAGTGTTGTTGAGTTTATTTACAATTGGCTTACTGTTTACTGAATGCTTAAATCTTATTTTAGAAAGAAAAATTACAACTTGAGGTTTCCTTTCGGAACACAGAGGTGCTGTATTATGAGCACACTCAGATTTTGCAGTGACTGTAGTCTTGCTGTGTTGTGTTCATCATTTGTCCTCAGAGGTCCTTTAAACAGAGTATGATGTCAGCCAAGTATTTTACACAATTCTATTGGAGCTGCTATGATGTCAGTGGGATAAACAAAAGGCTTTTGCATATAATTCATCTAGATCCCCAAAATTCTCTTCAGTGTATGAAGCATAATTGTTCCCGTGACATTAAATTATGTCCAGATAAATTAATCCAACTGAAGCTTGAAAGGTGCTGCTTTTTTTTTTTTAAGAAGTTGCCTTGTATTTGGTGAATTGACTTTGATTTCAGAGTTGCATAGCTCATTTTTAACTCTTTATTCTTCATTACAATGTATACATTGTGTGAAAAGTAAAATAATGATTGCAGATATTAGCCATTAATCAAAAGTGAATGTTTTGGGTGTGGAACGGCATTTAGAAAGTGGATAGGGAGTTTTACATGTGATGAAAAGAAAAGATGAAGCTTTAAAAAAACCCATGCTGCCCATTGCCATCCTGCAAGATGTCGCAGCTTGAAAATAGTCTTGGGTTGTTTTTCAAGTACTGTGTTCTGTATGTTGAATCTCTCTCTGCCTTAAGTATGTTTAAAAAATACATTGTGTATGTTGATTCATGGGAAGGGATGTCTGTACCACTTTGATTCCATTAATGGGACTGTACTCTGAAATGTTTTACTGGTGTTGCAGAAATTGTTTAGAAGTAAGAAATAAGTAGGGGAAGTGTGTTGCTCTTGATTGTTGAACATGCAGTTTTTTGCTGTAGTTACAAAAATGAAAATCTGGAAGCCTTAGGGCTATTCCATTCTCAAATGGAAGATGACTAGTCCTTTTGTAGCAGAAGTTTAATACATGAATTTCAAACCCGTTTCAGGGAGGAGCACAGGCATGATCTTTAGAGCTTATAATAGCTTTATGAGATTTCAATCAGTGTATTTACGATGAGGTTACACAAATGTAAAGCAACTGATCTGTATTTTAGAACTTTTTGATGTAAAAACTCTGTTCTTTTGGCAGCTGTTTGGAATGCACTGTAAACAAATCATATGATATGAAATTGCAGTTCTTTATGAGGGAGGACTGTGTTTCATGTGATTACGATAAAATTATTTTTGTAATCAGTCTTAAATATTTTACAGTTTTCTTATTTTTCCCTATTTGAAGGTACATAAAAATTTTCAAAGTGGAATTGTGATTCCGGGGATGATAAATTCAGTTGACAACTACATTAAATTTCCTTTGTTTCATTTCACTAGTGAGACTTACAGTAGTTTCAGGAATTTTTAGTTTGGTAGCTCTGTATTTTGCAGCCGTGAAGACGACTTAAGTAATTTCTGGCTGCTTATTCTGACCTTTGTGGTGCATTTTGCTTCTCCCCTCCACCCATAATGCTGTTGCAGCTCCAGAGAGGGGGGCACAGAGGGAAATGTATTTGTAACTGGTTTAAAAGTAAAATCCAGACTAAAAATAACCTTAAAATTCTTTGGTGTTTTTAAACCAGTTCATTAAAATGATTCATGCTCTTACTGTGCTTTTCTTTCTGTTAAGAAATGGAAGAAAGGGTATAATATGTGTAGATGTACCAAATGAATTAAAGAGAAATTAAGTAAACAATAATTACAGAGAGTAATTGTCATTTTTGTAATCGAGGTTGTACATGTAGTTGATGTGTTTATTATATTATTCCCCTTTAGACTCCTCCTAAAATGCAGTTGACTTTTACCTGTAAAATAGTCTAAGAACACTAATTTTAAATTTTACAGTCTCTGAAACTGCTGTAACTGGAGCGTATGGGACTAGGATTACAGTATCTAAATTGAATTGCTAAGAATTCTGTAAAATAACAAGTAGTCTCTAAAAATTAATCCTTTTTTTCTTTCGAAACTGTAGGCTTTAGTTGTATCTAAACAAGTTTATTAGGTGAGAATCTGTTAAGTATGGAACTTTTACATTTTAGTACCATGTCCCTTCAGAGTAACTAGCAAAGCAGCATCAATTGTAATGCTGTTTGTGGAGTGGATTTTTTTCAGGCCATTAATTCCTTTTAATATATGTTACCTTTGGCAGCCTGTTTGAACTGTTGTACAGTTTGTATATATAATGTATCAGATTAAATTCTTTTGAAGGCACTTGGGTTACAACAGTTACACCAAAGTGGTGTTTAGAGAAAACACAGATATGCATTGAAATAGGCTTTTTACTATACTAGGCTTTCAAAACAGGAGCAAGTAATTAGTCTCCACTGCACTAGGGAAGAACAAGCAGTTATAATGTGTGGTGGTGTTGCTGCTGGTTATAAAGCAAGTTTTACTTGGAATACTGACTTTAATTAAAATCCTGCCTTCATTACACAAGTACATATATTTTTGGTTGCAGGAAACTGATAGCTCTTTAGAAATAAAGACCTTATGAAAATTGTGGGTCATGTTCTCCAATGTTTTTTTTTCAAAAAAAGATGGTACATTCATGATGCCTTGAAATTCTGTATCATATTAAAGTATTAGGGCATATAAGAAAGCCACTTAGAGTTTAAATAGTTGTAATGTATTAGTCCTCTTTTTTTTTTATGGCATATGTAACAGAAAAAAAATCTACTTCATGTGCCAGTATAGTGTTGAGGAAGTGATTGAGTCATCAGTTACATTTGCCACCCCTCACAATTCAAACCTCCCTCCCCAACCCAAATCATAATGCCCAAACTTCTGTTTAGTTGCTTGTAAAAGCAGGGCTTAATTACACTTGTGAACAGTGTATTTTGACAATTAATGAGTAAAAACAGTCCTCATTATATTTTATTGTACTTAAAACATAGTTAGGTTGGAATCTGGCC
This sequence comes from Patagioenas fasciata, assembly GCF_037038585.1. Taxonomy (NCBI): domain Eukaryota; kingdom Metazoa; phylum Chordata; class Aves; order Columbiformes; family Columbidae; genus Patagioenas; species Patagioenas fasciata. Next base: position 133,271,011 of record NC_092521.1, on the reverse strand, counting down.
AGTAGGGGTTCTCTGTAAATGCTGGCTGATGTGTTTCGATTGATGTAACAGTACAGTCTTGTTGTTTCAAGATATTAAGCTTTGTTTAAAAATGAATAGATGAGCTAGTGCTTTAATCTTCCAAATGTAGAGCAGAAGGACAACTTGTACCTTAGTATCTGCACAAACACTGTAAGTCACGCTGTAGTCAGGCATGTTGGTCAGTCTGTCTTGACCTGGTTTACACTTTGATTCATACCACCATTGTGGCTGATACTAAGCTGAGCTTTATTGAATTTAGATACCAGAAATAGCAGCATGTTATCTCGGTATGTGGGTTTTACTTTAATGTTACTAATGTCTTTTCTCAAGAAAATAGTGTTATATTGAAGATAATGTTTTTCTGGGTTGAGGTGACATGACTTTAAATGGCCATTTAGCTGTTGTGGAGGTGATGTTTCACTGTCCATTGCCTTAGAATGGCATGGACATTACTGTAATTAGATACTGAATGCAGTACTTAAAAGTGCCTTCCTATTTTGCGTCTGTCAGTTTTCTGACAAAGGAATCTGTTTTGGATGTTGTCATCATCTTCTCTGAGTTTCCAGTATCCAAGACATAAATCCTGCAATTGTTTCATGAGATTCCTTGAGGTTTGTGAGACCTTCCACGTGTTCTATCTAGGAGAACGTGGTGTAGTAACTAGCTCTTCATCAGGAGTTGTTCTATTTTTTCTCCTTTTGCCTGCAATTAACTTGACCATGACTTACTTGAATAGTGTAACTGTCTGGTCAAATGCAAGATCTCCTTTCCAGTAAAAGAAAGTACAAAGCAAAACAGAAATTCTGTGTGATTTTCTAAGCTAGGCAGTTGATGGTTAGTTTGTAGAAAGGAGATGGACAAAAGATACGAAATATAGCTTTGTTTGTCCTATGCTCTGAAGTCTCTGGTAGTTTCTGTATAACTGAATGCTTATGCCAAAACAAACTACTTATCGATTCCTTATTGATATATTAGCTGTTCATAGCAATTTTGACATTTTATATATGTAGATGTATTTATATATACTTGAAATGGCTCATCATGCATTTTAAGGAAGAGAGGAAATCTAATGACCGTATTTTAACATTAATTCAAATAGCATGTTGTAGTTCTGAAGATATGCATTCTTAAATGATATCTACTTGCATTTTTTTAAAGAATAATATTCAGGCATCAGAAGCTCTTAAAACTGAAGTTGATGATCTGAAGAAGAGGCATGATGAGGCTGCTTCGAAGGTTCTCCAGCTTGAAGAAGATATCATGACTGTTACTCAAAAAGCCATTGCGAAAGAAACGGAGTTAGACAGGTATTTAGTAATTTTGTTCCTTACCTTCCTTATTTTGCTGTTTCTTTTCATAGGTGTTTTTTTAAACTAACCATTTTTAATGTATGCATTGGTTTTCTATATTAATAGTTCTGAACTATTAATTTGTCCATGTCTTAGTCTGAAGGACAAACTGAAGAAAGTGATGCTTGAGAAGGAGCAACTGGAATGTGTATTAAAGACAGAAAAGGATGAAAAAGAACTTTATAAGGTAACTTTATTCTTTGTACCTCTGTACACTGAAATGAAGTGGTTTGAAATAAAGGTATTAATGTTTCATGGAGACGTCTGATAAATTGAATTTGTTAAGGAAAAAAAGGAAATGGATAACATCTGTGAACAGGTTTTTTAAGACTGTTGTAGACATTCTCATATACAAATGAATGAGGAAAATAGCATCTGAATTCATCCCATGATAAAAAAGGTCTCTATGAAGGAGAATGGATCACTGAGTTGTTATAATGCAGGCATAGTAACAGCAACAAAAAAAGATGCTAGTGAGGAAGTTCTTTAGTTATACAGTGTATCACCCAGTAACTGGTTTTCTTAACACACTTTTTATTCTCTAAGTTCTCCCTCCAGGCTGTGCTTTCTGGATCACTATTCTTGAGTCTTGTACATAGTTCTGAGAATCTCTAGTAGAATCTTTATTGCATTGGCTTTTACTAGCATAGCTGATTTCTTTTACTGGTATTGGGAGACACCCGTATTTAAAATAAAATACATTTATTGGTCCCCTGTCCCCCCACCCCCCTTCAAAAAAAAAAAAAAAAGGCTGGCCAAAAGTCTTATATGCTAAAATAATGAAACCCTTAGATTCTATGAAAAAATCAAGTATATTTACAAGATTATTTCTGTTCATAGGAAGATGTCTTTATGTGTCAGACAGTATTAGATATGCACCAGAAATCATAAAATTTCAAACCATCTTTCACAAGCATGGAATCTTCTAGTCTTTGAGTGGACACACTTGAGGGCAACAGTTATCCTTTGTTAGGCATAATAGGATAGACTTCATGACATCTTAAAAACCACTGTGGAGTTGTTGAAGTAGTTTGATGTCTTTGGAAATGAACCTTGCTGATGTAGTCCTGTTCAGTTAGATGGCTGCAAGTAGATACTACTAGAAGTTTAATTTATCTAGTCTTCTTGAAGTCTGTTATTTTCTTTGCTTGCCCTTTAGTTGTCTAGCATTTGTGTAGAGAGGAGTGAATTCTGAATAGCATTTGATGTGGACAGAAGTCGGGGACTTCTAGGTGTAGAGTGAGCGAGGCTGTTGTTAGATGATCAAGGTGAAAGAATTCCAGTCAGAAAATTTGTGCTGGAGAGCAGTGATATAATAAAATGTTTAATTTTTCTCTTTACCTGTTCTGATCTGTCTCAGAGATGAGTTAGAATGTAGTGAACACTTAAGTGACAGGTGAACAGTAGTTTTCATAACGTGGAAGAAGAGTTTGACATTTTTTAGCATCATTACAGATACACTTGAAGAATACAGAAATAGAAAACACCAAACTAGTAAAAGAAATCCAGACGTTTAAGAATTTGGATGCAAACAAAGAAAACATGATATCCTATTATAAAGAGGAGGTTGGCAGATTACAGCTATTGATAGCTGAAAAAGAAAATATGAAGAAAGCTTTTTTGCTCTCCTCATCACACAAGGTAAGCATTATTAATATAACCGGCCTGGTTTAAAATAAACATATGTAAGGTTGTATGTGTTTGACAAGAGAAAGGAAGAAACTGAAGATACAGGGGTATAGGCTGAGAGGCCAAGGGGATTATGGTGTTCTCAGTAGGTGCAGAAAATGAGCAGAAGAGTGAATTTGGTTTTAGTTTGGCACATTCTTAGCTTGTTGAGGTGTCTCACGTGATGAACTGTGAGATGAACTATGTGTCAAAAGGTTATTCGTGAGTTCAGTAAAAGTGCACCGGTAGAAGTGGTGCACTGTTCTGAGTTGCTTTTAAGTTCATGGAAAAGGAAGGAGACTGAGAAAGATAAAACTTAAAAACGTAGGCATGTTGAGACTGCAGAGAGTTATGGCGGAGAAAAGAGTAGACTTTCAAAGGTGTGCTGAAGGACTTGGTAGGTGAATTTACTATCAAGAGAAAGGATACGATACCACAGAAATGGACTAAATTGACTGAGAACTCAGCAATAAGTGCCAGGTGGACTTCAAAGGAAGAGTGGATTTTTGCTACACGATGTACTAGCGTTGTGTTTTAGTAAGAGACAAACTACTGCAGAAGTGGTAGCTATGCTGTCCATGGCCCAGGTGGGGTTACTCCAGACTAGTTTTAGTGTGGTGCAATGAAGAATACCCTTTAGATGTTTGTTCCTGATACACATCTGCCTGTGTTTTTTCATCCAAAAGGAATGTACTTTCTGTGCCCTGAGACTGTTCTGTCTTGTGATCTCCAGTGTGATAGGTAATAGTGGAATTGACTGAGAGTTTTGCTTCACAAATGTGCCCTTGATCTAAACTAAATACTTTATTTACACACAACCTTTGAGGCCAGCATGGAAAAGTCAGATGATGGAGGTGACTTTATTTTGTGTATCTTCCCAGTCTTCTCACAGAAAAAACAATCTAGATATTAGAAGAATATAAATTTTGTTAAAGCAATGTGAATTATGAATGCAAAATTTAAGCAGAAAAGTAGTACTGTTGAGAATGGAAATAGCAAGAAAATGGAAAACACGCTATCTTGCTTTAAGTTACAGCTTATCTCGTTTTAGGCTCTTGACTGCTCTGCAGTTTTGTTTCTGAATGTGTTAAACTACTGCTGTATTTTGTTTTGAAGTAAAAACATGTGTGGGTGTGTGTGTGCACCAGTGCTGAAGCAACCAAACACTTATGTCGTTTATTCATCTTGAAGTGATTGTGATGTTTCTGGTGGGATCATCAACATTTTTTGCCTTATAGTGTGATACTCTAGATATTTACTGAAATATGTAACTGATGCGTCATGCACTGTAAAAATAGCTAAGGGCCAGGACTTCAGGGCATTTCCTCATTCATCTGTCTCATGAATGTTTCCTCTGGACTTGCTATGCTAAGTGATTATTCAAAAATTAACAAATAATGGACTAGAGATGCCTGAAGTTATGTCTAGACTCAAGAATATGAGATGATTATGCCTTCAGGAAGCCCAGAGGCTGTGAGTAGGTTATAGTAGCTTTGAATTCTGTAATTCTTTGCTTCTCTGATGAATGAGAGGCCAGTAGTGCAGCCTGGTCGGTTGGCCCTTGGGCTCCCCTATGGAGCTGCAGCAGTGCTGAGAGTCTTAGTGCTGCATGCTTCAGCTTGCTCTTCAATACTTTTTGTTCTTAGTTCCTTCTGAAAAACTTATTGTGCAAGATGTTGGGAAATGAAGCTGTGAGAAAAACATCCCAAAGCTCCTTTACAGTGTCTTATGTCAACTATTTGTAGTCATAGTAAGAACTCTAGTTGTTTTGTTACCTGCAGTGTGTTACTGTGGGCTGAACTTTTGGTTTTGAAGCTGGATGGCCATTTGTGCCCATTAAGAGTTCTACGGTGATAAGAACAAAGATGTTCTGGAAAACAGACTGGTTTTGACATATGCTTAAAACCAAAACCAGAAATAAAACAAAAATCCAGTATAGATGGAATAATAATATTTAAATTTGCTTTTATGTCATAGAGAAATATGTTTACACTCCATTGTTAGCAAAGAAGGCAAATGAGGAAAATGGTACTTGTGTAATAACTTTTTGATTTAGTGGTTTTGCGAAAGCCACCAGTTTTCTTCCAAATGTTTCTAATCCCTATACCAACCTTTATTTAAGCTTTAAATTTTAAAAATGATGGATTTTCTTCCCTCTGTTCTCTTCCTCAGGAGGATGCAAGTATTTTAAAAGAACGGCTTCGGAAAGCTGAAGATCAGATTCAGGCTAGCAAACAAGAAGCTGTCCTAATGTCAAAAGAGCTGAGCGATGCAGTAAATGTGCGAGATAAGACAATGGCAGATCTTCACAGTGCACGTCTGGAAAATGAAAAATTGAAAAAGCAACTTGCTGATGCTTTAGCTGAGCTTAAAAAAATCACAGCTTTGAAAAATGAGCAGGTAAATTGTCAGTATTTAGTACTGAAGTTTATCTGTATTTAAAATCTGTCAGAGCTAGCTTTGATAAAGTTGGGTAATAAAATAGGTTTCTAGATGACTAGTACAAATTATTATCAAATTCTCTTTTGACACTTGAGACTACCTTAAGTCAAGTGCATGTTAGCTGTTTTGGAAGACTGGTGAGAAGGAAGTTTTCTGCTACTAATTACAGGAACTCCATTCCACCCCCAGATTATTTTCACAGAATAGTATAGTATTTATCTGTATTTTGAATCCTCTGCCTTTCTTATTTCTTTTATGTGAGACACAGCAGCATTAGAAATTCATTCAGATGAAAAAATTGATTGTTAGAAATTTTTTATAGAATATTTTTTCCTCTTTGATGGATTCTATTTTGATTCTTATAAGTCCTTCCAGTACTTGTGGTCAAAGATAGTTTGCTTTAGTAATTAGAAAAATATTGATGTAATGGAAACTGTCTTGACTTTCTTCATCTTGGATAAAATCTAGTGAGCTAATGTTAAGTTTCATCATTCTGACTTAAGTGAGCTTTGTACCACATCTTTCATGACTCCAATTATATTGGATTCATTTGCTACTAGGGTTGCTGTAATGATGTAGCAGTTCAAAAAAATATATTGATCCAAACAGTAATGAAAATAGTGCACAAAATACGAAGTGAATAGTACAACCCTCGAAAGAACTATTATATTTACAATATCTAAGAATTACATGTTTTTCTAAGAATTTCAATTGTATACAATATCTTTGAAATGAATCCTGACAGAAGTGGCAGATAATCTGAATGACTTAAGTTACCAGAAAGTATGTGAATGTGGCATGTATCCAATTGGTAAATGGAGTATGCTTTGCTTACATATCAGTGTTGCAGCTCAACTGAACCACTTCCAGCAGAAACACAGTGAGGGTGATGGAATACGGTTGTGGTGTGTCCATTTTTGCCATGTGGTTATACTTGTCTATAAGATACAACATCTTCTGGAAGGTGTTTAGACTTTAGGTATACATTCAGACTTTTGGTATGCATTAATCAGCCCATAGAATAAGAATCCTCTTTACCTGTCTTTGGTGTTGTAGAAGTCCCTATTTACTCCCACAGTGTATCCTGCTTGGAATGAAATTCAGCACAGATGCTCTGTGCTCTACTACTCTATACTTCTCTTTTCCACAAAAAAACCCAGCAACTTCTGTACTTACACAGAATGTTATGCGTCTTTAATTGCAGAAAGGCTTTTTGGGAAATAGTGATATTTGAACAAAACGGAGAACAGTTTCTATTTTTTTTTTAAGGAAACTTCAAACACAGTGGAGCAGGAACTGCGCAGAGAAGTTGAAGATCTGAAGCTTCGTCTGCAAATGGCTGCTGACCATTATAAGGAAAAATTCAAAGAATGTCAAAAACTTCAGAAACAAGTAAACAAGTTTACAGAACAGGCAGTAAGTAGAATGGGAGAAATTGCACTTGCTTTTTGTAACTTTTCAGCAACTATTTGATTTCTTCCTGCAAAACGCAGCGCTTTTAAAAAGGATTAAAACATGCAGTAAGCAATGACTCTTTAATTTACCGTTTTCTTCCGTAAAGCTAAATTACTTCTATGATTATTTTTAAATAGTTGTCAAAAGCAAGCGTAGAATTTATAGTCACTGGTATATTTAGAAAGCTATCAGAGTTTGGGTGAACCTTTAAGCATAACATTGTTCAAGGAAGAATTTTAAAACTGGAGCAGGGAAAAATCGGTAATTACTACCTCTATTCAGTACCCCCACCACTAAAACAAAAAAAGCCCAAAACCAAAAATGGGTGACATGGAGGAGGATTTCAGAGTGATGTGGCGAGTAAGCTTCCACAACACAGTATATTCTGTATGTATTTTGTATCCTTATCACTCGTCAAAGCTTTGTTCCATAAATAAATGAGGCTGTTGCAATGATGATGTGTTATGCCACTTAGTAACTTGTTAGTGAATTTCAGACAGATTTGAGAGCAAAGTTCTTCAGAATTTTGTGAAATTACTGACTTGAGGAGTCAGAGAGGAGCTCAAACGGGAAAAGGCGTGTGAGCAATGGCAAGGTGTACAAATGTGTATTCTTAAGCAAAACAGACTTAAGTATTTCTGCTATCTACGTAACAAATGGGTTAGTTACCTGGCTTTGATCCACAGGTTGCTTTAAAAAGTTGTCTTCTCATCCAGAAGGTCAATGGTGAATGAGATGTCGTAGCAAAACGCTTGTGGCTTTTCCTTAAAAATCTTCTGCACCTTTGGCTGTGTTGTACATCTGATTACAAACGCCAGATTTCACTACTTTGGCATCAAAAGTCCAGCACTCGCTGGTACTACAGACTGCATTTTCTAATGGAATATTAGATTTAAGCTGATGGATTTAAGTGTAACTGATTCTCTGGAAAATAAGATTTTTCTAATAGTCTGTGTAGAATTACTGTATCCAGGGAAAATAACTATATTATAAGTTATAAAAATAATAGTCTGAGGCAATTTCAGTGTTAGTAGAATTGAATGTGTTTGTGTACTTGTTACCTCCTGTTTTAATAAGCAATTCTATCTAGTCCAGTTTTGGAGATGATAGTGCAAGATATATGTTACTTTGTGCTTTGGCTTTCATGTAGTTAAATACCAAACCAAAATTTCTTTTCACAAAGAAAATTGCAGGGCATCAACAGAAACTGACAGATGCATCTAACAGTGAGACAGCTACTGCCGTTGTTACAGACAAAAAGTTGTCTGCATCTCCAGGTATCAACAGTTTAAATTTTGTCTATTTATATCAGCCTGAAAGTGTTGTCTATGTGGAGTACTCCCTAATAGTATTTATAGCATAAAGTAGGTAGACTTGTTCTGTTTTAGTTAAAGTGATGATTAGAAATGTGAAAATTCATCAAAAAATCTTGCTTTTTTCAAGTGGTAACATTCATAAATAACTTCATTTATCTCTTTAAAACAGTTCAGTTGCTATTTGTTAATGTCAGTATGACTGAACTCTTGAGTTTCTGCTTGATAGCTGGCACAGAGCTGTTTTGCCAAGCTAATAAACAATTCATTAAAAAAAATCCTCCCCAAATTTGCAAATTATATACAATAGCATGGTTAATTTTGCAGTCCTGTTATAATTACTGTCCAATGTAGCATTCTACTATAAATTTAAATCAGCTTAGAAGTTCTGATTATGTGATGGCAAGGTCAAGTCTATAGATTATTCTCATGATTTATAGGCAATAGTGGTTTATTAGAAAATGTTTAACTGGGTTTTAATTTTTATGAACTATTAAGTTATGAAGTTACAAAACTAATATTCTAAAACACAAACATATAATAGCTTAAAACTAAGCCTGGTTTATTATTCAATTTAAATAGATAAATGCCAGTAAACACTGGCCAATTTTGTCTGTGTTACTCTATAATTCACACATTCTTTTTGTCTATAGAGACTATAGATTGTAATTTCTGTCAGTTTCCTCCTGTCTTAAGTAAATAAAGTGTTTCCTAAAACAAATAAAAGCCCAGCAAGCTTGCTCAGTTCTATGTGATGGGATGAAGTAGATTGCTGAGACACTTCATGTTTTTACAGAAGAATAAAATATCTAGTATGATATCATAATGTATGTATTCTAGTGTTCACTTTCTTGGGAGCCAAGGGGAGAGATGTCTGATGTTTGTTGTATTTTTGTTGTTTTGGTTTGTGGTTTTTTTTGTTTATGGTGTGTGTGGTTTTTTTTTTTTTTTTTTGTTCCATTGTTGGTTGGTTGTTTGATATTGGCCTTTCTAGTATTTATGTGTATATTTATGTTCATCTTCAGTATGTGAGAGAACTGAACACAGACCTGCCAGTATGAGTGCTGATCACTACGTATCACTAGCTATATGATACTGATTGTCTCTGATTAACTATTTGCTTGGATAATAAGGAGCACTCTGTTCTTGATGTACTGTCAAGTTCGGCCTGTCATTTGTCTCATAAAAACTTTATTTATGGAACAAAAATTCAATATTCTTGTTTTTATTTCAATGTTCACAGTTAGCCCCATTTCATCTGAGATAGTTTCGGAATTCATGGTAAAGGAGCAAGTACGTGAAATGAATAAAGAAATTGCTGAGAAAACAGAGAAGTATAAGAAATGCAAGCAAATGTTGGCAGTAAGTAAATGGCTGCTTCGGAAAGCTGAACACAAAGTAGCTATAGGTGCTAAGTCTTAAAATCGCAAAGCTTACCCAGCTGAGTTTCCTTGCTTGTTTGTGTGATACACTGCAATTATTGTAGAAATCTTAACATTACGAAACACATTTTTTATTAAGTCAGCTCTTGATTACCTGTGGTGTTAGAAACTCCAGACGAGGACCCCTCAGGATAACCCAGATGCAGTAAAACAAATGAACAGAACTACTACTGCTTCTGTGCTTAATGTTGTTATTACCTTTTTCTTCCATTATATTTTAAGTATAATTGTTTTATAAATCAAATACGGCATGTTGCTATAAGCCAGCTGATGTCCAGAACAAATATAGCAATGTTTATCTGATATGCTGTTCAAGCGTAAGAACTCTTCCAAATCCGGCTGTCCTGGATTTTTACAGTGTTTTGATATCAGAGTGGGTTCTGCCAACTAGCTTGGTCTCAGTCACACATAAAGGCATTTATATGGTCATCTGGACCAAAGTTGGCACGCGTTGTGCCACATTAGCCATGCTCTTCAAATATTAATACCTGCCAGTCATAACTTGATTTCATTTAACCAGTTTGGATGTACATATGACAATGGAGTATTTAATCAGTGGTGGTCGTGAAAAGTTGACTGTTGTAGACGTGTTAAAGAAATGATTTCTGGGTATTGCTTTGTCTCTGCTCATTTGTTTGCTTGTTGTTTCGTGATTAAAAAAGTAAGATTAAGCAACATTATGAAGTCAGAATAGTTAGAACGAAGATTAGAATTATAGACCTGGAATTTTTCTCTACTTCTGTATGTTTTATTCTTAAATGGTCATAATGCATTTCGCGCACTGCCACGAACTGAGTTTATAATCTTGTTTTTCTAATTTATCATAAGGACATAATTCTATTTTAATGTCCAGAATGTAACAACTGTCATTACCCAGTTTATGGAGAGCCTGTGTTAGGTTCTGTTGGCTATTTCTTCTATAGTGATGCTTGAGGAAGGGTTTGCCTTTGACCTTCTGGATGAAAGATCTTTAGGTTGTAAAAAGTGCATGGGGAAAGGTGCGGTATTGAAGTGAAACGTTTCAAATGATAATTGTGATTACAGTGTATTATTAGGATACAAAGAAACCGTGAAGCTAAAGAGCTTGTTGAAAACTCAGGCCGGAAAAAAATGTACTGAACATGATTTATGCAGTGTTCAGTGGTCCTGTCCTCTTCAAAGTCTAGAGTCAGGCTTGATTTTTTGGGGAAGCCGTTTTCAAATAGTCTCATTCTAAAAGCATGGAAATTACACAGTCATTGTTGGAGGTGGTGGGGGAAATCTCTTAAAATGGTAAATATTTCATGCTGTGGTATAAACTACTTTAGGAGGAGAAGATGAAATGCAGCGTTTATGCTGATGAACTTGCTAAACTGGAGCTGAAGTGGAAAGAACAAGTGAAAATCAATGAGGGTATAAAATTACAACTAGCAGCAATGGAGGATCAGTATAAAGTAAGTTACAGATTTTGTTTATGACAATGAATGGTATCCTGTTCTTAACATAGTTGCTTATTTTTAATACTTCAAATAATGAAGATTTTAATGGAGAGAAGGCACTAAATCTATTTTTGCTGTAAACAGAAATTGTATTCTGCACTTGTAGAAACAACAGTCTTGTAATGCTTCTTTTAAAGCCAGATCTGCTAAGTGTATTACCAAACGGCTATCAGTCTTTTAATATTGTGAATTTAGACAAACCTCTAAATTATGTTAATCCTGTATTACAGGAGGAGAAAGGATTAGAGAGTTGTAATGTCCCGTTGCTTGCTGTAATATTAACAGGAGTATCGTTCGGCGTGTTTGTCTAAAATCTTCATATTGCATGCTTCATTACCAGTGTAGTAATGTCTAATGCATTTTATCTGAATTAACTAGAAGATACAGGATGACTGACTCACCATTTTTAAAATCATCAAGAGAGAATTACTTATTTTGGAGTATCGCAGCTATCGTCTTGGTGAAGTGATGTAACACACCAGAAAGTCAAGCATAATGGGCAGCTTTAGCTTACACGGGGCCTTAGTCTTTGAGGTTATGTGATAGTAGTACATATGTTGATGTGGTGTTTTAGGTCAACAAAGACAAGATAGGAGCAACAGATTTTCGTAAGATCAGCTTTTGTGCTTGTTTTCAGTCTAATGGTGACAGGGCAGTTGACAGGATAGAATATTCTTTGTTTCCAATTTTTGCCCACTGAATGAACAGGGATTAAATTTAACTATGACTGTACCAGTTGTAGTAGGACCTGCCCTTCTGTGAGAAGTTACAGCACTTTCTTTGTAAAATATTGAATTACTCTACAGCTTATTTCAGCACTCTGTAGGCTGCGTTGTCCTTTTTTGATACTTTATAAAGCTTTAATTTCAATTTATAAAATGCATTGCTCTGTAAGATTTATTTAATGTTATTAATTATCAATGATCAGTTACCATGCATAATTTAATGTAAAATTGGTTTGGTTTTGACTTCTCAGTGCCAGGAGTAATAAATAATTGGTTCCAAAATGGCAAGCATTTTGACTGCAATTCTAAACTTGTCATTGTTCAGGAGGGTTTGGGTGGGGAAAAAAAGGTGAACTTTTCTTCCCAGGCAGTAGGTTTCTCTCAGACCTGAATTAGGAGCAGGAATTTAGGAACTGGAAAACATTGATACATAACTCTGCAGAGAATTGAGTTTATATGCTAGACGAACAAACGGAGAGGCAGTCTCCAAAGTAACCAGTATCCAAATAAAATAGCCCTTTGTAGAGAAAGATGATTTAAATAATCCTTTTGAAGCAAGGAGGAAGTCTGGAAGAATTGTGAAATGTGTTAGTTGCATCTCCTCTGGGAGAACGCAACAGAAATACAAGGTTTATGAAACAAATTTAGTGTCTTTGAGGTAGGAGGAGGTTTTGGCGTTCTCAGTTCTGTGGAGGGGGATGTGAGAGCTGGCGAGAAGGGAATGAAAGAAGTCACTGACCCGCTCGCCAACAGATTCCTTGAGAAATAATGAAATAAGGCTTGCAAACCTGCAGCTGTTTCTGGGCAGCGGTGTCTCCCCTGCCATTAGTATCACTGATGCTACTCCTGGGTTTTAACCCAGGATTTTATCATTCCACAACTGTTTTCTGAAAACTGGCAAGAAAAGGCTGCCAATGTCCTGCTGTTATCCAGTAGATAAACTTAAGGAGAATTGTTGGTTTTAATTTGTAGTGGTACTAGATGTTGCGTGTAGCTATAGTAGACAAAATAATTTCCATCTGAAAGATTATCTTAATCGCCAAACTTTCTTTTCACAATGTAACATCCAGGGAAGTAGTTTCTGTTCACTAATATAGGAACCTTAAACTTCTTTACATACAGGTTCAGCTGGCGGAAAAAGAGAGACGAGTAAAGGAACTGGCATCACAGTTGGAACTCTTTACCAGTGAGAAGGTATTGACAGGATTCCTGCTAAATTTTGTAAATTAACATTTGTGAAGTTCTTTGGTTGGAGGAATCGCAATTTGTTTTTAAGTGAGAATTGGTTTGTTCTTTAAACATAGTTTTCCATATTCGCATGTTTTGCCAAAATGAATTAGCATTTTAAACTACAAGTTGTGTTATAAATATTAATATATACATATTTTTTTATAGAAGGACACCATAGTATACTAAGTCATCAGAACTGACTCGACCTTTGAAAATACTGTCATTTATTGTTCTGTAATAGTGTTCTAGAATATTTTCTATATATATTCTAGAGAAAGGTTACAGAGGCAAAAATTATCTCTTTGTTCCTGTCTGGAGAGATATTCCATCCAGGATCTAAAATCATTATTTCCATTTGCACATAGGGATTACTTTGTTTGAATCGATTATCTGAAATAGCAACTAGCTGGACAGTTCACAGAACATAGGAATTCCTACCAGTTTTTATCCCATATTCCTTTCTCCTCTCAGCAGCATCACTGTTTTTCTACAAGATTTCAGTGGACTTCCAGCCTCCTTCCTGCTTTACTCCTCTCTGTCTCTTGGTCAAAGAGGTTCAGCCCAGTTGTGTCTGGAGGCTGATACCACAACATTTAGTGCATGTGCTACTGTCAAATAGAGATGATTGTTATTGAGCTCATGCTGCAGCCTTTCTGTCCTCTAAGGGAGCATCAGTTAGCAAAACTTGCAGGAATTCCATTTATTTGAGGCAGACTCTCTCTGTGATACTTTCAGGAGTTACTGACTGACAGGCAGCACAATTAGTGCACCGTATTCCATTTGGAATCCTGGCATAAGACATGAATGGTACACACTGAGCTTGACAGTTTCTTTTGTCCATCACTGGTTAGGATTATTTTTGCTTTTATCCAGTGTTGTCATATAATCAGAGATGTAGACATTTCAACAGTATAATATCCAGGTTTTCATGAGCTGTGCATGCAACCAAATCACAGTATCACAGTATCACAGTATGTTTGGGATTGGAAGGGACCTCAAAAGATCATCTAGTCCAATCCCCCTGCTGGAGCAGGAACGCCTAGGTGAGGTCGCACAGGAATGTGTCCAGGCGGGCTTTGAATGTCTCCAGGGAAGGAGACTCCACAACCTCCCTGGGCAGCCTGTTCCAGTGCTCTGTTACCCTCACTGAGAAGAAGTTCTTTCTCAAATTTAAGTGGAACCTCTTGTGTTCCAGCTTGATCCCATTGCCCCTTGTCCTATCATTGTTTGCCACTGAGAAGAGCCTGACTCCATCCTCGTGGCACTCACACTTTATATATTTATAAACATTAATAAGGTCACCCCTCAGTCTCCTCTTCTCCAAACTAAAGAGCCCCAGCTCCCTCAGCCTTTCTTCATAAGGGAGGTGGTCCACTCCCTTAATCATCTTTGTTGCCCTACGCTGGACCCTCTCCAGCAGTTCCCTGTCCTTCTTGAACTGAGGGGCCAAGAACTGGACACAATATTCCAGATGGGGTCTCACCAGGGCGGAGTAGAAGGGAAGGAGGACCTCTCTCGATCTACTGACCACCCCCCTTGTAATACACCCAAGGATGCCATTGGCCTTCCTGGCCACAAGGGCACAGTGCTGGCTCATGGTCATCCTGTTGTCCACCAGGACCCCCAGGTCCCTTTCCCCTACACTGCTCTCTAATAGGTCATGCCCCAACCTATACTGGAACTTGGGATTGTTCCTGCCCAGATGCAGGACTCTACACTTTCCCTTGTTAAATTCCATCAGGTTATCCCCCGCCCAACTCTCCAGCCTGTCCAGGTCCCGCTGGATGGCAGCACAGCCTTCTGGCGTGTCAGCCGCTCCTCCCAGCTTAGTGTCATCAGCAAACTTGCTGATAGTACACTCAATTCCCTCGTCTAAATCGTTAATGAATATATTGAATAATATTGGCCCCAGTACTGACCCCTGAGGCACTCCACTAGATACTGGCCTCCAACTGGACTCCGCACCATTGACCACCACTCTCTGGCTTCTCTCTTTAAGCCAGTTTGCAACCCACTTCACTACTCTATTGTCTAGACCACACCTCCTCAATTTAGCTGTGAGGATGCTGTGAGGGACTGTGTCAAAGGCTTTACTGAAGTCAAGGTAGACCACATCCACCGCTCTGCCATCATCCATCCACCTTGTTACATTCTCATAAAATCCTTTTGATGTCTGCGCTTATCGGCTGCTTATAATAGCAAGAGCAGCTTGACATGTGACAGTAGTGACTTTAGTAAACTACAACTGGAAAAATAATCTTTATTGGAAAAGGTACACAAATAGTACCCTGGTTTTTAAATATATGATAGAAAATGGACTGCTGCTTTCAAGAGTTCACTGTCAAATCAAGTTCATTATCATTACTGTTAAACCAGACATTCTGAAATACTAGGTAATGTTTTAATGTTGGAAGTACCTCTAAGGTGTTATATGGCAATTAATAAAAGCTAGATTTTACTGAAAAGTGGAATAATAAAATGTCTTTATTACATTCAGATAGTATTGCATGATACTGTGGAAAGGTTAGGATTGATCAGATTACTTTAAAAATCCAGTATGAACAGATACTTAGTAAGAACAGCAATTTGCATTACGGATAAATTGAAATTAAACTAATTTCAGATTAAGCTAGTGAAGTGTTTTGTAAAATTCTAGATTCTCAAGTAGTTGGTATTTAAATTATCATCTTTTTTTTTTTTAGCCAAATATTTTAGACAAGTTTTTTTTAATATATTTCTCTCATATTTTTCTAATTCGAAAGAAAGCAAAATAAAAGTTGAGTTTTTATGAATCTAGTTTAGCTGGAGGGAGTAATTTTAAACAACGCACATAAGAAGGAGAACAACTGTAATAATAATGTATGGAGCTTATAAAAGCTTAGAACTTTGTCTACCAAATTTATGGATATTTACATTCAAAGAAGAATCAAAGTGCCTTGCTAGACTGGAACCATGATTTAAAAGGTTAAGCACAGTATAGTCAACAGCTTTTCAATTTATACTCCATTACCAGTGTTTGTTTATAAATGTCACCAAACATAGCATGCTAAAAATGTTCATTTGCTGTCTCTTCAAACCTATAAAATTTCTTGGTTTCTATTTTATTTACATACTTACATAGCCCTTTTTTTTCCCATCAGTCTCAGTACCCTAGCTGTCCAACTTCTGGCCAAGACTATTTTATAGCACCTTTTTACAGTCACTTTGATCTGCATTCTGTTTTAATCTTATACGATGCTAAAATTAAAGTATTAATGCCACTGCCTCTCATTCTAAACTGCTTCCATATTGGAGAAGAAATTGATTATAAAAAGGAAAAAATTTTAATTTTGCTGATAATTAATTGTTCCTGCTTTATAGTGAGTAAACATTAATTATTTAGGTTTTACACGCTCACTAAAACTTTAAGACGTAATCCTGACTATTTAACCTTAACCATTTCAATCATATATGCAATTTAGTCTATAAATCTAAAGTAACGCTAGCATAGTTTTATATCATATCTACATGAGGATAATTGGAGGGTGCTATGTCTTATTGTCTTATCCTGTATTAGAAGATGTTTCTAAAAGAAAAAACACACTACTGTTTTTATGACCAGTGGTCCCAAAAAGTAACTTTCTGTAAGCTGCCTTACAGTTGTGGACACTACTCTTTTGTTATTTGAAAATGACTTTAAGAGGTTCCTAGGGACATGGTTTAGTGCAAGAATCAGGTTATTGTTGGACTTGGTGATCTCTTCCAACCAAAATGAAACTGTGATGTTGCTGTTGGGGGTCTAAGTCCTTCATGTCTGAAACCTCATTGTATGTATATAACACTAAATATATACTCTGTCTTTTTTCATTTGAGTGGTGATTTTGCATTTTTGATTTCTAATGTTTCAGCTGAAGTTTACCTGTTTTTAAAATGAACAACTCTTTTTTTTTTTTTTTTTTCATGTCTGAGACATTTTACTTCTCATGTAGTTAAGTCACTAATTGAAGTCTTCTTTGAAGTCTTTTGAGGAAAACACACACTTCCAATTTGTTAACATTATATTAGCAAATATTAAATAGGAACCTAGAGAATCCATAACAAAATACTAACCAGAACAAAAGGATTGGAAAGCATATTTATCTTAACAGTCTCAATTTTTTAATTATTATTTTCGTTTTTGCTTGTCAGAGTTTTTTGCTGGGTTCTAAACTGTAGATGTCGCATTCCTTTGGATATTCTCGGCACACATGCTCTCTTTCCCTTAACCTATTTTATTACAGGGAAGGATGAGAAAGACTTTTCTCTGGATGAATTACAGCCAATGCACTAACCACATCTAAGTCACTTTAATTACCATCTTACATATGTTTGCTTGCAGTTTTAAAGGTTTATAAGCAGTAAAAACCCTTTAGTATGTGTAATAATTGATATGTCTATGAATTATATGCAAGAATCTAGGATTTTAAGTATATTATTTTTTTGAAGAATTTGTTTGAGCTTTTCAGAAAGATTTAATTGCGTTTCTGATAGAAATTTTGAAATAACCACTTAAGCACCTCAATAAATTCAACAATTTTATATTTTGGATGAAAACACTGAATTTTGGAAGTAAGATATATACATATGCATGCTAAAATGTGAGTATATGTATATACAAAGCAGGTGAGGATATAAAGAAGGATGAATTAGAGCTTTGCTCATTAGGTTCATAGAGAACAAATTATTTTCCACAGGCAGTGTAATAACTTTGGAATCTGTGCATGAAAACACAACTTCTCATGGATTTAAAATCCACTGATTTGTGATTAGACAGTGGTACAGGTGCAGTTTTGCTCCACATGATGCTTGTAGTATAAATATTATTTGAAATAAGTAACCTAGTGAACAATAGCACTAATTTCTGTTTGTTAGCGTAGATGGAAGATACCAACCTTGAGTAATAGTTTTCCTTCCTAGAATCAATTGTCTTCAGTCTGACCCATTTTTAAATTTCGGTTATCCCAGTGTTTACCTGAATCCTGTCCATGTAAAGTGTCTGTAACATGGTCTCTTCCAGCTGTCCATCAAGTTAAAAATCTTACCCAGAATTTCAATAGAATTGTGACACTTGCTGTAGCCGATTATGGCCTTGACAGGAGAAACCTTTTCTCACTTGTGTTCATTCAGAAAGCAGTGCAAGGTGCACAGCGCTTTCCTGGCCCTTTGCTTTGCCTGTCGGCTTCCTCTGCAGGGATCAGGAGTTACTTGTTATGCTTTCAAGACCCTTTCCAGGTCTTTCCTGCCCTCCCATTCTCTGTCTTCTTTCCTTCCCTATTCAAATATCATATCTTATTTGTATTTTGTTTTCTTCACTGACTATTTTTGTTATGTATGGTATATTTGGCACTAGAACAAGATGAAATGACAGTGGGAAGGTTCGCAAATGTATTTTTCAAAACAAATACCAATTTTTCATTAAAATCTTGAACTTTGGTTGGACTCCATAGTTTAATTACATTTTGAACTTTGCATTATATAGGAACTTGGCAGGACACCAGGAAGTCAAGCTGGAAGGATAATGGAAGGACAAATTTCACAACAGACATTACATTTTCGCAACCCGTATTCGGAGGAAAATGGACCAGTTCCTGCAGTGCCAGGCAGACTACCAGTATTGCAATACGGAAACCCTTATGCAATTCAGGAAAGAAGAGGTAAGTAAATTCCATCCCCCCCCCCCCCCCGCCCCATATAATTTCTCACTGTTTCAAAAGCAAAGACTCATTTAATGCAGGTCAAGTACCAACAATCCTTATACTGGTGCACAGAACCTTTATTGATTAAGAATTTATTTAATAAAGTGCTTTTACTAATGAGAATCAATAAGGTAAACAAAAATGTGCTTAAGTCTTGATTTTTAAATGTAAGTTAGCACATCTGTGATCTCAAAATGCAAACTCTACTGAACAAAGATGCTCTAATTTTCCTTCAGATGGAGCAGATGGTGCTTTTAATCCTGATGAGATCCAAAGGCCACCTGTTAGAACGTCCTTTTGGGAGCTGGAAGATGACGTGGTGTGTAGTCAGCCTTCACGCAACCTTAGTCGGCCTGACGGTTTGGAAGATCCCGAGGACAGCAATGCAAGTTACCTTTTTCATTTTTTGCTTTCCTTGATATATTTACTAATAAGTAATCAAGAGGTATTTGGTGTCTGATAAGCCTGATTTATTGTCATGTAAATCTGGAATTGCTTTTTTTTTCCCTGAGCAATGTGTTAGGTGAATTTTGCTTGCTTTGAAGGAAGAAACTCTGTACATCAGTTGATGATAATACTTGTTTCCCCAGTCTCTTGAGTTACCGACAGGTTATTTTGGTGTTAGGACAGTAGCTTCTTAATATTTTTAAATTCTAAAGTAGAAAAATCCAAGGAATCTCAACTCATTGTGATTTCTCTCTGCTGTGTGGTAGAATGAGGGCTCAAAATGTGAGCTATGTCTTACTCGTTTTATAATTTGTATGTGGGAACTAAATTATAGCAGAACAAATAAAAATTTGAAGTATTTTGATACCAGTACTTTCAGTTAAATATTGAAGGGAAATGGGTATCTTATTAGATACTTCATTCTAATGTATTAATCTTTTATTGTCTTTTGCAAATCTGCATTTATTAATTTCTGTTTTGCATGGTTTTTGCTGTTAGACGTGTGTTTGGAAGAGGTAGTTGACTTACATAAAGCTGATTAAGCTGGAACTGGCAGATTCTCACTGATAGTCTTTTTTAGGGTTTTGTATGTTTTAGGTGGAAACTCGTTAACGTTTTAATACAGTGAACTTGCATGTTCTGTTATTAAAAAATGATTTTAGTAAATTGGCTTCTGTAATATACCAGGCTCTATGTCTTCATTTGAACAGGAGCAGGCTTCTTATTCTTTCCTATTCTGAGTATTCTTGCACCTTCAAAAATATTAAACAAGAAATACCTTTCTACGAAGTATTGTGCTCTTTGCAAGTACAGTGGTATCATGACCCGTTTCTGATTTAGTCTAGTTTGCCACATTTAATTGCTATTAACCTTTGCAGAAACTGATCAGTGTTCAGGCAGGCATAATTTTAGCCCTGGTGCTCAGCACCTATAATGGAGAAAAATGTATTTCTCCCTCCTACCTTTTGCCCCCGATGTCCATTACTGTGAATAATTAGAGGAACTGTCAGAACTTCTGCAGCCTGTTCGAGATCTAGAATGTGAGCTTAATGCTGTTGCCCACCTTTACTTCACATTTTTCATATTTAATCTGATGGGTTTTGACGTAGGTATTACATATGACAAGCTCTTCTGTAGTCATCTGCTTCAGTTTAATTAGCAGGGTGTTCTTTCTGATCTATGTGCTTTGCCCTCTTGCAAACCCAAGAGAAACAGTGCTGGAGTCTTGTGCTCGTTTGCTGACACAGCTTAGATTTTTGTAATGAGGTAGAATATAACAGGCTTAAATAAAGTTCAGCTTGAGAAAAGGTGCCTTTAAATCAAATAATTTATATATATTTTTTTTTTTACTTTCAAATGAGAATCAGTTGCTTGCTCCTCCAAAAACAGGTTCTATGTGTAGCGTACAAATTTACATGGAAATGAGTAGTAGCAAGAATCTTTCTAGAGAGACTTAGTAATATGCGAAAGATAAAACAGTTCTAATGGAGTATTTTTTAAAAATATCCAGGAAAAACTTCCATATATGTAGGTAATTAATTTTAAAGGAGAACCTGTCATTTGTGCAGAAGAAACAGCGAATATAAAATAAGTATCTTCATTGGGAAGGGAAGTGATGAAGAACCTTCCTGTTGATGTAGAAAACTATAGTTGATCCAGAATAGTAACGAATTTACAGTTCTAGTGACACAGAACAGACATGATCTTTTTCATCTATTGCAGACAAGGTACTATGAGTTCGATATCTTTCAGAATAATACAAAAAGCATGTAAATCGATCATTATCCAGGAACACAGGATTCCTTTTGGCAAAAGTAAACTCAGCCCCTCAAACAAGTCTGTTACAAGACTGATGGAGACTGTCAGCCTCTTGAGCTGATGTGGCTGCTGTCACGTGTACTTCTTAGCAATACACCTCTTAAAAATCTCAGTGATACAGCCTTGGTTGATCTTTCTGCCCATCCGAAGGAGGAAACATGAGTCTTTCAGTTAATTATTTTAATAGATTAGAAGTGTGGCACAAGGTAGTAACTATCACTTTGGTTGGCGATGTGGAAGAGGGATGCCAGCTCCGTCTCTGTTCACTCGCTGCTTCTTCTGCATTCTGTTGTCAGAAGTTCTTAAGAGCACACTTGGCCTAGGGAGCCAGGATTTGTGCACAGCCTCGCAGTAGTGGATGGTGCCAGGGTGTGAACCATCCCCATTCAGAGAAGGAAAAGACTCCACAGGCACCCTAAGCTCGCTTTAAGAGGATTGTTTTCATGCTAAAGTTACGCATGGATTATTTTCCTGGGGATGCTTCTGTACCTGCAACTAATGATTTGATCTTCGCTTCTGTGGAGTGCAGCTGCTGTCTTTGCATCTCTCTGCAAAGTCATTTTGTCTTTCCTTCTTGTAAGTTAAAAAATTCTCAAGCTCATGATTGAGGTGATCCTTTTGCTGAGGCATTTGCTCCTAATGTGACCTGAATTCAGTTTCTACATTCCAAAGGAGAATGCTGTTTGCTTTTACCCCAAGTGTGTAGGCTTCCTTTTCTGCTTCTCAATGAAAACTTTTTTGTTCCCAGACATGATCTTAATTATAAGATCAGGTGTTGGTGACACTCCTGCTATATTTAAACTTAGGCTGCCTTTACTGTCTTCAGCTACATGGAGTTGTTGACCAAGTAGGGATACATCTGCAAGTGCGTCAGAATTTTTGTTTAACATCGCTATTGTGTTCTGATTTATTTTTTCTCCCCAAACTTTGTTTCTTGGGAATGGACACTTCCATGCATTTGGTCAGCATGAAAAGACAACAGTGACTCAAAGACATTCTGGAATTCTTCCTAGCTCTGGATTTTGGAACTTCTAGGCCAACTGAGCTGTGATTTCTGAGAGGGATAAGCTGGTCTGTGTTAATCGTGCCAGATGAGCACACACACTGTAGTGATTTTGTGTAGAGTAGTTGACTTGCCAGAAATTACTGGCATTGTCTACGCAGCACTAACTTTCTATTTGCTCATGTGCCTGTAATTGACCAAAATGTAATCATTTGGCCAAATAATTTCTAGAAGCAAGTATGTACAGGAGAGATCCCTAAACAAAACATGTATATTTTTTTAATACTAAAGTGTGAGGTTTAGAAATGTAGTGCTGATTACAGTTGGCAGTGAGCCCAGAATAACTATCCTGAGACTCTTAAACAATGTTATTAGTCACAGTAAATTTGTGGGGGGTTGGGGCTGTAACTTTTGGCAACTGACAGGATATTTTTTGAGACTAATCCAAAATGGCCTTTCTTCTAGCAAAAAAACCCCACTACACTTGATTAGCATGATCTTACCCTGGCAGCCAGTTACTGTCTTTAAGATAAACATAACAGGAGAAGTTGGTGTCCAGGTTCCTCTTGTGAGACCAGACTGCTCACAGAGAGGCAGAGAAACCTAAAAGGTTTGATTTTTGTTCGCACTGCGGAGCTGAGTCACAGAAAGAATGTGTGTACACTTCTTTCCAGTTTACCTGCATTATACGTTGGTGGTGTTGGCTGGTCATTTGTTTTCTAAAGCTTTAAGGTGCATATTGCCTTGCTTACTGTTGCATGTTAAAATTATCTGTAGAAATCAGAGACGGGGATTGTTCAATTACGTGGCTTTTGTACAGTATCACACAGCTTTGTTTCTGATTTCTGTTTGGCAGTCTTCAAACTCATTACATGAACTTTTAATTGCAATTGTGAAAGTTGCACTTATTGCTTGAGACAAAAATCGTTACTTTTGGTAGAACTAAGTGAGTTACTTGTTTCTGGCTTTCCCTTCTTCCTCTTTTAGTGGCAAACTCCTGTTTACCATGCTTTATTGTAATACTGTGTTTATCTTCATGATTCACATCATCTGCGGAACTCAGTGTGGCATTTTGAAAGAGTCAGGGTTACAGTCCAGTGCTAATAGCTAAGTCATGTTGTTAAAGGCATCCTTCATAATTTGTTCATCTAGACATGCGCATTTCAGAATTCAGAAAGGTTGATGTTTGTTACGCTACATAACCATGGTGCCAGCCTGTGGGTACGTGATGTCAGACTTTTTGTAAGGACCTCTGCCACCTCACTGCAGGGCACTGTCATGATCTTGGGAGCAAGTGTGTGGAGCCACGTCCCTGGTGATCAGTCTGGAGCACAGGAAAGCTGGCTCTGGGTCTGCATGAACTGTCATTTTAGCAAAACACTGACTATGAGCTTCTATCCAAATAACTGGGATGACCTGACCATGGGGTCCTGAGATTAAGCTGATGCCTGTGTTTAAAATACAGCTTAGGCGGGGCCACTGAGGCCTGGTCTCCCGACAGCTCCTGTTACTCTGGTTCTGTAAAGCAGCTTTAATGGGCCTTCTCCTTTCAGCTTTTGAGTCTTCAGGACATGGTGTGTTTTACCATGTGACACTGAGCAGTTTTTACCTGTCACATTGGAAAGCATATGTAACATAATTTGTAAAAACATATATAAAATCATTTATAAGAACAAAGAATGTATCATTGGTTATACCAGCTGGAAGAAATTGAGCACTAAGTGATTGTAAATGAAAGTGAGTCAGATCTGTCCTCCCTTTGTAGAGTTCTCCATTTTACAGGGTATACTTTGGCAGTTTTGTCCATCTCTAACGACAGAAACGAACAGCTGTCAGAATCCAACACCATGGGACATTTTCTCTGTTTTCCGGAAGTTCCAAGTTACCCCAGGACAGTGCAGGAGAATTTTTAGTTATTGGTGATTGTGTACTGTTTATTGTAACTTGTAATTAGAATAGCTGTCAAATACTCTCAGGCTAAGATAAAGTTCTCATTGTGCTGTTGGACTATTCTTTCATTACACAGCAATGTCTGTAACATGCATGTTGACATATGCTCAATGGAGATTTGCGTTCTTTTTGTTACGTTTAACCCAAACAAGAGGTTAAGAACTGATCTTCTGTTATATACTTGGCCAAGAGCAAAAGTGCACTGAGGAGACAGACTTGCCATATCCTAGCAGAATCTCTCTCTTTTTCAAATAGTCCTTTTTTTCAAAAAGGAATGAAGAGAAATTTTATATATGTACATGGTAGGGTATCACACTTACCAGAAACTGAAAGGAATGACAAAAGATGTAAATAATTTTATTTTACCTAGCAGCAACCCAGTTAAAAGAAAAAAAAAAAAAGGGTGGGGGGAATACTGAACAAGTAAACAAAATAACTGAAGTAAAAAATGTGGAGAACCCACCTAGAACAAACTTAAAAACCCTACTAACCTGTGAAAACTTTATATAAGGTGGACAGGGAGTGCTGATTTTCTTAAAATAGATTTTTTTAAATGGCAAACCTTCGTATAAATCAGTTTGCATTTTGTTGATTCCAATTAAAATATTTGGTCTCTCATGGACTGTGGTAGTAGAGCAGAAACATGCATGTGGGGATGCTGATGCTGAAGGTATCTGCTTTTCCTGACACAACTAATAGAAATGGATGGAGGGCATTGGTAAGGTCACTTTTACTTGCGTGGTGTGTTCTGTGAACATATTTCTTTTTCCACTCGGTACATCTTAATATTTATGGAATCTGTGCTTAAAACCTCAGAGTTTTCTGATGGGGAAACCAACATTTCTGTGGTACCCTAACATTTGTATGGAAGATGGATTAGTGCAGGAATGATCAGTTCTGGGGTCTGTTAGTGTTCAGGTCAGTGGTTTCTTTCAGGTCTGTGTAAAGACCCTTTCTAAAAGTGGGGTTTTGCTGAATGCATTAATTATTTCTAATAAGAAAAGACCCATCTGTATCATGTTAGACACATAATTTAGGTTATATACCTACGTATGCCCATATATACCAAGTGAGTATTTCGCATTGGTAAATCGTGACTCTGTACTCAACTGAAATTAATACAATTAATATTATAAAAACCCTTAATATAATGAATAACCTGTACATTTGTTGTTGGGTCTGCTATTCTGTCCTAAGCAAAACTTACTTAAGTAATTTGAGGCTGAAGAGCCCTTTCACCAGAGGAGCATTTCACCCACCTCATCATTTGTAACCAAGTATGAAGAAGTGCTGTGACAAAAATGCCCTGTATTCAACAAGTAACTGAGTGACAAACAGTAAAGAATTACAAAAATTTTTTTCTAGGGATTTAAATGTTAATTAAGCTGGTGCTTGGAGTTGAACTCTTTTTAAGGAAGATGCACATTCATTTCTCAGATAAATCCTGGTCTGCTTTCAGTCAGGTGTTCAGCAAATTTATCATGGTTTTGGCTCTGTATAAGCCATAGCATTGTAACACAAGAGTACGTTAAATAGCTTTCCTTTTTTAACACATACATCCTCTCTCTTTTGTGACAGAAGGAACAAGTAATATTGTAAAACCTGTGTGCCATTTTTACTGCAGGTGCAAAGCAAGTCAGACAGGAGAATGTCTGTTGGTGGCATCTGTCACAGCAAAGCCTCACTAACTGCTTAATGGGAATGTTAAATTGTTGAAACGGAACAGCTGTTGTCAGGAGAAGACAAATATTGAGGGGAAACTTCCCATTTTGCTGTTTCCTTTAACTCTTCATAAGTATGTCAGCCTAAACATGAGATATGTTTGAATATATGTAAAAGCTATCTGTATATAGTATTTATACTGTTACATATATAGTCCCTTGCACAACCATTTCTGAAGATCTGCTAGATAACTGGTAATTCTTGCATATAAAGCGTCTTAGAGGTGAAAAGGAAAATGATCTAGGAGTTGGAGTTTCAAAAATCTTGCTGAATTTACCTGTATTCCCACCTTGATATGCATAGGTTTTGTGCAGCTTTATCTAATAGCAGAATAGAACCAAGATGGTGTGTAATAAAAGAATTCATACTGCACAAAAAACGGGTTTACAAACACAGTTCTGTTTTTCTTCCTACTTCCTTATTTTCCTCTCGTGCCGTTCTCTTTCCATAATTGTGTTTGCTTGTGCCACTGTGCTTATTTAAATCTCAACTTGTAATAATGTCATCATAGGGAAAAAAGCAACAAATGACCAAAACCCTGCAAAACCAAGTGTTTTGACCCTTTGCGTGTCAGAGCCCAGTCACTGTAGGCATTCTTCATTTTTCTGCTGGAGAATTTCCCACTGTGGGCAGACTTTTCTTCCTTTGAGAGCCGTGAGGAGCAACCTGTTCCCGAGGGGCCAACCTGCCGTCCTCACCTGGGAGCAAACCCGCCGCCCCTCAGCAGCAGCACCCAGTGCTGCAGCTCCTCGCGCTGCTCCTGTCCCTGCGGTGAGAGCACGACTGACAGGGCTGAGGATAAGAGCAGCCAAACGGGGCGATTTAGGGATTTTGGTGCTGATCCTGATGGCAGCGTGACACGTGTGACATTGGCTGGCACATTGTTCCAAACTGACCGCTGGAGGCAAGCATATGGATCGAAATCCATGTCTCTTTTCCTGAAATGTAAATTGACAGATTTTTAAAGTCTGATTTGAAGTTTTATTGTGTAGAATTTATTTTTGAGTTTAGCTGCGGATAAAACACTGTTTCAGTTTGTCGCGTGATGCCCCGCACTCGGTTGAACACGGGTATTTGTGTTCTGAGCCAGCCCCCGGGCAGTCACAGCGAGGCGACCAGTGTGTCCCTGGTCACCGTGCGAGCAGAGCGCTCCCGCGTCCTGGCCCAGCTTTCTGCTCTGGGAACGTGGTCAGAAGGGTGTTCAGCTTCTCACCTTCCTTAACCATGTCACCCTTTTGCACACCAAAGCTTACACTGCAGAGATGAAAAATTGAAAGGTAAATTTCATTCATGTTTATGCTTGATAACAAAAATGTATATGGAGGAGAGAAAAAAAAAAAAAGCAGCTTTTTCCAGTGGGCACCATTTCATTTCTTAATTTTTTTTTTTTTAATAGGATGATGACAACACTGTACCTACTGCTCCTGATCCTCCAAGTCTTCTCTTGCATGAACGTGGAACAGGTTTCTGCTTTGATTCCAGGTAAATGTTCTCTTTTATTGCTGTTTAGAGGATGGACAGGTTTCTGTGTAACTGAACTCTCTTACTCAGGGGTGAGGGCATGGAGATGAAAAACTATTAAGCTTTTTCAATGAATGTTTGGTTTACAATTAACTGTCAGAGAATATGTTGTTAGACTGGATAGGCTACTTGTGTTATACCTTATTTTGATGGAATGTGGATAATTTCTTCAGTAAGTGAATGAATTAACTTTTGTTACCCCCCCGCCCCTTCCCAACCTAATTGTGAACCTAAGTTTAGAGCTTTTATAAAGTGTTATGTTTGCTAAGAGCGAGCATTTATGAGCAGAGAGAGTGGTTTCCCACGAAACTGCATTGCCATTAAGATATTCAATAGATTTGTATTCAGTGGTAGCTGGAATTATGTCAAAATTATGTCACTTTTAAAATACCGGGTTATTTTGGAATGCCTGTGTAAAACTGCTTTAACTGTATTGAGCACTTTCAGCAAAGCCGTTTAAATTAACTGTGTGATACTTGCTTAGATACAAAATCTGCTCAAATTTAAGTTTGTAGGAAAACTCTTAACATTGGTGGCAACAGGATCCTACTTTTATATTTTCCTTTGCAATAGCAGGTGAAATAACCGGTTCCTTTTTTCTTTCTCTCCACCTCCTTGCGCAGCTTTGACGTGCACAAGAAATGCCCTCTCTGCGACGTGATGTTTCCGCCCAACTATGACCAGAGCAAGTTTGAGGAGCACGTGGAGAGTCACTGGAAGGTGTGTCCCATGTGCAGCGAGCAGTTCCCGCCCGACTACGACCAACAAGGCTTCGAGAGGCACGTGCAGACGCACTTCGATCAGAACGTATTAAATTTTGATTAAATACTTTGTTTTGCGGTGTAGCTTAAGAAAGCCACCACTTTGAGTAGTCAGTCCACCTACAGAGCCAGAACAGTGCAGCTTTCCTGTAAGTGCAAATTTCTGATTAAAAGCTGATACACTCGGATGGGAGTTTCACTGAGTCGTGGCTGTCAGCTACTACTGGGTTATCTTCTCTAACATGATACTAAAACAACTCACTAAGCCCCACTTTGTTGTGTATGTAGCTATTTATTCCCCCACTTAGTGGAATTGGTAAGGACACAGGGATGACTTTGCCTCAGGCAACATGAGACCAGCTTCACGATGCTCTTCAGCTACATAAAGTCACCAAAAGACCTGTGGTTTCTCTTGACCGCGACAACTGAGGCATGATTAAAAGTGTAATAAACAGATGCTTATTCTATCAAATGGGTGTAGTTTTCCTTTGAGTATCAGTTAACTCAGAAAGTTGCATAACTTACCCTATGAAAATATAGTTTTCTAGTACATTTCTGAAATGTAGATGCATGTACTGTGAGATTACATGCTTGCACCAAAATTAATGGCAAATACTTCAGTTTTACATATAGAATGTTTGCCTTAAGGGATAGTGTTAAATTAAGTACACTATACCTAAGGCGGTATTTTTGAGTTGAAATAAACTGCTGTGCTTAAATGCCTAAAACCAATTGTTTAAAAACATCATTGCCATTATGTTGCAGTTGCATTCAGTAGGAAATATTGTTCTATTTTCACAACAGTGACTTGTGTTCCTTTTGGCTTAGGGCTTCTAAAACCTCCTGCATTTTAACTTTATGTATTTCTTTTCCGTAAGTAAAAACGTGTGTATATCTAAACATTTTATATTTACTTTAACTGTATTAAGTACGTTCGCTTTCCACTTGTTGTACAGTAGTCTTGTTACATTAAAAGCAAAATTATTCATGGAGTCAGTGGTCCTTTTTTCCTGCTGCTCATTTTGAAATAAGCCAGAGTTTAGGCTTTACACTTAGTGCAAATGAGGTTTCGTCTCTGTATGATAAACTGTTGCTCGCATCTTCGAGAGAGAAAGGGGGTTAAGGTTTTTGAGGAGCTTCTGTTGTCTGCAGTTCTCATGTGCAATATCCTGTTTGATGCAGGATTTATTAAAAGCTGCATGACACAGATAAATTGCAGTGTCTTGAGTAGCAGCTGCTCCATCAGTCCTCTGTGGTCTAGTTTAAGTCTTAGATTTGCTTTTTTTTTTTTTTTTTTTGTTTAACTGTGAACTTCATGTCAAGAGGTGGTGTAAGGTGTAAGTCATGGAAGTCCTAAAAGGGTATTTTGTCTTTTTTTTTTTTGTTACCATAACTCAATAGTATGTGAAAACAGTTAGAAAAGGCTCTAAAACCAAAATATGATTAGTTATCATTATTAAAGACTTATGAAATCTCAGAGGTTGGTATCTCACAGAGGCAGGACAACCTCAAAACCTGGTTGTACCGAAGCTGGGACTTATCTTAGATCTGTGTATGGGCAGGGAATTGTTGATGTGGTTTCCCTGTTGAAGAGCTGCCCTGACATGGCTGCTTAAAATAAGGTCCCCAGGGAGCAGGCAGGTCCATGTCAGGAGCCAAGGATGTCTACCTCCACCTCATTCGATTAAACTTGTAACGATTTCTCCTTCCCTAGTGACAGCCACTTCATTTCTGAAAACCCTCAGAAGAAAGGTAACCCATGTCCTACCACTGCAAGGGGCCTTTTGTCACATCAGGACAGATTTTATCCAGCAACCTGAGCCCTGTTGTGATGTTGGCAGAAAGCAGCCCAGGAAACCTGAAGCCCTTCTGACAGATTACATCAAAATACCATTTTTGTTTTCTTTCTTTCTGGGCTGTAGCATTCTGTGTAACTTTGTGCATTCATGGTGTAGTGCTTCAATTGCTTCAGGTGTCTATTGAACATGGACTTTGATACCAAAGCAGAATGTACAAATAAAAGAAGACTGTATACAGCCCAAGAACTTAAAAGGTCAGACGTTTTAGGTCAGAGGCAGTTTATTTTAAATGTGATTTGATTTACATTTATAAGCAGCTTTCTTGACAGGAATTCTTTAAGTTGCCTTCAGTTCTAAAACAAACCTCTGTCACTTTCAAACTTAAAGTACTTTGTCCCCAACAAAACATATGAAAATATAATTTAAAGCACACTTTTCACAGACACAGTACAATACATTCACTATACACAGTATAACAAAATAGTCCCATCTTTACCTGTTTAATAATACTGTCACAATGAATAGGTAAATAGAAACTGGAATTTCTTTTTTTCATCGTTGAAAGGAATTTACATGCAACAATGATGTTTGTTTTATGACTGTTTAGCTGTTGAAGGAACTTACCCAGCCTGTGGTTTCTTGCACCAGGAGCAGAGCCAGAAGGGCTTTGCTGGCCAGATGTGCTGGCCAAAACTGCAGAAGGTGGGAAGGGGCCACCTGGGACCTGTTTGCACCAGCAGCTCATGTCTGGATCATCCTTCAGCCCCGGCTCACAGCGCTGGGCGGTACAAGCGCTGTCACCTCACTGAGATCAGAAAAACTCATGGTTTAGGTCAAGTAGGGATGTTCAAAAGGCTTATTCATTAGGAGGATTCCTAAATGAGATTTAGGCTCTGCTGGAGAATAGGTAATTAATTGTCATCCTCACAAAGTTTTCCTTTAAAGCTTTGGAAAAAAAAAATGAAGGGAAAGCTCATTTTGCATTTATTTGAGCTTTCCTTTGCACTTAAAGCAACAGGAACTGAGCAAAGGCGATTACTGTGTTTAACACTGTGAGTTCCTCCCTGACCCTCACCATGTGAGATGTGGTTCCAGGCTGGAGCAGGGCAGGGGGTGTCCCCTGTCACCCACCCAAACACCAGGAATAGCACTTGGGAGAGAAAAACATGCAAGGCAGGAGCAAAGGTTCAGGTTTGGTCCAGACACGAACCGCCCTCGGGTTGGCTTTTGTTCTTAGTCAGTCTCTGACCACCTGCTGCAAGAAGCACTTTAAATCTTCAGTAAGGCTCATATGTCATATTTCAGCAAAATTAATCGTAAAGCTAAACAGACACTTCCAAATGGGATGCAGTGACCTACAATGAGAAGCAAAAGAAATGCACAAAGAAAAAAAAAGTCTCAAAATACAATGAATGTGAGGGAGAGGCGTTAGCAACTCCCTCCACACAAATAATGGACCTCCTTAAACCACGCATAGAATTTTGGATTTTTATTTGCAACCACAGGCACATGCTCGTACAGTAGTTGCAAGAATTGGCAACACATAAAACATTAAATCTGTTGGCAATATAGAACTACAAAGTGCTTTAAAACTTCATCTGAGATGAAGATAATTGTTTCTCACACACACATAAATTTGCACTTAAGTATTTCCAAGTGTCTTTCTAAGAGATAGCTCAGGGGTAACTATTTAGTTGGACTGGGATGTTGGTCCTCAAAAGTTTGATGGGCATGAACATAATATGACATCTTGTACCAAAAAAAAAAAACAAACCCAAAAAAAGTAGCAATTTCTACTAACACTAAAGTGATTGTTCACTAGTTCGAATGGCAAGATTTTCAGCATTTCAAGAGGGGGGAAAAAAAAACCCAAAGATTTGCAAGATAATATAAAATACAGCAAGCACACCTTTTTATGTATGTTATTTAAGTATGAAAATATTTTTAGCATATTATGTTAAACATTCTTTCTTATTTATATTTCCATTACCTAAAAGACTTGCTACTCCACTGATAACTCCATTACGTAAGGCATGTTAACTCTAGTTGGACGAGGGTGGGTCTTGTTTTGGTTTTGCACACACATTGACGGACGCGTTGAAAAAGTCTTCATCACGTTACAATCGTGACAGGGTGTCAGTGCCAAGCTCTCCTCCTCTCGCTCCCCTTCAACACTTGGGTACAACTAAATATGCAACGCCCCCCCCCTTCCCTCCCCCCATTTATCTTTTGTTTTGGAGAAAAATGTTCTGAAGAACCTATAGCTTTTTATAGCACCTTATCTCAAAGTAATGAAAATGGGTATGATGATTACATGTGCAAATGTACAAAATCATTAACTCTACAAAGATACATCATTCCAAAATTACAGAAAATTTTAAAGCATGCATTTAATTTTTGTTTTTTAAAGGGTTGCTGAATGCTTCCCCTGAAAAAAGGTGGCTGTTCTGAAAATCAGCAACTGCTGGTGAGGATTTCTTGGCACATTTGTGACCAGCATGTTATTGCTGCATCTTCCTGATAATCTCAGCAGACACGGGAGGGTGGAAATTGATTGTGTGGTGCCGCAGGCCCTGAGCTGTCTTGTAACTCTTTCCACAGCGACATTTGAATGGTTTGCGTACGCGGATTTGCGTTCTGTGGCCGTTCTTGGCGTGGTACTTTATACCGTTCACATTCTGTGAGCGAGAAAGCAAAGCGTTAGTGGTCAAGTGGTCTGATATTGGCTTGGCTTCCTGTTAAAATAAACCAAAAATTGATTAACATTACAAGCAAAATCACTCAAATTGCCAGGAACTCCTGCTTAGGTGTTACACAGGTGTTGGGCTTTCAAGATACACGGTGGGACAAGAAGGAGAAGAATCTGTGCGGTTCTAATGCATTAAATGTGTCTACCTGGGCCATCCTGATCTTTATCTCCCAACATATGGGACTTTCCAAAACCACATCATTTACTGGGCTCACACAGGGACGTTACTTGCCTCCTGACTTCTGTTTTTTCATAGAGCATTGACAAATCTTATTCAGAGGTTCATTTAGAAGCAAACAAAGAATTGGCATGAAGACTCAAGTCACACTCCTTCAAAAAGCTGAAGCTCCCCCCATGGTGTGTTTGTTCCGTTCTGTGTCATTGTTTCGAGATATGTCTTTAGGCACCAGCAAATTCTGATAGTTTACACATTGTCTCCAAAGAATTAGCTGCAGGAAATACTTAAAGAGTTACAAAGGGCATTTGGAAAATAAGCCAGAGAAGCCGTCTTCAAAATAGCTATTGTTTTTAACAGGGAATATTCTACAGCTAAAACTGGAGAACTGACCTCCACTGTTGTTTGGAGAGTAAGAACGAAAACCAGCACCACGACTCACCCTGATGATGGCAAGGTTGGGAAATGGGCAACACTTCTGAGACATGAATCAGGAACCTCACTAAACATCAAGCAGAACGGTGCTACTCTCCTCCTTCTCATGTCTTTCTGGCAAAAGTGGAAGATGCTGTTGTGGTCTCACTGGTATGTGAAACTGCTTAACCTAGGATTTGTCTGACCAGAGTCTGTCTCACCTTCTTCCTCTAAAAGAGCTGGGATTTTTGGATAAACAAGGCAAGGCACAGCTCTGAGGCTCTACTGTGTCCTCTGAAATTTCCAGATACATATATCAGGGTTTTTTTAAAGCTATTTTAAAAAAAGCCAAAACCAGTTAACAACATGGGTAATAATTAAGCCACTAACAATTTCAGGGATTTTGTCTTTGCTGAACCACTGCCTGTTGTTACACATAAGCAAAGTGCCCTTGGCTCTTTTTAAGCAGCAAGTTCAGTTTTATTATAGAATCACAGAACCATTTTGGTTGGAAGAGACCCTCAGGATCACTTAGTCCAACCATAATGTAACTCTAGCACTGAACCGTGTCCCTAAGAACCTTGTCTAAAAAAGCCTTTTAAACACCTCCAGGGACGGTGACTCCACCACTCCCCTGGGCAGCCTGTTCCAATGCCTGACAACCCTTTCTGTGAAGAAACGTTTCCCAATATCCAATCTAAACCTCCCCTGGTGCAACTTGAGGCCATTTCCTCTTGTCCTATCACTTGTTATTTGTTAGAAGAGACCAACACCCTCCATGCTACAACCTCCTCTCAGGTAGTTGTAGACAGTGATAAGGTCTCCCCTCAGCCTCCTTTTCTCCAAGCTGAACAGCCCCAGTTCCCTCAGCCACACAGCGTTACAGCAAGTGGAAGCTCCAGCTTGCCACACAGAGCAACTCAACAAGTCAGACAATTTGTTTAAAAAAAAAAAAAAGAAAAAGAAAAAACCTTCATTAAACAGAACAGAGCTACAACTCCTAAAACTTCAGAAGACTCTATATCCATCACAAAGCAAACCCCATGAAGGCACAAGGTGAATGTCTGCACTGTCAACACTTCCCTTCCTCTTCCCCAGCCTCCTCATCCAGCTTCTGCAGAGGCAGAACCTCAGGTCTCACGTCCCGCTCCTGAGAGACACGTTCCCCTGGCCCTGCTCCCACCACCGCTCACAAACACAAGCAACAGAAGCACACAAGACACGTGGGTCCTGTCAGGGAATTCCGGAGGAGTGTGATCATCACAAGGGAAAGCCCCCAGTCTCCCACGTAGCTACGGTGTTCTCACCTCACAGCGTGAAATGCTGGTCCGTATTTACTGCACGGTGACTGTGCCACCGCAGTAATGTATTTTTAACCTTTGAGCAAAACCAGTTCTCCGGTTCCCATCACAGAGCCGAGCGCGGCGCTGTTCTTGTCAGAACCTGTAACACCTGGGGGAGTCTGTGCCACCAAAGTGGCATTTTAGGGCAGGCTGGGTGCCAGGAGAGGCTGATTTGTGAAAATCCTTTAGAAAGAATAATTTCGCCTAACATACCTGGAAAAAAGGTACGGTGCAAGACTGAAGCGCCTGCTCTGCCTGCAAATTCACACCTCGCTCCTCTAGAGCATCCAGGCACCGAATCTTGACTCAGAAGTTGCAAGCCCAGCTCCCAAATTGTCCTTTGCATCCTTAAAAATACCAGACAACTCCAGCAGAGCTGCCGTCTGAGATGTGGGAGACGAGACGGGACTCCTCAGTGTCCACCACAAACCAGAGACATGAACATGAGCCTTCAGTGCAGGTTACTTCTGGGCAAAGAGCATTCAGGGCAGGCAGAATGTTGTCCCACCAAGACAGACAAGGGCACATCAGAGCGACAAATAATCCTCAAGTGCAGACAAGTGAATTCCCTGAAAGTCTTCTAAGATCCCGAGGCAGCTTTTAGGTGTTTGTGCCCAGGGGTCCAGCCTTCAGCACCTGCAGGACCATCAGGGTGATGGGGCTGGGAATGTCACCGATGCCACAAGGACCATCATCAGGCATCTGCTGACACCTCAGTGCCGCTAAGGACCTGCACCTTCAAACACCAGAAAATCTGGGGATGACCTGCTAAACTACTGCTACTGCAGAGAAATTTTTAAAGCAAAGCTATAACTCCAAACCCTCCATATATTTTGGAAAGTATAAAAACCTGCTTAGGCTTTTAATTTTTGTGAGAAAACACTTTAAGATACTTTTAAACTAGTACCAATTGCTACAGATGCCATAAATCCGCAATGACAAATATCGCTACTACCCCATGCCAGTGGTATCCTTCTCCTGATCCAGATTTTTAACGATCTGCTCAGCCTCAACTACACCACGCGCCTTGACGAAGGGGGAAAAAAGTTAAGGAAATGCTAAACCAGAAACCTACGTGGAATGAATTGGGCCATGGAAGGTTTGAGCAATGGTAAACCACGCAGAGTATGAGGAGGTAGTATAACATGAAATTTGACCTGTACTCCTGTCTAAAAAGAAAACTGTTGTTAGAATTACAGTCAACTCTTTCCACTGCTGTAATGTAAACACTTTGTTGTATGTCTGGGCCGAGTTTGTTGAGGTACGGCAAAGCCCACTGCCAAACTCATACATCACTTTTATTGCTCTGGTTACTTAGGTTGCTCATTATTTACTCTCACAAACGATTGAGGAAGAAGATGGCAGTGCAGAAGGGCACTCTCAAATCTTAAACAGGAGGAAAACAATTATTAACCTGGGACCAGATCAGAAGGAGATAGAGAAGTTCAGGCTGGCACCACCTGATTTACGTGGACATGAGGACACTTGCCC
Organism: Patagioenas fasciata; assembly: GCF_037038585.1. NCBI lineage: Eukaryota > Metazoa > Chordata > Aves > Columbiformes > Columbidae > Patagioenas > Patagioenas fasciata. Next base: position 133,234,981 of record NC_092521.1, on the reverse strand, counting down.
TGGCACGGCAGCACTCACGCAGCCCCCACACTGCAGAGAGCTTGCCACCCCCTTCTAGTAGGAAAAAAGACGTCAGGGATAGTGAGGGAGGACTTCTTGTTTCAGACTTGGACATTCAGATATGTTTGTGTATCTCCTGGCTGTTCCTCCTCAAGCACTTTGTGGGTCCAGTTCCTCTGCTCAACTTGCAAGCTCTGCCTGGCTCCTTTATTTCAAGTAAACTCCCTTCTTTCCATCTCTCACTTTAATATTCTCCTTCCCGAAGCTGTGCTGAGTCTCGCTGCTCTCAGATCAGCCTCCTGGGGTGTCTGTCCCACCCGATGGCCAAGGACCCTTGTGTCCCATCACCTGCCAGAGGGACAAGCCCAACGCCTCAGCATTCTGGGAAGGTAACACTTCTCCTCTTGCCCAAGGCCAAAAAAGCACTCATGCATATAAGCTACATTTTGTATGCACAGAAATCTATTATCCTTTTATTACTGTATTTGCAAAAACTAGAAAAATTATGACAAATGCTCTAAGGGTTTCTCTATAGTAGTATTTATGGATTTGATATATAATAGAAAGATTAAAACTAACTAACTTCATTTGCTCTTTGGAAGTTGCTGAGTAACTTTACCTACATCACATATACATTTTGAATGTCCTTCTCCAGAGCTAAAGACCAAATAACTGGCACATATCGGTGGTATTGACTAACAGGATAACTAATTGCCACCTTCATGAACCCACACTTTAACTCCTACAGGTGGCATTTTGTGAAGGGCGTCAACTATTCAATACCCACACGCTTCTGGACAGGGCACCTAAATGTGGATGTAAATCTGAAATCTGGTGAGGGAACTCCACAGAAACGAGGCTGAGATTTCTGGGCTCCCTTGAATCATGCGGATGATTTTCTAAAAATCAAATTTAAGGCGTTAAATACAAATCACATGAAGGAAAACAAAATCCATAAAGGGCAAACTCTAAAATACTTATCATTTGTTCTCTAGGTCAGTAACCATAATTAGAGAAGCTTCAGAAATTAGTTCAGAACCGTGTGTTTTAAGCATTGAGAAGTCAGAGTACTCCAGATCTATTCAGCTGTTTCTGACTGTCCCACAAACAAATTTACAAATAATTTTCTAAAAAAGTTGGGTTTTTTTCCCCTAAAAACTTTGGCTCCTCAAGAACACCTGTGCCATACTACACATATTACAAGCAAGTGATATTATTTCTTGCAAAAGGAAAGTTCCTGAAGAACAACTAAATGTTTATGACTCGCTTCTCCTGCGCTGCCTATGGAAAACCAGCAAGAGAGAGCAGCTGTCAGGAGGCCAGTGGGGTCTTCGATACTCATCTGGGCTTGGGTATAAACATGTTCTCATTACAGTTTCCATCGTCCGCCCCAGCCCCTTCCTTGTGAGTATTTGTTGTACTCATTCTTGTCTTATTTACCTTTCCATAATGACTTTTCAGTGCAGAGGCCATCTTTTATCATTGTACATTGTTTGCAATAAAGGAGCCACATCCCTACTGAGTCCTTTAAGCGGCACTGTAATACAAATAACACTTCTAAAAATAACATTTCTGCTTCTCCAACGTACGTCACCTAAGGGCAGACAAAAGAAAACTGTGTATATCCTTCTTTCCTCCTCACTCCCTAAAGGAATGCATCCTTTCTCAGCCGTAAAGTGAGCCTGGCAATTACTGTATGTGCATGTCCGTGTTCCTGTTTGGAGCTCTGTAATTGTTTTACAGCCCTGCCTGTGATTATGCAGTACCCACCAGAAAATCCCAGGGCTTTGATCACAGGACTCCCTACCCAGACTCCGCAAATAATTCGTCAGAGGAGGGGGTTAAGCAGAAGGAAGACGAAGAGGAAATAAGAAACACAGATGACACAAAGCTAAAAGGAAGGAAACAAAGATAAACATGTAAAAAGAAAGAAAATCAGGCTGAAAAGAAAAAGGGAGGAAACAGAGCCCACAGAAAAGAGAAACGAGGTGAGGCAGAGTTTAAGGAAACATGTTTTCCTATCAGGACTGAACAGAGGTGAGTTTCCTGGGAAAATGCGGTACATTTTATTTGCTGCTGCTCCCTGCCTGTCAGCGTCTCCGGGGGTCGTTAATTTGTTCCCTGTCCGACTGGTCTGACGCTAATGGTGTCCGAGATCTCCCTCAGACGGTCCTCACGCAGCTGAGATGAAGGCAGCGAGATAGCAGAAGCAGGCAGAAACAGCTTGCTTATTTGGGCAATAAAAAGACAGAGGGCTGGCAGTCAAACAGAGAACAGACAGGATATAGCAAATTACAGGGTTCTCCTTCCAGCCTTTGCCATTAAGCGAACGCTTTCTGCAACGCATAGATGCCCTGTGGGCACGGGGACTTGTAACAATCACCATGGCTTGTTTGCTTCCTGAGCCGGGGATTTAGCTTTCAGACTATACCCTGCATCTGGCACAGCTTCTACCACACACAGTATTAATCTTGAATGATGTTGCTACATCTGCGAAGTAACACTTGCGAATAGCCTGAAAACATCTTTCCCTCGGCCCTGCCCCTGGAGAGGCTGTTCAGTTTTTCCTGGAGCTGAAGAGAGTAACCATTACATAGCTCAGGTTCATCTCTGCAAAAAAGACTCGTATGTCACTAAGAAATAAGCACACTGATTTCTTGCTCATGTTTTGAGTATTGGTCAGTATTAAGTGATCTGAATATGAATCTGAGTCTTGCGACTTGCTGCTATGGGAGCTGCCGCAGCCCAGAACAGCTGCGGCGTCACCAAAACACGTTCTTGTCCGCCACGCAGTTTATTCATTCTTTTCACAACTGTTTTATCTCAAATGTTATTTCTCTTCCTATATTTCTTTTTCACGTTTCTGTGCTCTTCTAAGTCCCTACTTTTCAGTTATTTAAAGGAGAAGCCATAAAATAAAACCAGTATAAGCCCAACCCAACCACCGCTGCTTTTTCTAGCGTATAGGTCAGTGGTTGAATTTTCTAGTATTTCATGCAAAAACTTCAGAAAATGTTTTAGAGGAACTGTGCCAACATGCTATTTCCGTTCCTAAATGTCAATGGCTATAGAATACCATACTGAAGTCCAAGGTGTTCCATACAATTTCATTGGCCTTCACTCTGGTTCATGGGAAGCAACACTCCTGCCATCGCAACGTCACGGCACGGTCTGTACCAGCCAGCTCAAGGTTCAGAGTTAAAGATGCTTTGCCCCCATAAACAAACAAAAATTTTTCCTAATGAAGAGTAATTAAAAAGTTGGGTGAGGAGGTGCCAGAATTGCTTCCCAGCGCGGCACGCAGAGGGACGCAAGCCCTGCGGTCGGGGCCAGACAGACTGACCGCAGTGCAGATGGGTCACAGGGACTCAGGACAGAACGATCCTGGAATTTCTCCGGAGCTCTGCCTTCCAAAACATCAACCATCACCTCACACACATTGTCTTTACCAGGAAAAGTAGCCTGGGCACAGACTTACTAAGGAGAGGCAGAAATAATTCATTCTGGCACTGATGGGAAGAAGCTTTTTATTTAGTATCTCTGCAAGGTACCCAAGAGATTATTATTTTACTGGTAGTACCTTCTGTGTTCTGCAGTTATTTTGTCTAAATAACAGAAATTTAGTTAAAATGTGTAAAGCGAAAGAGTCACTATGTATAATCTCTCTTGACATGCAGGGATGCAAAGGGCTGCATCCTCTGTAAAACTGATAACCTGCCTGCGCTTGAGAGGAAACCAGTGAATAAAATACGTACTCTGCCAAAATACCACAAAAATAAATGTGAAAAGTCTATTAAATGAGAAAGGTACACACTGACTTTAGAAGCTTCTCCCCACTACACCATCAGGAAAAAAAAAGCAGGTTTGCGCTACCACTTACCTTATATCTTTTTTTACATCCAGGAACAGGACAGGCAAAAGGTTTCTCATCCCCTCCATTCATGCACATTGAACTAAGGATAGCTTCTGAGCTGATAGCACTTTCTGTAGTCCAGGACTCATCACTGTCTGATTCTTCATAGTCTACTTCCTCCTCGTCATATTCACTACCTGGAAAAGCGGGGTAGTGAGATAAAAACAAGAATTAGTAAAAGCACGGCAAGATAACACATTCCACATTTATTACACCAGTTACAATGACTTGTGATTTCCCCACTTTTTTCTTTGCTGGGAGATAGTTATGTTTAATTTAATAAATTTATCTTTCTTCTAGTTGTTTATTCCTTCATAAAGACACTAGTGGTTCTTTTTCTAATAACAGGGAAGGCATTATTAATATATCTTCAGAAACTGTTAACTGTGCGGCACAGAAAGTTCAAAGGACTGATTTTAAAATGCAGTTTCATTACTCCTCAAACACCAGGATCCTTCCGTCTTTCCCAGTGCCCAAACACAAAATGTGGATTTCCCCCCGCTCCGCAATTAAAGCCAGTTTTAAGGCTTTTCTTTATGCAATACAATACTGAAGAGCGTAATTCTACAGATCATAAACAGTGTAAAATAATATGTTGACAAGTCCTAATGCATTTACTAGCCCTTTGGAATTAATAGGAATTATAGCACAACATTAATAAGAATTATATTGTAGCAATTATAGTTGTGAAATTCATTCCCTCAGGTGTGGGGATAAATTGCATTGTGTGGCTGCCCTGAACAGACCACATTATGTTCCAGATATGCTACGACGGCCATTTGAGCAGCTGGTGCTGAGTTTATTTATTATTTTTAATTGCAATAACTATTAATGAAATCCTCTGAAGAAGTTAAATGTGAAACAAGAGAAATTAGGAAAGCAGAATTTCAACTATAAAAACACAGTAAAAAAACCCCAAAAAAGCAGGGGAGGGAAGAGCCCCAGCTGATTAAAAAGAAAATACACGCACAGAGGGAAAGAGAGGGAAAGCTGAGGGAAACTTCTGTGGTGTCTGCAGGAGGTAGCGCTGTGTTTCCCCTCCCCTTTCTTCTTTCCCTTTCCCAGCTCTGCTAAATTTTATCCTTTCTTGCTGAAAGACAATTTGGCTCGGAGTGCTGGAATAGCTCCCGTTATTAAAGACAGTTCTGCAACACTTGCACAGCTCTATTTGCTTCCCTCACATGCCCTTTAGGCCCGCGCCTCCAAGCAGCTCTACGGACCCAGAAGAAAACGCAGATAGATGCCTCGCGGTGCTTTAAAAATGAAACATCCCGACTTCCATGCTGCGGTGTACAATGTGGTTTTTGGTTGTGTATTCTTTTTTTCTTCTGGTGAAACTAAATACACACCTACAGTCTCCAATTTTCCCCTTCGGATTCCCCCTCCTCCCGTGCTCTTGCTCAGCCTCGACACCTCTCCGTCACGGAGTTAAAAAACGCCTGTCAGCTGGTAGCTGCAAGTCCTCGGGGCTGCGGAGCTTTAATCAGATCCTGGAGGTTGGCAGACAGATGTCGGGGCTGTCCGCGTTCCTTTCCCGTGGTTTTCGTGCAGATGGGGAGAGCTGGACGGCGTCCCAGCGCCGACAACTGTCGACACGAGCGCACGCACGCGGGCTCCGCGGCACATCTGGAAACCTCTGCCCCGCCGACTGCGGCTCCGCGTCCCACACCGAACGAGCGGCAGCCAAAGAAAGCATTATTGACCTCTTAAAATATTTCTGAACTCTAGGAACAGTTAACCTAAAATGAAGTTAAGAGTTGTTACAGTTTAATTAACTAGTAAAAAAAAAAAAAATTAAAATGGAGGCAAAACCGCAACTCTGCTTCTACGATTTCCTGCCCTTGATTGTATCTTGATGGAAAAAATTCCTCAAGCTGTTCCTTTGAAACTTTCTAGCTCAGAGGGTTTTTTTTTTTAAGCAAACGCAACAGAAAACCCTATTGTAAATATACATGTGCACTCATAGGATGAGAAAATACACAACAATTCCAAAGACTGGTACCAACAATTTCTGCCATTACAATCACTCCCCTTCTAAGTCCCCTTAATAGGGGGTGATGTTCTCCCAAACAGAATTTTGTCTTCCCAAAGAAAACACCATTTGAGGTTGTATGACATCTAACTAAGGATATCACTACTTTTAGAGATGACAAGGATAACGATCAGTGCTCTATAAAACTTAATATGCAATGTGGTTCATAAAGGAAAAGATACACAGAAAAGTGTGGAGAAGAAACAAGCGTGGCAATTTTGCATTTCCACAGGTTTTCCTGCACTTTCAGGACATCCCTTGAATTTTTCTAATAGCTTTGTACAGTAAAACCCAATTCTGTAACAGCTTTCACCCGTGCTTCACTTACAGGTGGACACATTGAAGGACAGAGACAGAAGAAACTAAAACGCATGTGTAAGCGTCTGTGAGGTCAGACCATCATTATGGTTCTCTTTAAATTAACTTACCTAAACGGAAATACAAGATTTTGTCTAGCATAGTCAAAAGAGTTGTTTAAACAGTATAAACAAATGCTCTGTTGTCTTAGTTTTTTAAAACCAGACTTGTCACTATGGATTTTACAAATCTGATGAGCTATTTCAAGTATGAATAACCATATAAATACATATTTCTTCTTGCACAAAACAGCAATACTAATGGTGCCAAGTACCTGAAGGGCGTGTTACTTTGATGAAAGCTGGAACTGCAGTCTCTCATTGCGTTTATCTAACAGTGTCCTACTGAACTCAATTGCTTGCACTCTCTTAAGAAGAAGAAAAAAATTAAAGTCCAAAATGTATTTTAGAGGGCCCTAGTATTAAAAAAATGCAAGAAACTTACTGTCTTTGAAACATTTCATTAGCAATAAAAATGTATCCCTTAAATAATTATGTTGTTTCAGTTGGCATAGAAAAACACCACCTATTTAGTCAGGCTTTTAACTGATTCTGCCTCAGAATTTAATTTCCTCAGTTGTCAGTGTCTAAGCGCGGCAGCCCATGCGGTGCCTCACCGACTGCGTGCAACACATCAGAGACGGGGCGGAAAAACAAAAAGCACAACACACAGGTTGGCGCTGCCATAATAAACAGCCCCTAGATGAGGTCTTTTAATTAAGTACTGCAAGGCTGAGGATGGGGGCTCAGCGAGGCCATTCCCACGCCGAGCGGGGGTCCCTGGCGCTCAGCAACACGTCAGGTGTACGAACCGCAGCCGCCAGCTCCGCGGGGCAGCCGGCCAGGGTGCCGGCAGCGGCAGCACACTTTGATCAAGATACAGCTTGCTTTATTCTATTTATATATATATTTAAACCTGGTTGGTGTTACACAATAATAATTGTAGATATTTTAAATTAAGCACCTTTGCATCTAACCTATGGCCCGTTCCTCGGAGGGGTATTTGGAATAACTCTCAGGAGAGGTCCAAGAGAGCCGGCTCGCTGATAACCGCACGGGGGGAACAGGAGGCTCTGCCGGGGACCCAGCTGAGCTGCTCCCACAGCACCGCGTGCTAATGGCCTTGTCATGCAGGACTCGAAGGAAAAATATCTGACTTCTGCTTCAGAAGTCTGAACAGCAAAAGAAACTCCACCAAAAGTCAACAAGACACATTTCTCTAAGGTGAAGCACCTAAATATCTGGAGGGGAAAGGGTGATAGGGAAGCACGTGCTTCCAGCAAGGTGATGTACACATACATAATATTAGTACCGTGACTAAATACTGGCTCTAATAACAGCATGGAAACTGCCTTCTCCACCTCTCTCCTCCCGCAATGCTCTTTCTCAGGCTCCTTGCTAGCCAGTTTGTTGCTTTTTTACCATATGCAGTTTCATCATCTGGCTTTCATTCAGAGACCCTACATAGTTCTACCTCAGTCTAGCCTAAAACCAATGTTTTATCATCCAAATGACTCAGTAACATCTTCCTAACGTTGCTCCCACCCTCGCATGCAATATTCTCTCAGTCCTGGCCCATTTCCCCCTTTTCCCTATTCTAGTGGCCCTGCCAAAAGGCTCATTTCATCTGTGCTGCCCCCACAGATTAAAAAAAGAAACAAAACAAAATGAAGGCAAGGGAAGAATGCTAGTTTTGGGGTTTTTCTTTTGGGATTTTCCATGCCGAGAGAATGCCACTGCTCCTCAATGAGGAGGTGGACTCCACTGCTGGAGATGGGACTGGAGGTGGCCACGGACTTGAGGTGGGCACCAGTAGGCAGAGCTGCTGTAGTTACGAAAATACAGAAAACATACCGGGTCACAAAGTACTCCAGCAAATTCTTTCTTTTTTCATTTTCATGCTGTGTTTAAACACAACCCATCACAAGTAAGGTGGCTGTGTGCATCACAGCAGTTTATTTGCCAAAAATAAACGTGTGCACGAAAAGGGACTGCGTTACTGCCTGTGCAGCAAAGCTGCACCATGAAGATTCGCTCTGCCTCTCCTTCCAGTCAGTTTTGCCATCAAAATCAGCAAGAACGGCACTTAATCCTACAGCAAAAATCTCACCTCTTGAATGCCCATCCACTCCTTTTTCTTTTTCCAGTAGATGAAGTCAGTAATTTAAATAGCTCTGGAACATTTTGCAGAGAGTTAATCACTTGCCATTCTGGAACAGACAACATCCTAGCTCCACTGCTGAAAATCCGAAGCCCTGTCTTTTATCTTTCTGGGGTTTATTTGGTATTCACACCACTGTAGCCAAGATAAATTCTGCCTTTTGTGTGAGCGAATTCATTCCACCATGAGATAGACAGAGGACCTTTTTACCTCAACTTTGAATGAATCTTGGTTCTAGCAGGTGCACATCATTTGTAGTTATGTCACTTTTTAAATCTAAAGACTTCTATATCGTGCCTTGAAATATAAAAAAGACAAAGCTGATGAAAAACAGCACAAGCTGCATGTGCCATTACAATGAATACGATCTATCTTAACCTCTGATCAAGAACATTACGAGTTTTTCCTTTCTCCTCCCATGAAGAAAAACAAACCCAAAGCATCCTTGCCAATTATTTTCGTGACCAGAAAGCATACATTTAAGTATACAATGAATAACTATGAGCAAATAGCTTACTGCAGTGGGAACCAACATTGCTAGTGTCACTGAAAGTTCATGGTAATTCCAATGATCTCTCATAAAAATTCAGCTTCACACTTTGTCCCATGCGGGACTTGTAGTTTGTATTTCACAGAAACAGTTTTATGAGAGCACTTCTTACGTTAAGAAGTTTGCATTCCCATATACTGTGACAGCTTCCTTGATACAAAAAAAAAAAAAGGTGAATTATTAATATTATGTGAATTTTGGTCTAACTACTGAAGCACATTTATGGCTTTGTCAAACCTCTTCCCTTTGTGCCTATGGATGCACAGAGTCCCCTCCATGCTCACCAGCAGGGAGAACGTTCCTACAGCTGATACTCATTGCTGGTCTAAAGACGTATCAAGTCATTCAAAATGAAATATTCTTACTCTACGTAAAGCACAGGAAATAATTGCTAGGGGCAACGAAATACAAAACATTTAAATAGCATGCGTCACGGCTGCTATGCAGGTCTCCAGTCTAGAAGCTGTAGAAGGACTCTCTCGGCTGTGAGCTGATATGGGTCGCACAATACATTGGCTCTGCTGGTTCAGGCAGCACATTTCAGACACTGGATCACCCGAACATACTAAAACAGGGTTTTCCCTTTACTTGCTTGTTGTGGGGGTGGGGGAAGAAGGGGACTTAGAGGACAGAAAGCATTTCTCAGTTTTTGTGAAAGGTGCATTCAGATTGCTCATATTTTCAAAAATACTTACATCATTCACATCCACATGTAATACAACTGAAGAAAACCCAGTGCAGCTTCAACAGAGCACCGTGTAGTGCTGCAGCCACTGGTATTTCAGATTGCAAGTGCAATTCCCATGTCTGGATGAAGCACCCACATAAGCCAGCTCTGGGTTCACCATGGTGAAGGCTGTAGCCTTTCTTCAGCCAACGGGTGCAAGCACATGCTGGTAAAAGTTTTCTCTCTTATCCCACTAAATAACCCTGAACCTCATTCCTGGGAGAAGCAAGTCTGTTCCAAAGCCAACTGCACGCTCGGCAGATCTGCCTGATGGAGCTGCTGGAGATGGTTATGGTTTGTCAAACGGGCACTTGCCAAGGCTGGCAGAGACCTCCATCCCTCTGCACGGTCACAAAAGAGCCAGCAAAATAACAATTACAAGTTGTTAGTGAGTTGGGCTGGCACAGAGCGGGTCCCGCGGGCTGTGTGGTCTGCGGCGGGGGCTGCTCCCACACACGCTCGCGCCGGGAGCGCGTCCCTCCCCGGCACCGCGGCCGGCGTCCCGCTCCTCCCATGGCACTAGTCAGAGCAGGATTCGGCCAGAAAAACGTCTTCTGGAGAAACCACCCTTCCTTCCAGTCCTCTCCAAGCCCAGATCAAGTATCAAGCGCTAAATAATGAGCTACTTAGCAACTGTTACTACTCAGAAGAGCTAATTTTCTATTGTCTGTGGCTGAAGCAAGGCTTGGTTAGCGAACAAGCACCAAGAGAATTTTAAAAACGTACCTCATGTAATGATGTGAATATGGATTAAAACACAGAGAGCAGTACGGTTTTTATTTTTATGCACAAGGTACTTAAAAGCACTTAAGAAAATAAGTTAGAAAAAACCCCACAACACACTTTTTCTTGCTTGTTTTCATCGTTTTAAAGAGCAGCTTTCAGCCGACTGGGTCTGCTATTCCGAAAGAGGGAACATTTAAGCAAGCAAGGATGTAGGTAGATGTTTCTGGACACCCTCTCTCATCAGTCGCCACAGAAATGGCAACTGCAGCCTACACAGTCACAGAGACAGCCTGAAAAGATCCTTTCCACAGCTATTTTGGAGACTGGTGAACCCCAACACGATGAACCCCACACGATGAACCCCAAAGCAGTGACGCACCCAACCCACAGATAACCTTGGTGTTCTAAAGGAAATGGTAGACAGATTGATTCCAACATTTCAAATCACCTTTAGTTTTCATTTAAATGGTCAGTGTAACGTCCTGCTGAATTTTAAGTGACTGAAAATTTGTTTAATCACAAGGTTTGAATCCACTCTGGAAAGCATGCAGACACTTCAGATCCTACAGGTGAAACACAGAACTGCATACACTGTGTTTTGGTTTAGAATGATTTCAGCTGAGTTAGTCTAGATCAGAAATCACCCTAAAATCCTGGGATTAAAGCTAAAATGCTAAAAGTACAAAAGAAACATAAAGGTTTTTATTTAATGTACCATTACTATGACATTAGTTTATATATTCTTATTCGCTACCAGTAAAATTGGGAGCTATTTACATAGAAGATCTGCTCACCATTGCTGGCTACAAGAGAAACGGAACTAATAACACTACGGTTAAAAAAACAATAGTCCTCCAGAGCCAATATAGGGGTTGGTGGAGCAGCTGGACCCTATCTGGCCTCAGAAGCAATCGTGTGCCATTTTCCATCTTGGTAACTGGATCTTGCTATCAGCATATCAAAGAACAACCTTTAAAACTAAACCACAGAAAATCCCAATCCAGAGATTATAAATCTGCTAAAAGGCGTTTGCACACCTATATAAGCAGATATAGTACAACTTATTGAATGTATAAATATATGCAAATAAAACATACAGGTAATAAACTAAATAAGGGAAAAAAAAAAGTCTCTCCTTCCAATTACTTGAGAAACAGCAACTAATCACAAAAACATGCATGCAAAGAACTGATTCTGGAAAAAAACAGTCAACTGATACCACGGCATGTGTTTTGTAGAACAGGACTTTCTGAGAACGCTGCAGAGGTGCTAAAGCAAATTGTTATAATGTCACTGCACAATGTGCTGTTGAGGTTTTATGGCCACACTGCGCCAATAGTCTCAGGAAGTTATTTTGCATTCTTATATAAACTTTTTTCCCCAATCCTGTTTTCCACAAAAAAGGGCTTTCAATAATATACAATCTTCTGTTTATACGCAGTACAGGGAAAACATGATAAACCCGACAACACAATCTCTACTTTAAACATATTTTAAAACTAGATTTCTACAACTTCATGTAAACAAGAATAAGCTGTTAAAGTCTCACCAAAAAAAAGAGCATAACCTTCCTGTAATTAAATGGCCATGTTTAACACAGCACTTTTTAAAAATCATGAAAATAAAAAAAGTGAATAAATAAATCAATCCAGCAGACCCCTCCCAACTCAAGGCTTAACCTGCAAATTAATGTAACAGTAATAAAACCTATGCCAGCTGGAATCCTTTCATTCTCTGGCTTCAGTATGAGCAGCAAGAGCAGGTATATGTTTGAAGAAAAACAAAGTAGGACATTTTCCACCTTTACTCACAGGATGTTAATTGAACTCTGGCAAATGTTTAAAGATATTCTCAAAACGTTCAAGAAAGAATTAAAACCAGTTGGGGCTGAGAAAAAGAAACAATTCATCCTTCCTCCCCCCTCCACCCTCTCCAAACATCTGTTCCAAACTTATACTCCAAAAACCACAGCGAAGAACAGTCATAATTAACGTTATTTTGGCTTTTTAGTTGCACAGCCTGCATTCTGAGGTTAGAAATACAAAAATACAAGTTCAGGCCACTGTTACCGTACTTAAGGACTATCCTGATGCTTATAACAAAAAGACAGTTTTTATTTTCACCTTTTTTCATTAAAATGAATGAAAAAAATAGAAATGGTATCAGGAAAAGAGGTTCATGTTTAAGATGAAGGATTACAATAAAAACCGCCTACACAAATGAACTACATTTTATGAAGCTATGAAAATACATTTGAGACGTGCTTTACCACATTGGGTTAGACACGCTTCATGGCTGTACAAAAGCTATTCGGCCATCGACAGGCCAGGCCATAAAACTGTGAGTGCTCCTGCAGTCCTCACCCACTCGGCTGCGGGCGCTTCGCCTCCGCCAGCGCAAACCCCACGAGGACGTGCGGAGCCGCCACCAGGCTCTGATGCAAGGAATCGCCCTCACCGTGCAGATTTAACTCACCTAACGCCGCTGGTGTCAGCACGATTCAGCTACCTGGGGACTGCTGAGATGCTCCTGGGATGGACCTTAGAGCCTCAGGTGTGAAGGGGCTGAGTGCAACGGACCCAGCGGCGGGCTGACCATGGAGAAGCAGGGTGAGGTGGAGCTGCAGGGACCCGCAGAAGCTCAGAGCTCTTTCAGCAGCTCTGGGATGGGGGAATTTCATGCTTCAGAGCCCCAGGAGGGTTACAAACCCCTACCCAGCAAAGAGGGAGGCAATGGCAGATTCTCCACTTGAACGTGCAGAAAGAGGGGAGGATTTATTTTGCATGGAAATAGACTCAACGCTTTTCTCTACCTGCTTTTAAATGCTCTGAGCATCTAGATTTAAGAAACTCCATCAGTATAATCTGAAAGATAGCCCTAATGACAAGACTCAGAATTACCAGGAAGGACTAACATGCCCTGATTGTCAAGCTGGGATCAAGGCTTTCGTCATTCCGCCTATGCACAAAATCTACAGGAAAGAGGTGTGGGGTTTTTTTAAACTAATCCTACCTTGTGTTTCTGAGGAAGAAATGCATTTTTAACACCCAAACATAAGAACACATTCAGTGGGGGTCGTGTCTCGTCTCTCGTCTTAAAAACACGAGGATTCTGATTAAAACAGAATCCGCACTGTGCCTGGCACACTACCACAAACCTTTCTTTGAGGCTATCACTGTTTCAATCAGGTGTACAAAACATATGCTAGCAGGTGTGAGTTGTTTCAGATGACATATCACTGGGCTGAAGCTGAAGTGAAAGTACTTTCCAAGCTGCTATTTTCCATTGCTCCTTGGCTTCTTGTACCCTTTGGCATTAGAGGCAGAAGTGCTGAGAAACTGCCGTGAATGATGCTGTGTGACTATGTATGGAAAAACCTGACAAGAGGAGCCTATGCGGGCATGGCCAAAGCACCAGCCTTCATCTTCAGCAAGACTTAGGGTGGTGTCTTTCACCTGCCAGGCTGTAAGTGCTAAAAAGACATGAGAATGTATAGTTTTGGGGGTCAGCAAATGTTTCATAGACTTTAGCTTACTTGGTAATACACGATGGCTACAAAATACCCTGTTTCTCCCAGAATTTTACATCATTTTGATGATCATGTACTGGTTAACGTCGACTCGTAATACATGTTTCCCCTGTGAAATAAACCTCTCTGTGTTGTAAGTCATCAAGTGTGAAACGGTACCTTAGTCCTTTGCTTTTTTCTACTTCTGATTTGCTTTGGCTACAGTGCAAGGAAAACGCAAACATTTGCTTAAGTTTCACCATCTTCAGCGCACTAAAGTGCTGGCCTAATAAGTGGGGATTTTTCTGCTAGGCACTGTAAGAACTCTTTGAAAACTGTAACTGCCTTCAGTATAGCTAGAGTGATTTTTTTTCAGTTCTCGAGGAACTACAATGGTACAAATAAATCCTGTTTAGTCTTGCAGTGTAACATTTTAGATATATGTATATCTATGTGCATATACATATACACAATTTAAATACGCACCTAAAGTTCCATGTGCCCAACCAGTTTCCAGCTTTCTGAAAAACATTTGTGCTGTTGGTAATTTTCAAGGTAATTAGCAGATTACTTAAAAAGCTAAATAGAAAAAAAAAATAATCCTTCCATCAAGCGGTCCTTGCAGTATAAACACGCAAACATGAATGCTGTCATTGTTACCCAGAACCACCGAAGTCCCTTTTTGAGTATCAAGCTATTCCTACTTTAAACCAGTTGTGCCACAAGCTGTGAAATGCAGGCACAACGTGTTTTCTACAAAATCTGTAGTTTTTACGCATTTGGAGGAAGAAAGGTACAGCAAGTGTGCTTGTACACAAAAAAAAAACCCTATCGCAAATTAACACAGAGATAATCTTTAATCTTATTGTACATTTTCTGTTCTCGACCCTGTTAAAAACGGTTTGCCAGGTTAGACTACTACGATGGGGATTATAAAACAGTTCCTGTGCTTGGAAGCACTTTAAATCTACAAGCCGTGTTTCTATTGCTGCTTTGTAGCTCAAAACCCAAAACTAGTGATGATTTTATGAGTTGCCATAGTCTAGACAACTCGGTTGCTTTTCAATGAAATTGTTCCCTGGGGAGGGTACTGTGAAAATTCCCATACAATTAATTACAGGTACATGCAACTAAAATACAATTCTACAGCACAGTAGCTTTACAAATGCTGGTGCAATTTATGTCTGTATGAAAAAAACCCCACAACTGCTCTGAAGAGGCTGAGAAGACCAAGTACAACAAGCAGGAGGTTACATGCCAAGCTACCTGTAGAGAGCAAGACGAGATAAATAAGATGTAATGTTAAATTTTTCATGTGCCGTCTCCCCTGGCAAGATTCAGAGTGCTACTGGAAAGCACAAAATCTGACAACTGAGTCAATCTTCCCAGAACGTATTTTTACAGCAAACTGGGCTCAACACATTTTTACTGCCAAGTTAAACAGCAAATGAGAAATTTAACAGAATTATAAGGGAAATGCACCCATAAAGCAGGAAGAGGAAGGAAAAGAGAAAATGCAGAAGAAAGCTATGTGAAGAATTGTGATTAGAAGAAAAGTTTTCATGTATTTTCCCCTCACAGCACAGCCCTATATTCCCCCATCGGCTATTTTGCTTGATTTTTACTTTCCTCTACATACACTTGCGAACGGCCTTTTAACTTTCAAAATATTTTCAGTTGTTATAAGCACCACTTCGAAATAATTTCATTTTGTGAACATAGTATAGGCCTTTTTGTAAGTCAGTTTAGGATGGAGTTTAAAAAAAGGTCTAAGCAGTGCAGCTGATCACGATATGTGTCCTTGTGAGAACCAGAGAACAGTTTAGGTACAGGATAAGCCCCATCATTTTGTTCCATCATTATGAGGTTACAGCCTCAGACCAGTGAGAATCCCAAACCTTTGAACAAGAAAGATACTCATGGGTTGTGTTGGCTTGTCTAGCACGGCCTGGCAGAAATAGTCCAGGATCTGTACCCCAGAGCTACAGGACTTCGAAAGAACCGATGTTGTGTGCTTGAGGCCCTGTGCTCCTTGCAAATACTTAACTGGCGCTCCTCTCTTGTGTGGTCCATCCTCACTAAAAGAGGTGGCCTTTGGGAAGTCCCAAACCCACCATAAAACACACAGGGTAACTCCTGTAAGGCAAACAGGGACTGGGGTTTGCAGAGTCTTTGAAGGCTCTAGAAGATTAAAAAAAAAGGACAGCATGGCATCCCTTGCAGGAGAAATAGCCATCAAGCCTGGGCCAAATCTCATCTTTCTTTTAGAGTCCAGCCAAGCTGCAGAGCAGGTACCCAGGTGATCACACAGCTGGAGTTCAATGAATGGCATGTGATAAAACGGAACAAAGGAGAAAATTCAAGATACTCTTTGGCAGATCAAAGATATAAATGAAATCACTTAAATAGAAAAGTTCACTTGGCCCTGTTTAGGTTTCTTAGGCAAAATGTGATTCTTCTCGTCTGGTTTTGTCAGTTGAGTAACCAATATAATAGATATACTTGCCTCCCTCAGGAACCCAGCCAGCCACGTGACAGCAGATGACAACCAGAAGAAAAAGAGATCCATTTCTGAAGCACTGAGCCAAGCACAGTGACGAGCACTTGAGCATTTTTCACCCTGGATTACTGGAAGCACTCAACATGTATGAGGTTAATGCCTGGCTCCCTACAAGGGGAATGTGGCATCTAGCTCTGAAAAAATGAAATCTTTTAGCTGTTGCTGGGAACAAATCCCACCTGTGCTACGAAAACCCCTGTAGGAAATAATTGCACTTTTACTTATTATTTTTCATTGTTATTGGAAACCTCCTACTATAGCTTTATTCCTTAAGGCAGAAACTAGAAACTACCACAGATTTTACTTATTATTCATGCTCAGTCACGACCTCAGCTAAAAGCTCATGTTAAAATCTCATACCATGGTCTAAGCACACATACATTATAGTTAACTCATATGTTGATCAACTGTTTTGCACAATGCCATTCATTATTTTTTAAATTATTATTTATGTACTTATTTTTACAAGAACACCCATAATGCTCTGTTAGAATAGGTGCCTCAGACTGCTAAAGGCTGGGCAAACACGTGTTTTTATTAATTAGCGTGCAGGATTAATATAGGCCCCCAAAACCTGCAATTAGATGGAACCATTTTGGCTCCGATAATTTTAAAGTAAGTTCTCTTTCGTCATCTGCACAGAAATGTGAAATCCTGGCACCAGTGAAGTCCCTCAGAGGGAAGTTTTGCCACAGACCACAATACGGTTGCCTCAAGATATTTTATCATAGATTTTATCGTACCTTGCAGGCCTGAAATATCGAATGCTTTCAGACAAACTTTCATTATGTCGGAGAACAGAATTTGTTCTTCATTTTGTGAAGTACGGCTTAGTTATTTGCCCAGAGTGTTTATACAAGAGTGGGTCTATATATCTAATTTTTAATAAAAACATAGCATACAAGTTCTTCAGTCTCTGAACAGGCAATTAAGCAAGTAGAAACTTCTGTCAATCTGAACAACTAATGAGATGGTTCCTCAGACATCTGAAAGTGTGTTTTTTCAAGCTGCAGTAGAACTCAGTTGATTCGTGCTTTACTGTGCTAGGCACCCCATAAGTCAAACACACAAAAATGTAGCACTCTCGGCCCACTTCTCAGCAATGATTTAATAAAAGAGCCCTGGGATTTGATCTCATATTTCTACTTTTCATTATTTCTTCAATTACATCTGCATGATATTACGCTACATTAACATAAGGTGTAATAATTAAACCTGAGCATTTACAATATGCTAACGTAGGTGAAGAGTTTTTGAAGTGAATGGCTAAAATTAGGCTTTTGTGCATACATAAATTCTTGAGCTTGCAGCTCTGAAAGTGCAGAATACTTCATTACAGTCTGACAAAATGCTTGTTATGTGCCTAAAGTCAGGCACTCACCTCTTCAGTGAGTATTAGGTGCTTAACATTAACCATATGCTTAAGTGCGCATGACCTGAATTTGTAGCATGGTTTTGAAAAAGCCATCAACGTGTGCTTGTTTCTACTGACTTGTCCTGACTCGCAAGTCTAATTTCCAGCGCATTTAAAACCTTAATCGAAGAATATTTTGCAGTTCGCTATATGTAAAAGAAGCAGCCCACCACAAAAGGCCAATCTCTCTCTGGCCATCGCAGTAGTGGGCCCATCTGCAGTCCTCTCTGCTTCAACCTAATGTGGAGTTCAGAAATGCCACCTGCTGACAGAAGCCAGAGATTCTTATATAAATAGAAGTTCTGCTACAAATTCAGATTAATTTGGCTACGTATTAATAGCACAACCGTAAACAAAAGAAGTCCGAGCACCTAAACTCTTCCTCCTCTCGGTCCTCAATTCATTTGTGGGGGGACACCCTATTATTTTACATTTCTACTGTCCCCTTTGAGATCAGAAGCAGAATGGCCAAACAGGTCTCTTTTTCTTGCTGGATTCTGTTTAACACGCTGCTATAGCACTCTGCGTAGCAGCTGTCTGTGCCATATGATGACTTCATTGCTGAAAGCGTAACATATGGAAACTGTACTGAAATGTTAGCTGCTTTGATATCTATGAAGAGGAATGAGCTTTTGCATTAGAACAAGACAACACATTTTTTGAACAACTTAAAGTAACAGAAATTAAACACACACTTAGAATCAAAACCATATTAGTTTCCGGCATGCCTGTTATTCTGTTTCAATGCCCAATTCCTACGGCTGGTTGCTATTGTGTTTTCGATTGCTATTACCAGCAAACAATGGGTGGTTTTCTCTCAACTTTTGCCTTCTTGAAAAGAAAAGGGAACAGATTCAAGAGAGAGCTCTTGAGATTCCTTCATGAGTTATCCATGAAGGCAAAAGCTACACAGCAGAATTATAGAAACAATATGTAATTGAGGTGAACATTACTGGAGACATCAAGTTTTATTGGGAAAAGTCAAAACTGCCACATGGTGTTTTGCTTCCCAGAACAGACAAATTCTTAACGGACCAGAAGCAAGGTGGATCCTCACAGATCCATTTCTGAGTCCCAACTGTCTTTGGCAGAAGGACAAAGGAGATCCTTAGCTGTAATACGGAGAGTTTCCTCCCCTGTAAATTAGTTGCCCATAGAGGGAACAATGGAGCTCTAAATTATTTCATCAGTAGCAAGAGGTCTCGTTAACACTGTAATTTTTGGTCACTCTTTTGCCAGTAGTTGCATCTGTCTCCTGAACAAAATGCAGCTGAATAAAAGATTAATAGTCTAAGTTGTAAGAATCTATTAATTTTATAGAACAAAAGTTTACAGATACACTATTTTCATCTTCTAAGATATTCCCTAATGATGTAAATGGGACGTGACTCTTTCGTTTGTTAACTAAACCTACAACAAACACAAATATATGCAAAATCATTATAGATATTTCAGAAGGCAGACACACTAGGTATCAAAAGTATTTCTAATTACAGCAGGCTCTGAAAATACATAGTAGCTGAAGACATTTTTCTGTGCCTGAAAATACATTGAATTTCACTTCCTGTCTTTGCATCACATATTACATAAAGTCATGGTTCAACACTTGTATGATTTATTAGAAATAAATTGGCCCATTTCACACAATATGTTCTAAGTGTCTGAAACAGTCCAGCTTTAGGATTACTGACAGAGCTACAAAATGGTCTTGATTTCAGTTTAAGAATATGCTCTATATATCTAAAAAACTACTCAGTTACTATATATCTACTAACTCATCATTCAAATAGAAACCTCAAATGGTAAATGTAACGTTTTATCAAGAGTAGTAACCTGAAAAGCCTCGGTTGCTGTTTTCTTTTAAAGTCTTAAAATATCGCTGCACTGAATTTTTAGGTGTATTTGATTACAGTATCACTGTTTAGATCTTAGATTCCTTAAAGGTTAAGGCCAATCCTACAAAGTATTTTTTACTCCAAATTTAAATTAATTATTACTTTCATGTTTTACTAGAAAGAAAAAGGTGATTGAAAATTAGGTATTTTCTGTGGGTAGAAAATGGGGTCATTTTTGTATATACTGTGTTTGAGCTGGTGGAAGTTTCAAGGAAGTTGGACATATTAAGGAAAGGCAAAATCTTTCAAATGCAGTCAATCAAATACGACTCCCCAGAAAGGCATTTATCCTAATTAATAAGACAAACCAACAGTTAGCCACCTACTTAAATGACCACTGCAAATCAAAACAGGACTTGGCATTTCTCTCCTGGGGTCAGCTATGACCACCCATGAAAACCTGACTCTTTCACCTCTTTTAAAAGTGGAAGGACAGACAGACGCTTTTCCCGCCAAGCGCAGCGTCCTCAGCGCTCCCTGCCAGGCCCGGCTGCCGTCACTGCCCAGCACCACCAGCCACTAAGTACGACTATAAACCTATTAAAACAGCATCAATGTTATAACTTGCCATCTATTAAACCAAAAATCAACAGGAAAGGAGGTCTGAGAGCCAGTTTCTTCAGGACAAAGTGTAATGTTGATTACGAAGTTTTCATGTATTTCAGCTTTTTTCTGGGGAGTGGGCATGACTTAGGTTTGAGCCATTAAGAAGCCAGTTGGTGGTATTAAACTCTTGCTTTGGGATTTATAAGAAGGCTGAAAATTCACTCCAGGCTGAAATTTACTATTCCAGGCCTGGAATCATTAAAAATAAATAAATAAAATTGTCATAAATATGGAAGAAAAAACAAACACAAACCAGTGGTTTCAGATGATTTTTGGCACTTCTTCAATGCAAAATTGGCTTTATTATTTTTTTTGTTTGTTTTTACAAATCTGAGACTCATTAATATGAATTACTTTTGTGACTAAAACTAGGACCAGTTTATTTTAATAACGAATTACCAATAAGTTATTAGAACTGAGTCTATTTTTAAAAGTTTTTCAGTATGAAGAGATATGATAGTTTTCAAAGGAATGTCAGTGCTCTGACTCACACTCGAAAGCCAGGAAGTCAGGGGTGGAAATTTCATCTGTGAGCCACACAGATGCATGAAAACATTTAAAAAATTAACAGCGTATGTTAAAGACGCGAAGTCAGCCCCATTTTTATCCATAACTAGACTTAATTAGTTTTGTGGGTTTAAAATTGACATTTAAAAATAAAGGCAACATAAGTTCTTGTGACTTAATTGAGTGCTCCTTAAATAAAGAGATATTTCAATGTTTGCAGACTGTTAACGTCTTTCCAAAACAATCTACATGCTGGTGCTAGTTAGCTGTATTTCCCTGTCACCCTAAGGAGTCTGTATTGCTGATGGAAGCCATTTCTTTCACTAAATCCTGCCCGTGAACCCTAACAAGAGCATTTAAGCCTGCTAAACAACGTCTCCAGGGAGACACTATTGTTAAAACAAAAACTGGAACAAATTTTTAAAGTGAACTTTCTGCAATCATTAGAGGACGTAGGTCTTATGAAGAAGAGAAACTTGTTATAGTAGAGGGAACAAAAAGCCAAATGTAAGTGGAGAGCACATGCCAGTCACCCCTGAGGGAATAGACAGGAGGTATAGAAAATTAACTGCTGCATTTCTGCTTCCCACCAAAACCACAAATGGGCCATTTCAGGGGACTAACACATACAGAGTCTGCAGATAAATATGTGTCTAACCCATTACCTGAGAAGAGCCTTAAAGAGCACACTTTGCTGAATATTTCTGCTTCTACATGAGTAATCTCATTTACACAGAAGGTGCTACACATATGCGTGCAATGTTTGTGGCATGTATGCGTGTCAGCTTGGAAGCTGCTCAGTTCTGTCCGCGAATTTGGCCCGTAGTCTTTTGGCACAGATTTTTACTGCAGAGCTCATACATTCTCTGCAGTCAAACCACCTTGAACTGTTTCTTATCAAATTTCACAAGCTAAGTGGGTTTGAGTCTGGTCAATACATGAGTGAGAGATCATTATATGAAATTACGCTTTGCTGAAAAAATGACAACAGTAGCTTAACAGCATGAGGAAATGGCAGGACTTAGCTGTAAGGACATGGCCAAAGGTGACTGGGATTCAGGCAGCTGGTGGCTTTACCCCAGGCAAGACGACCACACCTAGCGAAGCCAGACGAGCAGCATACGTAAAGGGAGGACAGCACATTGAAAATGGGACCCTAAAGATCAGTAAGGTTCCTGCTTTCTACCTTGAATGAGAATGGCAAACAGCCACTCTCTGCTAAGGGACGTGTGTATTTGTCTGCCACCTCACCAGCCTGTAAGCTGTGCTTGCGCTCTCGCATCTAAAGTGGCCTCGTCTTGCAGTTACACCTCGTGCAGTGACAGTAATGCCAGGCACACCGCTGACATTTCGTGCCCTAACAAAGCGTCGAACAACTGAGATGGGAGATAATAAAAGAAAAACTGCTGTTCTGAATGCTTCATTAACAAATTGGGTCAAAGCAATCCCATTTTATTTTTGACAAAGTATAGGTCTAAAGAAGGATGATGACAACCATTATATTTGGATTATAACAAATAACACCAACCCAGATTATGCCCTTTCAGGCAACCTAGGGAAAAAACAGCCTCTGTATTTTCTGAAGTTAACCACAACACACGTTTACCTGTATTCAAAGACGAGTTAACAAGAGTTTGCTCGGAGCATAAATCAAACAGGATCGCACAGAAGGAATACAGCAATATTCTTCATTCTCACTGGATGCAGTGGAGGGTATGCCTGCAGGGCTTGAAAGTTGTGTAGGCGCTGCAAGGCTGAAATGCAGGACGATTTACATACTCTAAATTGTTTCCCTGAAACAGATCTTGCCCAGCTATCCTTGGTTTTATCACCTTACTAGTTGACTGCCGTATATACTTGCACTTGAGGGAAAAAGACTCATATCAGCCAGTAACAGACATGTGAGCTGCCCATCTAAAATTAGCCCGCTGCCCTTCCTGGGCTCCCTCAGCAGGCACTGCACTGACAGAGAGAGAAACTCAGCTGTGGCAGGACCTGGAGCACCTAATCTATATAAGTCATCACCATCATGGAGAACAAAGTCCTGTGCCAAGCAAACATGGTGAAAAATTCTGCAGTTATCAGAAAAAAAAAATCTCAACATTTATTTTAAGTCCAGAGAAACTTTTTAAGATGACAAAAATGGAAATTCTGGGGTGAGGCTGCTGAAATGCAGCTCAGTTGATACTTAATAAAAACAAACAAACAAAAATCTTCAAGAAACAATATACAGTTTTTGCCACCAGGCTATTACAAACCCTAACCTTGGAACAGGGCTTCAACGGGGAACTCGGAACAACGAGTGCAAAAAGTGGAAGGTGGTATTATTTATAACCTGGCAGGCAGGACTCCAAAAAATGCAGTTAGCCAAAACAAGCTGATTCTCCTAGCTACAGGTAAAACAACACTCTGAGTAACTGAAAAAGTTTGAAAAAATATATATAAATAATAAAACCAGAAGTATTTCAGTAGACAGATACTGGCTTTTTTTTAATTCAGTTTTTGGTTGAACGTGTTTCAAAGAGTACACTGCTAACTAATGATCCTGACAGATGTGCAAAGTTATACTACCTGACCACATCATGAATCAGCCTTCCAGGAGGAGCTGTACAAAAAGTAAAACAAAATAAAGCAGAAATTCCTTGACATCCTAGAGATGTCAAGGAAATGAATCAGCTTGTTTCGAACAAAAGATAATTAAGAAAATCCTAGTTGTAAAATTTTCTGTATTACATTAGGACTTTATCATTTAGCTGTTCTCAACATGGTTCCCTTTTTCTTATCCAGGGACACACTGAACAACCAATTAATTTCAAAACTTCCAGACTGTCACAAGGACCATTACAACTTTTCCATTTAATTATTACGACTAAAACATTAAATAGTTTACATAAAACACATGGTATAGCAGTTTATCAAAGCATAAATTCTCGTAATTTCCTATTAATAAAATGTTGAACCTATTTACTACAGAATAGATGTATTTCAGAAGGAAATATTGGTATTTAATCTGAAGTGTATCAGAATTATCACACAAGATCTCTACCTAATGTAAACCAGACTGACTTCGGCCAAGAGATCTGGTTCAGCTCAGCAAGCAATTTTCAGTTTCTCTAATCAGTGAATAAAAATTCCCACGAATTTTATACCTGGGAAAACCACTGGAATACTTGAAGAAAACACAGATCACTTCACTCATACATTACTTTTTTTGATCATAGTTTCCTAATGACAGTCATGTCTACATGATGACAGCAGTTGAACATTCCTCCCTGTCCACTTGTTTACCTACAAATTCAACTCCCCCTCAAAAAAAAAAAAAAAAAAAAGAAAAAAAGAATGAAGAAAGGACCTGAGGAAGATCCAAGATCCCAACCACTTTTACTTGCATCTCAAACTGGCAGTGTACCATGTGCAGAGCTCTCCAACTGATACATCAGGGGTCTTTTGCACATTTGGTATTCCTGGTGAGGTTAGTTTCTTCATGTGATCATTTCAGCTGTGATTTTTAAAGTTAATGTCCTTCTCTGCTTTAGCAAATAGTTCGAAAACGAATGCTCAAATACATTTTAGACATTGCAAACCGAACACAAATAAAAGAGCCCAAAACTCTTCAGTTTTATTTTTAGGGGATCCTCTTCCCAATGCCTCAGTATGTCTATTTTCTTCAAATGCCATGTTGCAAAATCACTAGTTTATTTGGGATGAACCAAAGGGTAGGTGCCTACCTGTAGGAGTACTACTGCGAAACGAAGAGGAGGGAGTGATTGGAGGGGTGACTGGAGGAGTAAGGCTTCCGCTGCTGTGGCGAGGTGGAGTAGATACATTCCCACGGGACACTGTGCTTGACAAAGTCAAAGAGAGTTTTGGCTGAATCTTTTTCTTCAAAGACTCCTGCTCACGTCGAGCTGCATCAGTCATAAATCTAGAACAAGGACAATCGTGAGAGTGAGAGGCTTGAAATACTGTTCACAAGCAAGCTGTAGGTAAAGTAATAATTTTTCGCCCTCAGTGACCAAATGAAGCTTCAAACTCAACCATAACAAGGTTCTCTGCAACACACATATTTCAAGAATACAAACTTCTCCATCAACAGCTTTATTTCAGTGCTGAAGATCTGTGCCATTTGCTTCTAATTTTTGTAGAACTTACATTAGACATTCGCATCATGTGTGAACACACAATTGTTTTTAAATCTCCAACCAGATATCAGCATACTCAATCCTTTACAATAAGTACATTCAATCCTTCTGTGAAGAAGTAGCTGAGTAGATATAAAAGATAAAAATGTTTGGGCCAAGTGTATTGAATCTGGAGGCCAAAGGGATAGTAAGAATTACATTGCATAGATACATTGTTTCTAACTTAGGATAACCAGTTTCTTTTTCTGAAGGTTTTAGAGAAAGTTGCCTGACATAAAAGATGTCCAATTAAATTGCAATTCCTCAAATCAGAGCTCCAAACCCTCGAAAACGAAAGGAGGTGTCCCAGCAGAGCTTTGGCACGTGCTGCTGAAGGCTTAATGCTCCAGGTTCATGCCTGTGGGATGCTGAGCGGCGGTTCCACCAGCACGATACAAGCCGTGCACCAGTACTGCAGTAATCCCAGCAGCGCAACTGTTTGCCTGGGCTCTCTTGCTTGGAATAAAAATAGCTTTTTTCCACTCTTCTTCTGAGTCCTTCCAAAAAAGAACAATTCAAGCGAAAAAAACCCCATTTTTATTCCAAGTGCCTACACAAAGTTACACCAGAACACCTGGTAGTGCATTATGGTGGCATTCAAAGCATCACTGCTGGTATCTGCATTAACCCTCACTTGTGGTTCTCTGCAACTCAGACCTCATTCACTTAGCATTCAAGCAGTATTTTAATCCTTTCTCTTTCCCCTTCTCTGCATAAGAAGTCATCTTGAAGGATTCCCGAGAAGACAGGCTAAAATAAATCACCTTGGTCATTATAATTCTCTGTCCTTCATGCTGAAGTACAAACTACACCCATCAGTGAACAAAACAACAGCCTGTGACACAGAATAAGAAGTTAAGTTACAACTAGACATTGGTCTGACCAGGTTACAAAAAGTAAACCAGGTTTTAGCCAAGGTTTTACATGATGAGCTCTTGCAACCTGGGCAAACCATGAATGAAAGAAGGGGGTTTTAGGCATCTGTGCCAAATAGGAAAGAAAAAATTGGCCTAGATATCTAAACCTAGCTTTTTTTTTTCAAAAGACATCTGTGTGCTTTAATACAGCCTCAAAACAGCACGGCATAACATTTTAAGTACCATTAGAGCAATAAAGATGTATCCTGTCCATCCATACCATGAAGGCATTAATAAGTGGATATTTGCCATGATACGTAACATCAGCACACAGTCCGCAGACATTAATAAACAGCTATATGACATGACAGCTTATCTTCTTCAAACAGAGACAATACATCATGTCAAATCCAGACACGGCATTCTTTATGAAGATAATATTTAAAAAGCAGACAGTCATGGCAACAGTTCAGTTTAAAATTTCTCTAAAAAAGGGAGCAGACATGATTGAGAACACGGCCCCCAAACAGGAGTCTACATTTCATTCAAGAAAAAAAGAAGTAAAAGGATCTTAATAAAATGGGCATTCAGTACATATTTGCTTTCCTCTAACTAGGAAACATCTAATTCACTATTTTTGGAATGTGTACTATGAAGTATGCTTGCTTCTGGATGGGAAGCCTTATTCCTTAAGAAAATGTTCTAGCAACTTTATAAATCCTTGAAAACTTGGAAGATAACCTCAAGTGTGAGATATTAAAAGCAGCAGCATGAAAGCTGCTATTTAATAAACTCTGCCACAAATAACAATGTTAAAATAATATTGAGGTATAACCAGTCTGGTTGAAGTCCATAAAAATCAGGAAAATCTGAAGTTATAGCTGAAACTTCTCCCTGTCCTGTTAACTCGCTCTCATTTGGGCTAAGCAAATTGGGTATATTCCAAAACATCATTTGTTGCCTACACTGTGGACCTGAGAGAAACGGAAGGCAGAATCTGTTAAGAAGTTCAGTTCCTGATATCTCAAGTATTCAATTAACCTTTTCAGATCCAAACAGTCCCATACATGTTTGCTGAAGCACTGGCAGTGCTATCGTTTTGAAAAGGAAACTTTCCTAAACGTATTAAAATAAAACATTTCTCAGCGTTTGAATTGAAATGCAGTACTAGACTCATGCCTAGCGACGGTGGTGGTCTTCAAAGCTTATAATATAAGCGTTTTAATGATGGGTATAGAATGCCATTTCCAACTAAGGCTCTAATTTTCATGTTGAAAGCACATTATGGTTGCAATATCAAGTGCTCAGAAATGAAACATGCTGGAATTAAGGTTGAATACTGGTCTCTAAATTACATGATTGCATACAATTTTCCCTGCCTCATTTAAATGCATGAGATGTGTGGGAAACTGAAAATGAACTGTATCTAACAAAGGCTGCTGTAAGACCACTTTGGTTAAATCCCATCTCCTTGCTTAATAGCCTCTCTCACTATATTCAGAACCATCTCCTCGCTGAATAAATCTACCTCTGCTATTTTCAGCTTTTATTCAACTCCATAAGCCTGCCCCCCTAGTTCTATCACTGCGCAGATTTTAGCAATCTTCCCTGTTGCACAGGATTGTATTTACACCTCATAAGCCTCTGTCTCCAAATCTAATATACCACATAGGCGCAATGGAACAAGAAGAATCATTCAGTTCCCAGTCATTCACTGCCCCTGTTTTGACAAGCAGGGGTTTGTGTGCCTTCTTGCAGATGGTTCAAAACGTGAGGGAGGAGCCCATTTCTTAGAAAGAAATCTCTTCTAGCCCCATTTTTAATTTCCTCGCCCTTTCACCTTCTTAATAATTCAACCTCCTGCTCCAAAACACGTAGGTGCAATGATTTCTGAATGAAGTGCTTGCAGCAAGTTTAATAAACATGAGCAAAATATAGTATTTCCCCCTCCTCTCACTCCCTGGAATGGTTCAAGTATTTTTATTGAAACTTTCCCAAGAAATTCAGCCTGAAGGAGACGCCCAGAATGGAAAATTTCAGCCCAAACAGCTCAATATTGGCAACATAATAAGCAACTGAAAGAGTCTTATAATGGAAATTGTTGCACAACCTCCATATAGGTGGCAATATAAGACAACCAGCATTAGCAGTTGTTACCAACATAAAAAGAAAAAAAAAAAAAGCAGAGGCGATGTTCAAATTTTTAAAAAGGCCTTTTTCAAATCAAACCTTTGCAATGTTTAGAAGTCCTGCTGCTCCCAAAAGCTTTGGAATCAAGAATGAACAGACGCATAATACACTCACCCAGAAACTTCCTTGAGCTACTAACGTGTATCTGCTCTTTCAGGATCATGCCCCAGTATGACTCACATTACAGTGTCAGAGTTAGTTTGTCATACAATTCTTACTATACACAATTCTAAGACAGTTTAAGAGCTCTGGACTCTTACACCCAGATGGAGGGTAAAGGTAGTTATAAAAGTGAGCTGCAAATAAACTGGAAGTTGTTACATGAGATCTCACTGGAAAGGAAAAAAAACCCCAAACAGATTGACCTTCAGAACTATATATTCTTTTAATAATGGTCATCAGGAAATGTGGAACCCTTTCCTCCTCTTCCTCACTGTTAGCTCTGCTCGACCAGATCTGTTCCTATGCCTGCAGACGTTTACACAGACAGTGAAAAAGGTGCATTACAGCTACTTTGTGGGATGCGAATATTAATTTGCTACATTTGGTTTCTTCATGATCTGGTCTCCAAAACATGCACAGAGGAGATGATGCAATCACAAGTCTATCATCTCCAGTTACTGCACGCACACTAGAGAGGGCTGCGGGATTATTCTGAACTTGCAAAACAAGCAGGTTATGCTGTGGAGATGTCTAATCCTGGGACTGCTCCACAGCACTGCCCAGGTGCACGCCAGCTTAAAAAAAACGACTGCACGACCTGACAGTAACATACACACCTTGTCCTGTGCCTCGCCACTGACAAGTCGCACCAACCCATGATGGGAAAAGGTAGAACAGAATTTGTTCTGACCTTTTCTTGTTATCACAGAGGTAATTACAGGAAAACACTGATAGTAACATTCAGCTCATATTAATGTTCGCCTAATCTGGCTAACCTGTACTGAGGAAAGCCCATCACGTTTCCCAGAACATAAGAAATTGTGCTGCTGAGCTTCCACCAGTTGCATTTCACCAGACTGTTCCTTAACCAATGCTTTGTCAACTTCAAGATTTGCAGGAAAGAGGAGGAAAAAATCCATGGTGCTTTGTAGCAGACTTGTGCTACCTTTTGGTTGCATTATATTTAGATCAAAAATGGTCAAACTTACTTGACAGACAGGGCACACACTAGCTTAACTACATACTACATATTTAACTATATACCTATATGAAAGCCACACATAAGTTCTCCCGCTACTCTTTACACCTATCAGAGCAAGGTGCTGGATATATCTGCATTTCCCTTCAGTCTTTTCCCACTTATATTTAGAAATCTTAATGCAATTCTTTGTCAGTGCTGTACCAAGAGAAATGAGGAGGTGGGGATGGTAATTTTAACTCCCAGTCTTCCTTCCATTAGCAGTGTCTAGGAGGAAAAAAAAAAGGCTAGAATGGAAAGCACTTCTGGTTGTACAGTATTTTAAAACTTTAGGAGACCTCTACTTCGCAGAGGGATTAGAAGGACCTACTTCTCAAGGCAGGACCCCATTTCAGTAGGGTGGCACTCTGTGGACCTTGAAATGTACTAATGACAGGAACCCTCCTCTGCATCTTGTGCCACCTTCACAAGCAAAGACAAAGCAACGTGGTTTGGTTTATCTAATGCTGGCAAGAGGAGACAACTGTTAAGTTGAACGACTGTTGGGTTAGAGGAGAAGTCTGGTGGAATCTAAATGGTGGGGGTTCAGCACTAGGTTGTCTTGTCTCTTGGGAAGGGTGAAAGGCTTTTCTCAGTTGAACTGCACAAAACTGGGCCAAAGCAAAGACAATCAATGCCCCCAGTAATGCCTTACCACATCATGTATGTGATAATGAGGAAAGAAATAGATGAGCGAGTTTCATACCATCCATTAACTCATATTATTTGACGAACACCCTTGAGCGCTTTCACATACCATTGTTTGTAGCGCGGGGGAAACAGAAGTATTCTGCAGCTCTGTACAAACCTCTCTTGCTTCACAGAAGCTATCAACCACTTTTTTTTTTCGTTAGAGATCTTCCATTACAGTTTTAGCCAAGCCCTAAAAAGAAATGTCAGTGTGAAAAAGCCCCATAAAGATGTGTGCATAATGACACACATGCCTCCATGCTATTTAGATTACAGAGTATTTGCACAGTGCTAAAGCATATGGTTTATACAAAACTCCCTCTTGCTTGTCTTCTTTTTGCTGATTTCACAAACACCATTAAAAATGGGGAAGAAACAGCACAAAATAATAATCCCCTTTCAATTATTCCCCCAAACCTGTATCACATTTCACAACAGGCTCTAACCGGATCAAACAATCATTACAGGGCATTTCTAAGTTTCTGAAAAGAACTTTTCCAGCCCAATATTTACCGCAGGAACACCGTGCAACTAAGTTGGACTTCAACATGCACATTCATCTGAGCTCAAGTCTTGCAAAGGAATTCAGCGTTCATTCTCAGTGCCAGCTGTACTCAGATCCATCTACTGAAAGCTTTCCCTGTGTTCTCAATAAGGAATATTTATGACAAACTGATGAGTATCTTAGAGAGACAGGACATCATCAGATTTCTTTTTATTATTAGTCTCAGGGAAAATTTATTGCTGGTACAATTCATTTCCATTATTATTTCCATTATTCAACCTGTTTTTCTCAAGATGTAAAAATATTATCCCCACAAAATCAGCCACAGTATAACACACATTCTTCTGAAGTTGTGCATCTTCAACAGATATCCTAGAGATTATTTGGATGCACATGTACCTTAAAAAAAAAAAAGTTAACAGCAGACTTTGCATTGCATTTCTGCTTCATCACTGAAAAAACTTGAACACAACATGCAGCCAACCTCGTATTGCTGTCAGCAGACGCAGGGCTGCAACCTTAGGAAATCTGTTCAATATGAACAAGAGTTCAGTGGGTTTACTTTAATTGCCTGTGCTTCACACGTTCTTAGAGGATACAATAAGACACTATAAAATATCCACCAAGTAGATATTTTGTGCTTCTAGCATGGAAAATAGATTCAGAAGATTGAGCAATTTCATATGTAAAGTGGAGCTAGCGGATGGTGATATGCCAAATAATCTATTAGCACTCAAATAGAATAAAAATAAAGCAGCAATTACCTAACCATCCCAAACCATATACTTGCCTACAGTAAAACATATGTGTTTATTCACTGTTGATCAATACAAGCAGTGGAAGGGAATTTAGTATCTCTTCATTTCCGGAATACACAGACAAAAACATCAGTGCGAATGGCATTTCACATTCAGGTTAACAGAAATCCCAAACACTGGACATAAGCCTTATCTTCCCATTTCATATTTATTTAATGTATTATGCATTTATATTATATTCGATATATTTATTTTAATATTTTCTGTTTGGGAAAAATGCTTTTTCTTCTGTGTTTCTTTTTTTTGCCCTCCTTTATTCTGTTAGCACCATGCTTACAGTTATAGTGCTATATCTACTTTCCATGGAGCACCAGGGCAATTTTTCATTTAAAATTTTAAAAAATTAAATCAGTGTTGTATGTTACCCACCACCATAAAAATAGCTGTTTGTTTACTTAGAAATGAATATTCTGTTCTGAGTCTTCCAAAGGTGGACTTTGTTTTAAAAAAAACAACATGTTATTTTGGCCTTTTTTTTCCCCTTGAATTTGCATAGGTCATGCAGCAAATGCAAAACCCAGGACTGCATTTTATTTTGTACTTTTTAAAAACTGTCAGAAAAAAGGCACGCTGGATAGATAAGATTAGAATAGCAATGTAATCAGGACAGATGCAGTCTTATTTTAGATTTTTCATTCATAATGAAAATTCATTACTAGACTGGTGATGGGGACTCGAGGAGAAGTCCACATCATTTTTCTGCTGTTGTCAAAATAAACAAATGACATCTCTCTGTTTAAAATGAACAAAATTAGAACCCAATAAAATCAACTTAAGAGAGCAACAGTAATTTCCAAAGCATTAGAGATGTATTGCTAGTTCTTTTCCTTTTCCCACCCACTCCTTCCCCAGGCTTTTCCGTCGTATTCTGAAGTAAATGAGTGACTTTCAGAAAGGAGCTATAACTTACTGTAAATTCAAAATTCTGTAGCTTCCATGGAGAGGCAATAGTTAAGCAAAATAAAGTTGTGCCAACCCTTCTCAAGCACACCCGATCAAAGTGCTCCCTACGCTGTGCTCTCTCTTGATATCAACTTATTTCCCATCAAACTAATTCCAGGGTTTTGCCATTGGCAAAAAAAAAAAAGTAGAACTTCAGACTTTGTCGCGGTTGGGGCAGATTTGCAAAAGGCTGCAGCAAACCCCTGCCTTTAGCGTAATGCAGCGGTCGTCATTTCAGAAATCATCCTCCCTGCATTTACGAACAGGCTTATTAGGACATTCATCAGACTTGGCTTTGCTTGCGGCCATTAATGAACACACCAGTCATCGCCTGCTGCTAACAACAGACACTTTATGGATTACTGCTTAATTAATTGTCGAATATAACTTCACGAATCCTTACATTTCAGTTCATATCCTCGTTAATATACAGAATAATGTAATGTCACATAGTCGCAAAATGTTACAGAGACTAAAATGAGAATCTTGGCAGACGTCAATAACTTGAAATACAAAGGCATATTTGTATATTTAAAGTATTTTTTTAAAACACAGAATTTTTCAAAAAGCACTCTGACAGTTTTAAAATTTGCATCACATATACAAAATACCCAAATTAATTTTCTTAGTATGAAGTTACTATAATGCCTAAAGATGGTCTTACATGAAAGATTGCTGACAGCACCTTTTCAGTGATGCTCTAACTTAACCTATCAGTTACTCAGTTTAAGTATTTGAAATACTGTTATTTGGCATTTTATTACTTATTAGACTACTCTGTGCTTTCACATGACTGAAGTGCAAAATTCTTGAAGGCAGAGTAAAACATTAACTTTTATTTTAGTGGACGGAAAGTGAGGGGGAGTTAAATTGTATTTGCCTTTTTATTTGTAGAAATTGGAAACTTCGTTATAAAGTTCCAATCTTCTCGGAGAAGATGGAATTAAGTTACTCACAGAATAAAAATAAGGGGTCTGTATCTCCTAAGTTTGACTTGACTCTTAAAATAGTTCTTACGTGGGACTAAGTAGTGTACCAGCCCTGCTCTGGCTCTCTGCACAGGCTCCACTATTGTCAAATTGCCTAATTCCAGTAGGACATTTCACTTTCAGATGTGCTTAACCTAAAATATCATATTTTTTTCCATTACTGGTCCACCCTGTTTCCTTCTTGAAGAGCTTATTATAACTATTTATGTAAAACCAATTTATTTCAGTCAGTTCTACATAGAAATAGATCTCTGTACGCATGATACGTACTTTTACTGTCGGGGTTGGTTTGATTTTATTGATGCCTCAAAGACTTTTAGCTTTAAGAAGCAGGGAGCTGAAATGTCAGATATTTTATTCCTGTAATGTTCCATTTATGTTTGGGTATTCTTGTGTCATTTCATACCGAGTACTGAGAATTCAAGTCAACAACCAAAGAAAGATTCATCAAGCAAGAATTTAGAAATAGATATTATCACACAGCGTTGCTTATTAGCTATAAGGGTGCCTAATATCAATCTGTGGGAATAAGCCAGTCCTCGGTATTTTACACAGTAGTAGTCAAACACATTAACCAACACATTTTTCAGTCTTTCAGAAATGTGTCACATACTGTCTGCAGCGGCTCCTCCAGCAGCATTGATACGGTAGGCAATCCAGAACACACATTCAGCAAAAATTTGGTAAAAAGAAACTGTGGTAATCAGATGCATAATAAATTAATTCTTAAAACCTATAGATAATGAGTTCCTTTTAAATACAAGGACACCGAAGTCACTTAAAATGCATTAGCTGTTTGATTTTCAAAGAAACACTAAATCTGTTTGGGAGAACACCGATACACCATTAGGAAGAAGCATTCAGCTCAAATGCTGCTCTCCCAAGCTTAAAACGTACGTGAAGATTTAGATGGAAAAGCATTTTTAAAAATTGTATTATAAATCTCTATTCAGAGGACTGGGTGGGGTAAAGCTTATAATGGAAAATTGCAGCAATCTTAACATTAGGAATGTGAAATGTCTGGTCTTAATAAACAAAATTTTCAGGCATCATGAGTTGTTTGGAAGGACGATAGCAACTAACAAACAACTCAGCCCCACTAAAACGGCAAACTGAACACTTCAAAACCTTCAGACTCTGCTGCAACGATTCACGCATCCGTATAACAGCCGATATGAAAGATTCCCCCTAAAAGGGAAGAAAGTTTGGGTGAAGGCAGACATGGAAAAGTGGAGAAGGAAGAAGATAACCATCAGATGTGGTTTTGCTCTTTCATACAAAAGGAAAAACAAACCTTTTTTTGTGTGCAATTATGTGCTATTTTAAAAATGTACCTTTCTACACTTCAAGCTGATCTGCCTGGAGGAACAAATGACTGACAAAGTTAACCGTGCATTATGTAATCACCATATTAGTAGTTTTGGGGGAAGTACCTAAGAACCAAGAATAATTCCCGAGGTGCCGTTATACAGTGGTGAGGTACAAAAGCAGAACGCTGATTTGCATTTTATAATTTTGTCCCCGTTACTCTGGGGGTGTGCTGTCATACCAGACCCAGGCACGGATGTGAGAGTAGTAATTCCCTCCCCCAGTTTTCCCCGGGTCTAACAGAAACCATTCCCTCATGTCCCTCGCCAGCCTCCCACCTCCAGCGCGGGGTGATCTGATGAAGCCAGTGAAACCCTGCGAGGGTGCGGAAGAACAGGACGGACATCTGAATCGCTAACAATGCGCTGCCTCTCAGGCAGACAGCAGGGAAGTTCCTTCAGCCCTGTTTGATCTGCTTCGCCGGCCTTATTGCAGAAAGTCGGTTTTTCATTAGGTAAGAAAAAAGAAAAACAAAACAAAACAACAGAAGTTGCCTGCTCAGTGAGATTACAAATGCACTGTAACACAATGATTGAGGAGAAAATAGATGGTGTAATCCAGAAAGGCCTAAGACCTGCAAGTGGAAAAAAGTAGAAATGACTATTTTAATTAATTTCCTAATGTAAAACACAGCTGTAGTAATGCCGGCAAATATCACCTGCCTGTTTTAAAGTTTGTGAAATGAAATCATGTTCTTTAATTGGGTCTTAATGTACAAAAATATGTTTTATTTACTTTTTATTACAATATCAGTATTTTAACTTTCAGTTTGCTTGTGCAAAAGCTTTAGAAATTACTTGAATCACTTAAATCTGAATACTATAATCTGCAGTTACAATGTACCAGTTTGAGTTTCAACAATTAAATGCCTTTTTTGTGGACTCCTGCTGCTATGTGAACTAGCTGTAGGCTATTAAAATAATGAGTCCGGACTGAGTCATCTGATCTCAGCCTTGGTGCAAAGCCTGAGGAAAAGGATTTAGCCCACAATTCCTAGTCTGTTTACCAGACTAAGACCAGACTGTTGGAAGCATTACCCCTGCGCTCCCTTCCCCCCCATTCCACACCCTCCACGCCGCTGACTGCGTTTTGCTGGGGGAAGAGCGGTGTCACAGAGCCCTCTGCCGACGCCGAGCCACTGGCCCACCCCACCCCACCCCACTACCGGGCGGCCCTGTCTACCCGCCGCGCCTCATCGCCGCCGGGCGGCCCCGTCTACCCGCCGCGCCTCCCAGCTGCCGGCCCGCCACCACTCCAAAAAACAAGCCGAACTACTTGCCCTTCGTTAACAGTCGCCGTCTACCAGAAGGGTCTGGTAAGGGCCTTAAGGGCAGGTGAGGCGGGAAAGTGCCATCATGGGGAGGCGGCGAAGTCCTGCGTCAACTACACCTGTGAATTCACAATGCCACAAAGATCTTGCTTTTTCGAAGTGTGGATTTATGAAGCCCGGCAATGCGAGGGAAGGGGACTTGGTGGCTTAGGTCATCCTCAACGGGCCCCTCACGCCATGGCTCCTAACCACAGTAATCAGATCGCACGCCACAAAAATATCACGGTAGATTTGGACACACCAAGGATGCTTTAGATAATTTGGCATCGGCTCACTCACCACAAAAATACCACTGTAGATTCGGACAAACCCAAGGATGCTTTGGATTATTTGGCATCATGCAACTCCATACATCTGACAGTCCGTGTCAGTAACAGTAATGAGGAACAAAGCCTAAAAGCTTCACGCATTTCACCTTCAGAAACGTCACCAGCAGCACCCACCACAAAGGGCACAGCAAAAGCATCTGACCTCTCATGTCCTCTAGAGAAAACCAAAAGCACCAGCATTCACTTTTTTCTTTTCAACAACACAAAATACTCCATCTACAATGTCAGTGTATAAAATACATAAATACACATGGCATGTGCACATGGTGCTGCCTAAAGCAATATCCATCTCAGCTCAAATACAGCTGGTATCCAGGGACTGATATAATCTATATTATTTTTAAGTTGGTTCATGTGCCAAGACATATAATTTATCTACTTCCTTGATCTCTCCACAGTTTTTGATGCTGTATGAATAAATACGGGGAAGATAACTAAACAGATTTCTCAGTCAGTCTCCACAGTTCTTTTGGTAGATTTACCATCATTTCCGCTTACTGCTTCTGGAAAAGATCAGAGCTCTACCTTCTACAGTTCTTTCTTTACACTCCAATTACATATACATACATTATCAAGCCATACTTCCATTTCTGCCTTGCTCTCCAACAACGTTGCTCCACCCATGTGATGTGCAGACTTTATGCATTATCAATATCCATCCACCACTCCTTTTGACTTAGGGTTCTTTTGACCTCAGCCCTCACTGTTTCAAACCTCTGCTCTGCTTTAAGTCTCTGCCCTGATGAAGAATCCATGTACTGAATTTAAGGAGCATTATATTGTTGCTTGTACATATGTTCACTTACACATACACATGTACATGTATACACATATACACTCATATACATACAAATGAATTAAGTACATGTATGTATATTAAACTTACATTCATATTCTTTCTTCATTTTAATGGCCAAGTGAAATCACTGCTTTTGAGGGCAAAAATAATTAAACAACAAGGTTCAAACAATTTGTGGCCAATACGGCCAAGCCATTTTATCAGCTTTTAGACAGCTCTTACTCATGCAGAACATGCCTACTAGGATTCAGTACACACAACAGAATTACCAATTTGTGTGATTCTTGATGGTTCTCTAAGGTAAGCCCTGATGAAAGAGTCTCTTTTGAGAAGAGGACTACAGCATTTATATAAAGAAGGAAAGTGTTTTAATCCCTGTAGTTTTAGAGTTTTTAAATGTGGTTTAAACTCTAAAGAAGTTTGACAATATACTTTGAGAACATTTCTAAAGTTCACAAACAGCAAGAAAAGAGAAATTCAAATTTCGAAATACCGTAATAAATTGTGTTCAGGTCTGACATGATTTTTTTAATTTCTGAGGTTTTCAATAATGAGGCATAATACCACACATGCAAAACATTCCCCTGCATCCCTTTTGGCTTCTGGAAAGGCTGGCAAAGAGAGGGAACATAGCAGAGAAAATTCAGAAACAGCCTCAAAACACCACTACCACTATCTCTGTTCTTCAGTCAGTGCCTAAGCTGTTATGCCACGGTATCTTCCAAAGCATATTCAAACTCCTATTTTATTTTGACTACCTGTAAAAAGCTAGCTTAATAAAATGCTTTAAATGCACATTTCTGGTCATCCTATGTAGATCCTAAACCACACCATCAATCTTTGTGCAGATGTTAGCCACGTTTAATAGCTGACCTGACCAACTACAGGGACGGGAAACCTCTGATGCTTTCAGCTGGAAGAGTGGTTCCTACAGGCATATTCTTAGTGGTTCCTTGATGGTCTACAAAATTGTATTAAACAGCAGTTCATCAGAAGCCAGAGGGTAAAATTTGGTGCATTATGGCCTGAGAAAAATATTGGGTGTTGACTCTGGTCTGCTGAAGTGCTCTGCTGAGAACCACTGTCCTGGTTGAAAGGGCCAGGGTTTGTTCTGGCTTCTGCCTTGAGCATCATACTTGAATTACTGAATCACAGAGTGTCAGGGATTGGAAGGGACCTCGCAAGATCATCTAGTCCAATCCCCGCGCCGGAGCAGGACACCTAGATGAGGCTACGCAGGAAGGCCTCCAGGCAGGTTTTGAATGTCTCCAGAGAAGACTCCACAACCTCCCTAGGCAGCCTGTTCCAGTGTTCTGTCACCCTCACTGAGAAGAAGTTTCTTCTCATATTTAAGTGCAACCTCTTGTGTTCCAGTTTGTACCCACTGCCCCTTGTCCTATCACCGGTTGTCACCGAGAAGAGCCTGGCTCCATCCTCATGACACTCACCCTTTACATAAACATTAATGAGGTCACCCCTCAGTCTCCTCCGAACTAAAGAGACCCAGCTCCCTCAGCCTTTCCTCATATAGGAGATGCGAACCTCTGCTAGGGCATTTCTCAGCTGTGCCTCTCACTCAAAACCCTGGCCTGGACCAAGTGGCCCCTCAGCAAGGGACAGTTCTCTCACGTCAGTAACATCACGTAGAAAAAGGGATTTAAAAGGCAGACAAAAAAATAGCTTCTTGTTGTTTGTCACAAGTATTCACGAACTTTGCTGTACATACTAACATAGTACTACTCTCTTTGGAGATGGGAGGACTTTTTTAAAAATTCTTTTTTAAATTTTGGGGATCTTCTGATTTCATTTTGTTCACTGGGGCTAAAAATCTACTTTACCTCCCCACTGCCCTTCCCCATCTGTCCACCTTCCAAGTCTGCTTTGGCATATTCCTACCACATCAACTACCCACCAAACACTGAGAGACTGGAGAGATACATGTAGGTTTTTTTTTTTTATCCAAAATGTACACCAGAGGAGTAATTTTACAACCTACAAGCCTGCAGAACAACCTATGGACTGCTTTCAATATAAGTCAATGATAGTTACCCCTAATGCTTTTCATTCATCAACCAAGATCTATGGAAAAACACTTCACATTTTTTGTATAGTGCACCAACACTAAACACTTTGCCTCTTGCAAGTCTTCTAGTAAGATTTTGGCAAGAGCTTTTAATCTTCAAATACAATCCCTTAATTTAATCCAGCTCCTCAGAAATGTTTTAGTTGTTTCTAAGGCCAGCTCCTTAAAATGGATTTTTTTTCCATTTCTGTATTTATCAATCAAAAAAATTCTAAAGTTTCTTCTACTAATAGGATCAAGATAGAGCTCAGATCATGGTTCAGAATGGATTTTTTTAAAACCTATTTTCTACAGAAATTATGAAATGCAATGATAATAATACTGCACCATTTTTCTTGGAGCTGATTTCCCAGAAACTCTGAAAGACAGTTCTAATCAGTCTCTCACAAGTAGCAGGGGACAAAAAATCATTTGAAAGAAGGAAGGATTTTTTTAATGCCTGCAAACACAAAAGTTGTATGATGAACTGTCTTCCCTTAATCGTTGTATTTTCAGTCAATATTAGTACACTTCTTTTTTTTTCTGCCCAAACTAATTTTACAAAAGAGTTTTTCATTCACGGAATCTGATTTTTACTTGAACTGCCACTTCTTTATAATAAACTGTCAGCATGACAAAACAATATAGGAACAGTGCTTTTTTTACTCAATAACTTTTAAAGCTACTGGGATTTTCTGGATCGCTTGGGTAAGCTTGCCCCTTGACACAGACCCCGTTCTATAAAAGGAAGAATTCTGAAATTGCCTTTATAGTATTTTACTACATGAGTTGTATGTGAACGCTCACATATAATCAATTAGAATACTTAAAACTCCTCTTTACCCCCATAATAAATCATGTTTCTTGTGCTGCAGAGTTGAGAGAAAAGAATAATGAAATCCAAGATGCAAGGTCCATACTTTTTTCTAAAAGAAATTCTCAGAAAGGTCTGAAATTTTTACAGGCAAAATATGAATTTAATAAAACCTATTAATTTTAATGACAATTATGAAAACGTTAGTAAAATATATTAATTTAAATTTAAAAAAAAAATCTTACTTTGATTTTTGTATTGTTCAAAATTCCTATTTGTCCCCTAAAACCAAACAGATTCAGGGAATTTTTCAGTAGCTGTGGAGTAATTACTGAAAAGCTGTCCAACACTTGACCCTACTTTGATAACCCTAAATGCATGTTCAGATTAAATGTATCAGAATGAAACTGGATATTGCTCAACATACTCCCGAGTTGGAGTATTCTGTACCCTAGCAGCACTGAAAGACTAAATAGATGTAATATTTTCATTTGACTTTGCTACAGATCATTGTAAAGCACTGCAGTCTATCAAAATTCAAAGTAAAAAAAAAAAGAAGAGTATTTGTGGTAAAAAACTGCTACACTTAGCACCAAAAGTTAACACTCCTCCAAAAGTTAACTCCCTCCTAAGTAATAAACTTCACAGTGATACAGGCTGATCTGTTTTCGGTGCCGACATAGCAGCAACTTGCTAGAGCTGCTCAGCACCATTTTTATCATCTCCTACTGACAGCAGAGTAATTGAAAACACTTGCAAGCAATGCTCAGCAACATGCAAAAATCAAATGCAAACACCAGCAAGCTCCAGCGCTGCTCAAATCCCGCACGCAGCAGAATGAAACCTTCGGGTCATTGCAGCACGTGAGCGGGAGCCAAGGTGAGTAGAGTAAGATGGGAGTGCGACGGTAGGAGGACTCAATACTGAGGGTGTTCACATTCTTGTCAGCAGCGACTCAAAACAGCACAGGGCAACCTGAAGGGACAAGGTGCTGCAAAGGGGAATTAAAATGTGCAGAACTGGGCAGGATGGAGAAGTTAGGCGCAGCTAAGGTGGGTGTTTATCTTACAATAGTCCCATGATAGCAGAAAAGGAGAGTTGGTTAAAACTCAACTACCACAATGGAAGCTCGGTGTTCAAAATAAACAGATAAAATGACATTCTCATTCCAAACAGCTAGCCTCATGTAACTGTCCCTAAGTCATCAAGATGAGTAAGACATTACCCAATTCTCTGGTTAAAAAATGACAGTGTGTCCACATACACCAGTGAACTCACTGAGAAAACTCTTTCTCGATCATGATCATTCCACTTCTCCAATAACTTCCCAACTGGAGTGGGGCATCACCCTTGCTTGGTGGTGATCTGACATTGCAGAGCTGGAGAAACGCTTCAGCACACTGCGTGCCTCCACGTAGCAGACTGCCAAGAGAACAGGAGCTGCGTAAGAGCCAACACAGTTCATGGGGTTAAAGTCCCAGCAACATCTACAGGCTGCTCCCTCCATCCTCCCAGGGGCATTGCTGCTGACTCTTACAGGCCAGAGCGTAATTTCCACGACACCAAGGCTTTCCTCATCCAGAATATGGGAAAGGACAGGTGATGAGGATTAAGAGAAAATAAAATTTGAGTATCTTCAGCATAGCGGAGGAAAACCACACCGCGGTGGGATGATTTAATGGCAGAAGCATAAAAGCATAAAATTTAAAGCAAACTCTGACAGAAAATAATCAAATCCTCTAACGTAACACTAACCCTCCTGTTCCCTGATACACATGACTGATGTAGAAGTGGAGGAGAGAAGCCACTGAGAGTAATATTGGCAGTGATGAGCACATGAGAGCTAATGGAAGAAACAGAACAGTTCAATCAGCCATGACATCAGGCTATCAAAAACAATCTGGCCGTTATCACATTAAAATCCATTCAAGTAAATAAACAAAAATAGAGATCAGAACAAAAAGCTCAAGACTCACTTTACCAATGGATTAATGACTGCTGGTAACACTCTAAAATACAATTATGCAAGCTAAACATCATTATCCATATTTTTCAGTTTAGTACTGAGAATGCTGCCTCACTGCCAAAGTCTGGTGCTAAACCAGATAGACATGTTCTGCTCATTTCTTTTCCAAGAGCTGATTCAGTGGTTGACTTGTCTTCTCAAGCCTTTGGCTATCACAGTAAGTTAGAAATTAAAAAAAACCTCTTCATTATTTTTATCCATCAAAAAAGGAGTCTTCTCCAGAGCACACAAACTCCACAACAGCCACAGAATGAAGTCTGAAAATTTATTTTAGATGGGCATCTTAAAAAGCTCTTAACTTTTCAAAGAATAACTTAATGATCCGTTCACTGTGGTTTATAAATCTGCATAATGGCTCTTGCATTTAAATAAACAGAAGGATAACATTATCTAATGGATGGGAGTTGGAAACCTTCTGACTTCAAATTAAAAAAAACACCACCACCACCTAGTTAACAGTAAGGAAAATTTACCAAGTGAAATGAAGCTTGTTATTTGGCTTCAAACCAATATTGGCTATTTTTCCAAAATGTATGCTCAGCTTCAAATCGCAAGTTACAAAGTTTGGGCAATACTCACGCAGCAAAAGAGTACAACTCCTTTGCAGAAGTGCTGAGGGAACTTCCTTGCCTACGTTACATCCGAAGTAAGGCTGGGTAACTAAGGATCCATCCTGTACTATCAAAAACTCTGCAAGCCTTGGTACAGGTGATTGATTAGGGGCCTGTTCACAACTTTTAATTGTGAATATCTCTCTAGAGCCATTTGAGAGAACTACTCCTTCAAGAGATGAGCTGGAAACCACTGCTGTGTGATTGGGAAAAGCCTCCTTCCATTAGCTACTGAGATCAAGTTCATCCTTCCAAGTCCCAACCAACTCATCTCCATGCAATACACATAAACCTCTTAATCTACCTCTCCAGTCCACTGTACCTCACTCACCTCATCTTGCTGGTTTATGCCACTGACATTGCTCTTGATGCAGAGAGAACGGCTTAATTTGACTAGTCTGAACTACATCTTTGAGAAGTATCTCTCTCCTCTGATGATTTACACCTTTCCTGGGGAGTCTCATGCCTGGTTTCTGTGAACACCTTCTCATTGTCAACTGCCAGATATGGATCAAGAAGATATGACTGAACAGATGAGCCATCTCTCATCTCACAGTTTGTTTAACCATCAAAATCAGCAGTTTTTTTTTTTTTCTCCTGTTTTTTATTAAAAAACTATGAGTCACTTTGCCAGGGAAATTAC
Source organism: Patagioenas fasciata (assembly GCF_037038585.1). Classification (NCBI taxonomy): domain Eukaryota; kingdom Metazoa; phylum Chordata; class Aves; order Columbiformes; family Columbidae; genus Patagioenas; species Patagioenas fasciata. The sequence goes on along the minus strand of NC_092521.1, from coordinate 133,191,692 downwards.
ACGGAAGAGGTAACATAGGAAAGAGAAACCTGAACCTCCCATGTATTTTTTCAGGTATAGTACACATAAGACAAGAAGTGAGTGTCACCACTCTGAAGAGTCTACAGAGTTGGCCTCTGAATTGTACGTTGCTTGAATACAGCTTATCCCATGAGGCCACAAGTAAAAACTACCTTCCTGCTATCAAATACTTAGGGAAAAGTACTTCTGTAACTACAAAAGATGAGGCCACGTGTTTGCCCTTCTGCTAAATTTCAGAGAGCTTCCTCTAGCACAGAAGACATGCAGTAAGCGTTTTCATTCCAAAATGCTAAATTACAGACCATAAAAGATATATAACATCAATACTACAGTCTTCTTTACATGGTGGTTCTCTTGTTGTCATCACAACAACTTGATTTAACAGGTAAACAAAAGAGAGGGTTTGAGGTACAAAACCTAGCCTTTTAAGAAACACAAAGAATAGTTGCTTCTGTGGTGGTTTTGTTTTACTTTTTTAAAAAATCTAAAACTTGGAGATAAACAAGACAATCGGCACAAAGAACTATAAAGATTTAGCTCTCCACATGTCTTATTTCCACTTTGGAATAACGTGCTTTCAAATATTCTGGCTATTTCACCACTGTTGTTCTTGGTTTTGTAATTCTTAGTCTAGGAAACGAACATCACTAAGAAACTAGTAACTACATGTGGGAATAAACAGCTGAATCAGAACGTCCTTTTTCCATTCCTCTATCATCATCGTCCAGGAACTGACGAAAGGGCCCACAACTGGTTTCTCTGTTGGGATAATCATCACCTCTGCGTTCATAAGATACTATCTGTCTTCTTTAAAAAATAAAGAAAAACATTAAATAATTAAAACCAGGACATGTAGGACTCTGACGAAAAAAGTGGGGGGTAAGAAAGGACTAGTTTGAAATTCTGGTATAAAGGTTAAGCCGAATCTGGCAAATTCTGAGCTTCTCCTCGCATACACCAGTGAAACAGGGGCAATGCCTCTTACAGTGTGAGAGATGCCAGTTCAGAGCAAGAAGCAACTAACTTCATGTTTGCTGGAGGAAACCTCTGTTGATATTTCAAGCAAAACTAGTTTCTACTGTATTTACTTACAGGCGAAACTGCAATACAAGAAAGCACCTAAATCTCTCTTTCCCACTTGTTGAACTCAACTGGGAACGTTCTCCAACTGTGCCATAGAAACATGGCAGGGGAAGGCAACACCACATTAAAACAAGCAATCCCAAACAACCTCTGGGATGACTTGCCCACTATTTCATTAATTTTTCTCAGCAATAACCCATTCAGTGAGTTTTGGGGTGTGGCTGCTCGCCCGACATACACACCTGTGTACTTTTATATTGCCTCCATAAAACCAGATGGCTTTTCCTCATTTATTTATACAGTTCTAGGTTTCCTCTGGCTCCTCAGTAGAGAACTTCTTATCTAGAAAACCACTGCTATTCACTTCTAAAAGCCAAGAAGACAAAGTCTGCATCAGCCAACTCACCACCTTCAATGGCAACAAAATTACTGCCCAAATAACATGCTCTTTCAGGAAATTCCTTGGCCTTCAAGGCAATGATTTGCACTGTACAACAGTTTCTGCAGTGCTTAAAATTATGCATTTTACTGCAAGGTCATAACAGAATCTGAAAATAATAATTTGATTTCTCTTCCTAATGGTAATGGGCTAATTTCTATATTTAACAGTGAAATATATTTTCTTCAGGTCTTTTCTAAGATTACGGATATCTATTTTCAATTAAGGTTCAGTCTTCTGCCAATATTTTTTGGTATATTTGCAACTACTGAACAAGGAAGTGAAAATATAATTGCTAACATGGCTTAAGTCTAGAATAAACACATGATTAATAATATTTTATTTAGGTTTAGCCATATTTTTCTTAACCTTTACAGAAAATCTTGGACCATGGCATATTAATGAATTTTATCAGATCTCACGAGTTGTAGAAGATGTCTTTTATCAAACTAATTCCAACTTTATTGCTGACAATCCTTTGCAATTTACACGCTAATGAGAAATAAACATGATTCTAACAGGGGCTGTTCTTAGTACATTTTATCCTAATCCACTACAACAGATTTTATTTGGCTCTTAAGTAGCAGGCTTCCCGTCTAGAACCCCTCAGCTATTTATGCGCAAAAGACCACGCTAACAACAGATTTCTGTAAAGAATGCAAGGGGACCTCTTGTTCTACTTTTACCCTTTCAGGGCTTGATTATTCTCATATGTTATAAATTGCATCTGGAACTAGGCAATCGTATATCCATTTTCAGGTCCCACGTTCCTTCTCCACTTGTTGACATGGTCCTCCACTTGCCCAAAAGCATGACAGGGCTCTCCCCAGTGCCCAGGCAATGGGGCTGGCTAAATCAAATCTGACTTAAAAAACTCCCACACATGTTTAAGGATTCCTAGGGTACTTCTACAGAAAGTAAGGAGAAACAGCTTTACAGGATAAGTTATATATTCCTCATGTAAACTTCCTCAACTAGTGCACATGGGAGAGGTAAGAGCACAGCCTCAGCCTTCCTCTGTCCTCCCCATTTTCACTTCTCAGGAGCATCTTTAACATTAACATAACATAACATATAAAGTAACATATAACGTAACATAACATAACAACACAACCCCTCTAGTTCTAAACAGTCTTTCTGCAATTTCACGGCTAAATCTGGAAAACAGATCAAAACAAGCTACTTTTATGCACTATGTTAGTTTTATGTTTTTCTCATTCTTCAGCATCTTCATTATCAGCCAAGGCCTTGCGATAACTGGCATTCTGCTTTGCAAATGAGAGGAGATGAACACTTGCAGAAAGTTACTCAAGAAGAGCTGAAAACAGGGTACAGGGTTCGGCACCCAATCTTACATTTTTCCACATTGCCTTTCAGTAAGAAAATTGTAAACTTACATGCCCTTGTAAGTTATTCTTGCACTGTAAACTCTGTCTTTCCATAAGGTTAAATTGTGGAAACTTTGGATTTACAAATGCCTCCCAGCTGACGGTCCTGCTTTTTTTTTCATACTGAAGCAGTCAAAACTAATGACATTTTTAACAACATCAGGTCCCAACAAACTCAGTCCCTGGAGATGCAGTGTCACTGTAACATGGGGCTGTTCCCTGAGAAAGCATCAGGCCACAAGAAATCTTCCCTAGGTGAGGAAAACATCCAGTGTCTGATGGTTGTCCCACCAGTAAATTGTGTGTTACCAGGAGTGGAAAACAGACATCTGCACCATGACCAGAATCTCGTTATAGGTCTGGAAATATAGAATGAGTAACACGAACTGCAGTGTTCTGCTAGTATCTTGTTTTACCACAACTCAGTCTTTGTATTTTGGTTAGTGACATTAAAAACTGCAGAGCACTTCTCTGCAATATGTTTAGGACTGCAAATATGATGAAGTTAAGTTTGCTTGCCTGCATTTAAAAGCTAAACCTGAATTTAATGTCTATTTTTTTCTGAAAAGTCAGCCTTGTTGTCAAGTATGCCTTGGATCCAGGTAAGAGATATAACATCTGCAGATATTACTTATTTTTCCTGGACATCACCTATTTCAAAATAGTTCATCTCACTGGAAACTAAAGGAAGTCTCTGTCTAGCTCCTGGTGACCCCATATGGATGTCCCAAGTGTCTTTTATCCATCTCCCACACCCCCTTCGGCACTGTGGTTTACACAAGGTGCTCAGCTCCCAGTGCAAGGAATGTCTTTTAATAGAGGTTTGTACCCCGAAGTGCAACAGTCCAAAATATTAAAGGAGTGCCCTAATGGGGCCCAGTAAAATAAAAAAAGTAAAAATAAAAAGAGGGAAGGGTGAAAGGCCCATTATTATGTTATCAATATTAGATGTCAGAAGTCAATAACACCATAATTACTGAATAATTATTGAAAAAGAAATAGTTTCAGTGACATGACATGTTTTTTTAATGGTTCTGAGAAGCACTTAGAAATGTTATTGCTCATTCTTGCTCTTTACCAACCCTCTTGAACCCAGTCTCCAACTCTCCCACTGTCCCTGCAGAGGTGACGGTTTCGCAATGGCCCTGCCTGGCGTAACTCCCCGCTGCCATCAGGCAAGGCAGCCAGTTCCACCTTTCTTTCCACACCAACCTGCCTGTTCTCACCATCGTCTCCTCCCAGCAGAAGTGTTTGCGCACTTGTGGGCAAGCTGGAACATGGGTCTGGTCCAAGTGAAAGTGAACCCAACCAAAACCACGTCAGATGCAGAAAAACAGCACACAAAGGGAACAGGCATCCTGAGCAGGGAGAGGCAATCATCCCTTTCTGCAGCAGCACCGGCTTATGCCAAACGAAAGTGATGACAACTTCAGGCTGACTTGCCTCATCACAGACTCTCTCCAAATATTCCTCAAATAAATTTTTTTGCATGACAAGCCTTTCCATTGCCTGTTCCCATATACTAATTCAGACATTGGGCTGGAAGTACACCATGGGAACGATTTCGATGATACATTGGAGAAAAGGAAAGGACTTCAACTGTGCAAAAACCTAAAAGCTATTTGTCATAACATCATTCCCCAATGATGAGTTCACTACCCATCCAGTTTAAATTAAAAAGATATGTAAAGAACAGAATTAATGAATCTGGATTTCTTAAGGACATGCAAACCACTTCCTCCAACTTCCTACGGCAATAAACACCAGCTCCTTCTGTGTCTTCTGCAATTCCTCCCCCTCATCTTCATTTTCCTCTGTGACCCATTTCCCCCCACACCGAGGCCCAGCTCCTCTCTCGCCGTGTTTATAGCTGTTTCAACCATGACTGGAACCTGAGATAAATCTCTACAAATTCACTGAATCCCAGTAGCTGGAATGTTCTCTGAAAATGAGGCCCATACAAAGGCATCTACAGTTGGGTCCTCCAAACAGCTAGTCACTTAGAAATCCTCATATAAACTCCCAGCTCTTGGTACTGAGCCCAAAATTCCCACCCCATCTCAGCCAGGACCTCCAGGAAACTTTCTGAGGGTGGGCTGGGGTTTGCACTCAAAACCAGACCTGGTCTCTCATCCTGGTAGCAAACAGTGCAGATAAGGCAGCAGGCAACTTCCAACCCACAGCAGGGCAGGAGAAGCGTAAACCTGCACAACTTTCTCATGTAGAACTAGTGTGACCCACTTATAAGGGATGGGTGAGGTGGTCAAGACATTCCATGCCTGAATCTCCTACCACGTGCTGCTGCAGTGACAGAGCAAAATAAAACGGTCTGTGCTGGATAGAAAAGTCCAACTGGAATCTTTCTTTGAAGAACCTGACCTTGCATGGCCTTGAAGCCACGCAGATACATAGGATGACCAAGCACCGATTGTCCCTCTAGCAGAGCACATGTGCCGCTCTTCAAAAGCGTGCAGCTTACAGGCTGTAAATACAGAGACATCTGGGCACACAGGAGAGGCCGTGGCTCAGCCACACCACGCATCATTATGGAGGGTGCTGGCCTTTTCTCTGCCTTGTTAAGCTTTTCAGGTGCTTCTGAAGTGCTATTGAATAACCAAACCCAGTGTCCTGGTTTTGGCTGGGATAGCATTTATTTTCTTCCTAGTAGCTGGTACACTGCTGTGCTTTGGGTTGGGAATAACGTTGATAATACACTGATGTTTTAGATGTTTCTAAGTACTCAAGGATTTTTCAGCTTCTCACGCTGGCCTGCCGACGGGAAGGTGGGGAGTGCACAAAACGTTGGGAGGAGACACAGCCAGGACAGCTGACCCCAGCTGACCAACGGGATATTCCATACCATATGGTGTCATGCTCAGTATATAAAGCTGGGGGAAGAAGGAGGAAGCGGGGCATGTTTGGAGTGATGTTGTTTGTCTTCCCAAGGAACTGTTATGTGTGATGGAACCCGGCTTTCCCAGAGACGGCTGAACACCTGCCTGCCCATGGTAAGTGATGAACGAATCCCTTGTTCTGCTTTTCTTGCATGTGCAACTTTTGCTTTACCTATTCAACTGTTCTTATCTCAACCAGAGTTTTCTCACTTTTACCCTTGCAAGTCTCTCCCCCATCACACCAGGGGAGAGTGAGCGAGCAGCTGCGTGGTGCTTAGTTGCTGGCTGGGGTTAAACCGCGACACCCAGTAACTAACGTTAATGATCTGTTCTTATTGGCATGTGGGTGTAGAACTCTTGTATTGGTTTTGTAACAAAGTGATTAAAAAACCCACAACTTTTCTACTGATTTGTGATTTAAAAAGACATTTCCAGGGGGAAGAAAATAATAAAAATAATTTAAAAAAATCACTGTTACAGTTTAATGCGTACTATCTAACATGCAATTTCAAGGGCAAATTTTTTAATGAAGCATGTAAGATGCTTTCTTAAGAAGTCTGGGTCTTTGATATTAAATTTATGACCAGTCATTGCTTGACAATTGTAATTAATACGCTGGATGATTTTCTGACTTGCTCTTCCAAGAGACATTATTTTTTGTAGTCTGTCAGCGTAACACATAAATTATAAGCCATGTTCACCTGTAATAGACTGAAATGAAACTTCAAAATTGACATTTACGAAGAAAAATGAAAAAGTCCTTTTCACCACAAGAATGAGCAGAGCACACAGTCTGCAATAGACTCAGAACAGAAGGAAGTTGAAGTTATGTATTTTGAAATACCTGCCTGCCAAAAACAATTACATGCTTAAAAATAGATTACTCTTTAGTTGCAAGATCTCATAAACTGGGCAATGTCATGCACAATCAAGACGGAGTTTTACACACACCATAATTTTTTCTTGCATACTGAACGCTAGCATGCAGTCATTTTTCATGACAGTCATGCATATTAGTGTGTCAAAAAAGAACTTTTATAGGAATGAAAAAAATTACCTCCCTGAAATAGCTCCAGTTTTTGTCTTGACAGAGCATAAAATATTAATAAGAAAATCCCCAAACATGTATAAAGTTTCATATTTTCTTTAAAAAAATACATTCCACTTAATCTTGTCTCTCCATTAGAAAGCTATGCTGAAGTTTAATTTTTAAATCTTGCATAACGTGAAATTTCAAACAAAAATGAATCAAGACAAAACCAGAAGCTGTTTAAACCAGACGCACAGCAACCATGTACCTTGATGATCTAGATATAAAAAAGAACTGCATGGAAGAACTTGCCTGAACATTCACTAGATATTAATTTGCAAATCTGAAACAGCTGAACATTCTTTCAAAGCTGTTGACCATTATGCCTACAAAAAAAGATGCGTGCACATGCCAAGGAAATGCATTTAGAAAGCCTAAACCTTCATGGGCTTTTACTTAAAAATGCAAGTAAATGGAGAATATGCAATATGTACTTTGCTATTATTTAAAAAAGAAAAGGCATCAAAACAAAAGAACAAATGAAATGCCTGAAGTAAGTGCCATGCATCGTTATTACTGGGACTGTCCAGGTATGCAAAGCATTCCCAGATTCCACTGGCATCAAGTGGGAATCCAGAGGAAGCAACTGGGGCTCCGAGGTTCCTCTGCAGAGCACCCACATGAGTGCAGGAAACGCTCTGCAGTCCAGGTGTCCAAACCCTGATACACACGTTGCAACGGCAGATGAGAGAAACAGAAGCAGCTAAGCTCAGCATATACTATCAGGTTGTATAGAAAGGGGTGTTTTAATGCGAAGTGTGAATCCTGGTTTCCCCCTATAACGTGCTCAGCAGGTGAGCTGTGTGGATCAGCAGGAGCTGTGGGCTTGAGCTGAAGTGTAGATAGACTTAGTCACTATGTCCACCCTTAGGTGTAACATTTTAGATTTCTGACCAAAAAACACACTAGAAAATTCCTGAACGTGGGTCAGATTATAACTACAGTTCTAGACAGAGCTGGGCCATTTCAGAACACCTTCAACTCATACAAGCACTCAAAATCTGATAGCTTAGAAAAGTTTAAACCACAAACTTAAGCTGAGAAGATCAAAGTGAAAACTAAACCATATTTTTACCTTTTCCATATTTCAGCCTAAACAAAAACACCAAAGTTTAGCCTTAAGCTTTGTGTCGATTTTTTAGCTCGCTCCCATAAGAAAGCCTAAATTTAATACTTCCAAGTTTAAAACTAATCAGAACATCTTGACACTTTTAGTTTGGAAAATATGAGGCATACACAGTTCCAGGGAATAACCCTGTGGTGCTTTTTTGGTTTTGTTTTGGTTATGCAACCAACTTTGCCTCAGGCATTTATATCAGAGTTTGGAGGGAGGGAGTTTGGTTTGAGATTATCCTTCACTGCTGTCCCTCCCTGGTGATACATTGCTAGCCCACAATCTTGGGGTTACATTAGTTGCCCAGTCTGTAGGGACTAAAATAGGAGCGATAAACCCCCTGAAGTTACAGATGCCAAAAGAATTACTGTAAATACAGGGGCAGTAAAAGTCTAACCAAATGGTCTCAGATTAACGAGTATGTCTGTAGCTTACTATTACTGATAGCATTACTGGTGCTGTAACTATATAATTATTTTCCCCTGGTTTTAAAAGGTTGAGTCTTTGAATTAGTACAGTCAAAGCATTCAGCCTACAAAAACATGTCTGTCCAGATTGAGGATATTTTTTTGCACACTTGTGGACAAGATGTTGGCTTCATTTTACAACCAACATCTTGTCCACATCAGGGGAGCGTTCTCACACAGACATGCATACCATGTGGGCTACCTGCTGAGTTTTGGCAAGCTTGGCAGGCTGCAAAACATAAAGGGTAGGCAGTTGTAGTGGAAAAAACCTTCATGGGAATTTTTTTTTACGTTGTGAAAAAAGAAAGGGGAAAAAAAAAAGCAAACTGTTTCCCAATGAACCACACTGTGAGCTGGCATAAGGAAGATAAGGGCAGGAAATTGGATGTAAAACTGTGCATAGGTCCTTTAACAGAGGAGGCACTCTGCAAGTTGCCAATGTGACATACACATTTCTTTTCTAAAATTCAGCCACTTTTTTCTTTTTAATTAGCCATATGGAAAGTTGAAAGACTTGTGAACTTACAGCATCAATCCCACATGTTGAGCTTAATTTCTGAGGGGTTTTACTTAATCTTGTGTCTTTAATTTATTTTTATACTCGCACTTATACACCGTTAGACAAAATAACACACGTAGAACAAGATACGCCTTATGCTATGAGCACAGTTCAGTATTACTTAGTTCTTATATAAGGTGCTAAAGTGTTTCAAATTAGGAAGTGAAATGCACCCTACAAGTGGTTACTTTTTAGTGTTCCACCCTGGTAAATTTTACAAACATTGGTGTAGCCAACTATTCTTAGTTTCCCAGTATGATCTAGAAAGTAAAGCGGAATAAAAACCACGGAAGCCCTAAAACCAGCAACAGCCGAAAGCAAAAAATGCAACAGCACCACCTAATGCCCATCTAAAACAGTGCAAAAAGTCATCCGAGATGTCGCAGATTCCTTATTCGTATTTATACAGCTGTAACATGCATTATAAAATTGTGGCACGGTATTTCCTCATGGCTTGAGTGTTGGCTAATGAAATCCTGATACATATTTATTCACATCTAGATTTCCATAGAGCTCACAGTACTATATGAATCAAAGGGCGTGGGTTCAACTGCTAAATACATTTATAGTCCTGATTTTTCCACTCTGAAATTAAGTGATATTGTATTTCAAACATATCATGGCCAAGAGAATTTTTTAAAGCATTTTAAACCATTGTTTAAATCATCTAGCTTAGTCACCGCTGACGAAGTTTCCGAGCACAAAAATGCCCCCAGATGCAGAATTTCTTTTTCCTAAAGTAACTGAAGTATCAATGTCACTACAAGTCTTAAAGTGAAGAACTTTCTTCCAGCTTGCAGCCTCAGTACATCCATGAACAAATTTATAACCATTTGTTCTGCTAGCTACATGATTCTTCACTTTGGATAGTTCCCTTCTCTGCTTGTTTACTCTTTGTATAACGTTTATGAAAACGAAGCTGTTTTCTCCTAGCCTATTTCTCCTATTACATGTGACTTTATTCCCCCCACTATACCTCGCTGCCCTACACCCCACCCCAAATGAGTGCCAGTGCTCCCTCCAACAGCACTGGTCTCACCTTACTCCCACTGGAAATACCTCTTCCAACACATCGCATTTGGTCTTTTATGACTTGCACATTTACGTGAATTGCTACACTGTAGGATGACTGAATAGTGTTCAGTAATATGTTTAAAGTCTGTTCCTAGTGAGGAACACAAGAACACTTCAGTCACTTCTTGCTTTATTCTCCTATTACTTTATAATGAATTAATTTGTCATAATGTTTGGTATCATGGAAGTTTAAGACTTCATCGATTAATCAGTGTGAGACCACTACAGAAGACAGACAAATGTTATCTCTTCGTCTGACCTTTTTCTTTCCTTGTCTGTAAATTATCACGACACTACCAAAACCAAGCAACCTTTCTGACAAACATGCATGTAAATGATGTAACTGGTTTCAGAGAGTTCTGCTAATGTAAGGCTCGTGTAATAAATAATCATTAGGAAAAGGGAGGCTGATATCACATCTTCTGCTAATATTGCTACAGGAGGGGTTATGTGTGTTGCTCAACTTGTCAGGTGCAAAACCTCCTGCTGCCAAAAGCAGCTCTGGCCGAGAAGATGGCTCTATGCGGAAAACGAAGTCACCAGGGGCATTTGCCCACACCATTGCCAAGGTTGGTGTGCTCAGCACATTGCCACATGAGCTACAGGCCACTTGGAGCAGAGGACAGCTCCAGGAGACGAGTGGATGGGGAGAGATGGCTCTTCAAAGAGATGCCCAAGAGACATGTATATCAAGTAAGCCTGAGCTAGTGTGCTCTCCTCATATTGCCCAGGCTCTCAGCACCCCTCTGCCTGCCCCCTTTATCCTCACCTGACAGATTCGCACCCAGGAAACAGCAGCCCAGAGGTTTTGCCAGGCACGGAGGCTGCCAGGGAATGGCCTTCCTTCTTTTTCTTATTTTATTCCAGGCACAACTCCAGCCACTGTCCCTTGTACTTAGACTATGAAAGGAACTATTTGAAACCAAATTCCTAAATAATGCCCTCTGAGCAGATGTGATTCCCAACCTGCCTGCAAACACAGCTCATTCACTGTGCAGAATTTAAGCTCACACCTGCCCAGGATTTGTTTATGTTATTAACACAAAATTAACAATACATTAACAACGATAATTTGAAAACTCTACTCCAGACTTCGGCAGGGTAGACTGCTGGGTCCATAAAAGCTGTGTCTTAGGCTAGTGGTCCTCAGCACTCATTGCCCAATGGTAATAGTAACAAACTATTTACAAGCTGTGGTCAACATAGTGCTCAACTCTCGACATTGGCCTCAATTTTATCAGTTTAATATCCTGTGGCCCAAGCATTAGAGTCTCATACACGGTGTGGTGTTACCACAAGGAAAAGGCTGAATGATATAGTTATACACACTTGTTCCCTATTACTCAATTGGGGTAGCTGGTCACTTAATTACCTAGAAAATAATCTTAAATAATAAGAAGAATAAAAAAACAGTACTACTAGCAGTAGTAGTGTTGAAATGTCTTCCTGGCAGTCACACAAATAACACAAAAGGGTTAAGTTGTTGACTGGTTACAATCAGATATTTCAAAAGATTAAAGACTAAAGCTTTCTATTAGATAAAGCAGAAGAGTCAGTGGCATAGAAGTTTTATTTCAAGTGCCTGCCATGAGACTTGCACAACAAAAGAGAAATTCAGGTGCTTTATTCTCCACAAACAAGGTACTTCATTATTGATGCATTTATGAATATTCATCGTTTTCATTACTTCAAGGAGAAACATTTTCTAACTACGCCTTAGAGTCAATGCTGAGGAATTTTGCAATTCCTGATGCAAAAGCTGTGTTCTCACACAGTAATGCCTCCCTTGCTCTCTCCTAAGACAGCATATCTTGAAAAAACAAAGACAAGCATAAACATTTAGAAGACAATCTATACTCAAAGGTTATTAACAGCTTTTAATAATTGCAAATTATCTACTTACTTTCTGGAACTGAAATAACACTTCAGCATATTTTACATTTCCTACAGTAACCCTTAAAATGTATATATTACTAAGATTTATAACATTACTTTTTAAAGCATCATTCAGCCATGCTTCATTTTCTCAATTGTACCTGAAGGAATTTCAGAGCAATTAGTGCTCTCCTTGAGCAGATGATTACTGGAGTCCTATCGTTATAAAAAACAACCACAAACTCTGTTTCCAAAACCAAAATAATGAGTCAACCACAAATGCTGCCAACAGAAAAGCAGAAACATCGTCCACTCTACATGAAGTATTCAATGCCACAAAGCAAATAAGAAAGGACTCTAAAATGCAAGGCTGCTGATTTCAAAACATTTTTCAGCTGAACAGAGGTGACAGTATTAAGTTGTAGACATTTCAGTAATAACAAACTACTTATTTAAAGAGTTCTAACACAGATAAATAGTAAGTTAAGATCCTATAGAAGAAAAGGAAAGCAATACAACAAATAGCACATATCATCTAAACGTGCCTGCTGACAGTGCCCTGTATTGCTGAAGAGATACGAGATGCCTAACTGGGAAACCATTTCCTATAGGTAGCATTTCAGCATCTCTTGAAATTTATTTTTGAGTACAATATACATCTATTAATTATTCATCTTTGCACTAGTTTTTTTTCAAGAAAGCATACTATGTTAATAAATGCTGTGTTCTCCGTTGATTTTGTATCCTTAGGAAGCTGTAGGTAAGCGTGGAAGTGTTGAATCCTTAACACACTGGTTTGTAAATGGCTTTCAAAAACATTTTTCAAAGTTGCATATTTTAATAAATGGGTTCCTTTAATTAAATGAAAGTGCCATAAACTGTCCATGTGTGAATCAAAAACAAGAGCTGTGTCAAATTAAAAGTGTAGTATCTTACTAATGCTAACAAATTAGGTCTGCCTTCAGGACAGAGTATTTCTCTTTAATGTGTCAAATTATTATGGTGGTGACAGGAATGGAACAGTCATGCTAAAACAGCTTTTCAAAATTAATATTTCTTTGCAATCAATTAGAAATGAAATTTAAAATTGAAGCAGATACTGACTACAGACACTCCTGCACAGCATTATCTTCATAAATAAGCTCATTTTAGAGACATGATCCTTTTGCCAATATTACATGAAATTAGCACGGTAAATATTGAAATAAAATGCTTCTTAAGTACTACTTGGCCTAATTTTTTTGCAAGACCGCACTTAATCTTTATTCTTCCATAATCAGTATTTATTGTGTGACCCTGACAGCTTGCTACTGCTGTGATAAATTATCTGACTCAAGTCAGATTAAAAATGCAACCCTGAATCCTAATTATCTCGGCAGATCCGCTTAGTAATAGCATTTCTTGTCAATTCTGAAATCACAGCATGGGTGTCAATTGTAACAAACGCTCAGGCCTTTCTCCAAAGCCGGCTCCCCAGAACGCTTTCTTATCTGCCATATGTAAATCTCAGATGCTCTGTACCCCTGGTGACCTTTTATTAGCAAACTGACAAAATGATAAAGCTAGTCATGGCAAAACTCCCACTACGAGACAATTATCCACTACAGTTCCAGTCCGTGGGAGATCAACAAGACATTGTTAATTGTGATGCATTTTATTGACTCTCCCTGCTAATGGACCCTACAGGTCACCCAAACCGGTGGGGTTAGCCGTTTATTTCACATCAGAAGGGGACAGCAACGTAACTTTGACCCATCCTTTGTTTTTCCTCTTCAGTATGATGCCCATCATTTGTTTTTTAAGAAGACTGATGAAATAATTTACTTTTTTAATACATACATATAAGTAAGTGTTGTAACATACATGTATGTAAGCGTTGGCAAAGAATGATCTTCAAGAATTTACAAAACTGAGACAGTCTCCATATTAGAGCATCAATCAGATCAAACCACCACAGAACTCCCTCCCATTGCCTTACCATACTGTAAACCTGAATCAGAACTGAAACCTTTCAGGTGAGAACTGGATTAAGACTGCCGGACATCCATTGACAATTTATTGAGGCAAACAAAAAGAATGCCGGCAAGTACCAGAAACATGAAAACCAAATAACCCTGTCACCCACAAAGATTATCCAACAGGATTAAGATTCTGCAAAACACTTCTACCTGTGCATACAAGCATTTTGTAGATAAATATGGCTCAGTCTTCAGAACCATCCTGCAAACTCAAAACATCTTGCAGAGCCTCCATGAAAACATTGTGCACAAATAGAGCTAACAAGTAAGGTAGAGAGAGAAACACTTTCAGAACTGTTCATTGCAGTTCAATCTTTCTGCTCCCTCAGAGCTTTCCAGGGACCCCCTACACCAGAATATCATCCAAGAAGTTTACAACACACATGCAGATGTTGCACTAGAGATCTGAAATTGGAAAAGTCTGCTCTGATTTTGGCACTAGTCACTCCATTCCAGCTACCTTCTGGCTGGCTGCAGTTGATAAAAGCATCAGGCTCTGTGGCACAGAGTATCACTCAAACCCCCGTCATTTCAGAAGCCAATACGTACTTGCTTTGTAATACAGTTTATTTCTGAAAGCACAACTTGGCCACTGAAGTTACTTAGGATTTTCTCAATTGCATGCAATGAGACATTTGGAGAGTGCACACCGAGCTACAACTCCTACAGTCTTGTTACCAAGGATGTGGCTGTTTATACAGTACAAGAAAGAAATAAACCATGATGATATGTTGCGTTTTGCGAAGATATTCTTATGTGACTCTGACCGCTGGCACTGCCATATCATCAGCTCCTGCAAAAGATGTGTGTGCACCACAGAGAAAAATAATAATAAGAAAAATAATGTTTCAGTTCAATCAATTGCCAACATGCATTTGCAACTCCAAAGTAAATAAAATTGATATTTTCTTGAAGAAAGTGAAAGATTGAATTCTTTGGATTGATTTCAAAGTGAATGATAAAGAGGTAAACTATGACATATTTTCTTAACATAAACAGATGCAAGCAAGGAAAAAAGAAAGCTTACTGGTCAGATAGGACACGTATGAAGCACATGAGAAAAAAAGATAGCCAAGAAGTGGACACTGAATACTTCAACTAAGTGCGGGCTCAAGAAAAACCCCTAACATACAAAAAAGAGCCTTTCACTACAGTTTTGTCCACCGCCATACTTGGGATGGTCACTGTGTCCAAGGTAATTCTCATTTATGCATCTGTGTTCTCCGTCTGGGTTGTTCTTTCACTGTTCCATTTTGAGCCTACAAAACACTGAGGTAGCAGGAACTGCAGGATTACAGACCATAACGGACTGACAACCAACGTTCATACTCATGAAACAAAACTAAAATACCGCCCAGTCTTGCACGCTATTTTATAGGTTAGGTTCTTTCCTCAGTTAAATGATTCCAAATGCTGAGAAATGAGTGTATCTCACTATATATGAAAAACTTGTGGAGATTGTGTCAGTTTATAAATCAAGAAGATGGAACAGATTCAAACAGATTCTATATCAAGTTGCATAACATTCTTCCAATAACGTATCCTCTGAAACAGTCCCACAGCAGAGAGGAATATTTGGTTCAGACGCGATGGTTCTCTGAAGTGAGGCGAGAAGATTACAACCCCAGCTGCAAATGGAGTGAAGTAAGTCCAAAAACTTTGAAAAAAAAAATATAAAAAGCTTCGAAGGAAGATATTTCAGCACGGCATTATTTCTTCTTTCCTAAGCAAGATCAGCGTAACGACCTGATCTTTGTGCCAATAGTGTGTCAAATTAGTACAGCAAATATAGAAATCAAGTGTTTCACAAGTTCTACATGGCCTTATTTTCTTTCAGGCTGCACTCAACCTTTAGTGATCATCCTTTAAAAGTACTCTTTCGTTTCCCTAATAAAGAAAATGTCCTTGATTGCTCTTTAATGGTTGTCTAATTGCCTCCTTTGCTGAATTTCTAGCTGTCTTCTATAGCTTTAGAGGTGTGCAAGCGCAACTATCCCACTTTAAACAGACGAAGCTGAATATGGACAGGAGGACTGACACCATTTTGCCTTCTGACTTAAAACCAAAAGTTTCTCTTTTTTCTTTGCAAGATCAACTACTTACTGTGGTAATACTATGGATCTCCCATACACTCCAGTAGAGCCGATCTAGGAATATTAGATAGTATAAAACCATTCAGTATGAAAAAAATATGAAAGTTGTGTAACTAGGCATCTTTCACACTCTTGCTGAAAGTTTATCAATCTGGAAATTTAGCATCAAAGATCAGACTAAACCTACTACATTGTTCCCTTCTCTCTTTTGCTTACACACATTCAAAAGGAATAATGAAAATACACTCAATCCACATCCACATCCAGCAAAGTGCAACATTTGTGAAGCAAACTGTAGCTGTGTCAATTAAAATAATTATACTGTCAGGCTACGCTCAAATCAGGTTTCAATTTGTACTCCTTCGATTATTGCAACCATGTTTAGCACGCAGAAGTGAAGATCTGTCCAGAAAATCCCATGCTGTTCCCCTCTCTGCTTGATTTATTTTTCATATACAATATAGTGCATACATCCAACATGGTTTGTATTCCACATAATGCATCTCAGGCAACAAAATCTACAGTGTCAGCTCCACAGGATGGGTTCTTCATTTAAACTTCAACCTGATTAGCACAGCTTCACCAGCTCTCTAATATTGCATCTGTGCTCTTACATGAGAAGCAGAGAAGGGAGGGAGATTCCACAGCTGCAGAAGGGGAAACCAGAAGAGCCAGCACTGAAGGCAGGCAGATCCTCTCTGCTTTACTGCTTCCTTTCCCCTCAGTAGCACAGCACATATATAAAAGTTTGCCTTTGACCAGACTCCTCCCATGCTGCTGTAGGACCACACACCCTCCCCTGTAGCCTGTGGATCTGCTACATAGAACCAGGTTTCTGCAAAGGGATGGAGCAGCTACATTAAAAAAAAAAAAAAAAAAAAAAAAGTTTTTATTGCAAAATGCTGCATTTGTTAAATTCACATGCTTAAGAGAACATATTGCCTTTAATCCTTTATGTGTGGGTTGGTTTTTTTTTTGGTTTTTTTTTTTTTTTTAAACTATTAGTGATATTAAAACATTTAGCAGTCTTATCTGTGACTGAGATAAAGTTCACATCAGATCTAAGCTGACTAGGTTACCCAAGCTGTTCTCACAGCAAACTCTCAGAGGAATATTACCCAAAGGATTCCTCACGTGAACTTGGGTTAGTTGGCAACCGAATACTTGCCGACTGATACTCCAACTTCTGGTGTTTAACGGCCAGCCACATACAACAGACAACTAGTCATCTATACCTGAGCTCCCTCTATTTTTTTTTTAAGTACAACACTGTTACTACAAATCACTGCAGCCAGTAAGGTCTTAGGAAACACTAACTCGTAGCAAAGAAGTGGTGATGGAAGAGAAGCATCTTAGCCCTATGTGACAACGTTCTCCTCCTTTCAAAGAAAATAACCAGGGCCCTGCAGCAGCAACCTCCAGCTCACACACAGTCTTTATGGCTGCTAAGTACCGAACATCATCTGGAAACTGACAGGGAAGCATCAAATTTCTCCCACTGACTGCTTATAAAGCCACAGCTTTGCTTTTGCAATGTTCTGCTATCTGCAGCATTGGAGATCTGGAAAAATCCACAGCTGGTGGAGTCCCTCTGCAGCAGTGCCAGAGCTTGGGTTCTTTTAATAAAACCATATCAAACACTCCCAAACAATCCTAACCTTGGCTTCCAATACAGGATGTGCTTACTGCCCTTTCAACTGATCCCAGCAGGTTTCTTGGGTGGCAAAAAACACTGCAAAGTCTTGTTACCTGAGACAGAATAACCCTATGCTGAGGTACTGACTGTGGCTTCAAGTGAATGAACAGCAGCTCTCAAGAAAAGCACCTGGGGATTCTGGTGCTTAAGGAGCAGAAAATGAGGCAGCAGCGCATCATGGCAGCAACAAAGGCTGGTCATGGCTTCTGTTGGATTTCGTAGGGTGGCAGCCAGCAGGTTGTGTGAAGCCATTACTCTCCTCCACGAAGCACTTGTG